>NC_138520.1:16553247-17108247 GCF_000230855.2 Cajanus cajan | reverse complement strand
GAATTTGGTAAATCCAACTGTTAGATTGAAAGTTCATATCTCTTATAGATTATATATACAAAACTTTATATTAATCCAAGATGATTTGATACTTCATTCTTATAAAACAAAATTGATGTAATATATTCATTTCAAAATACACTAAAATATGAACTCTTGGATTATCTTCCAGTTGTTGTTCAATTTTAACAAAATTTGATATACACGTATAAAGTGATATGAACTTTCAATTTAATGGTTGGATTTATAAAATTTACATTTAATATAAAGTTATAGAGCAGCATAATACTTAGTAAAAGTTACACCGGTATAATTATAACCCCCTATATTATATATATATATACATACATATATATACATGGACAGCTGCACGTTTGGAATAGTGAGGCACTTGCCCTCACTACTATTTGACATATACATAATTTTTTTATCTAAAAAAATAATATATTTTAAAAAAAAATTATATTCTAATAATAGATTCAGAAAAAATGTTTATTTATTTGATATCTGTCAAATTTTTGAAGGAAATTAATTCTCATGTGATAAAAAAAATTTCTTAATAATGAATTAATTTTTTTAAAAAATTTAATTATAATATATATATGTATATATATATATATATATATATATATATATATATATATATATCTTAATATTCACATATATAATGTAATATATTAAAACAAATAATTTTTTGATAAAATAAAATTTGTAACATGCATGTTTCTCTTTTGTGTTTTTTATTTATTATATACGTTGATTGAAAAAATCAAAATAAGAAAAATCATAAGATTTATATTCCATTTAGAATTGTTATTATAAGATATATTTTAAAATAAATTATCATCTAAAAATATATATTAGATATTAAAAACATATTTATATCATAAATAAATTAAACTTTATTTTTATAAATTTAACATATTTATTTTTATATTTTTAATAGTGTTAAATTATTATAAAATAAGTCTTTATGATTGTAGTTCTACCCAAACATTTAAAAATTGTTTATGATAGATAAATAAGTCATACTTAAAATATATATTTTTAAAGAAAATTAGGTTCAAACAAAGTAAATTATAATAAAATATAGTATGACCTAATTTATTTTCATCTTTAATACTAATCGTAGATATAAAAAACTTGTAATAAATAATTATAATATATATTTATACCTTTAAAAGATATATAAAATTTTTAATACTACAAATATATATAAGAAATTAAAAAAAGAAATTAAAAATAAAAATTAAAAATAATAATTAAAAATAAGATTTCTGACGGAAAATTCTGTCGAAAATTTCTGACGGAATACATCCGTCAGAAATTTCTGACAAAATATTCCGTCGGAAATTTTTCCTTAGAAATTTCTGACAGAATTATTTTTTCGTTAGAAATTTCTGACAGAATTTTCTGTCAAAAAGTTTCTGTCAGAAATTTCTGACGGATTTATATTTCTGTCAGAAATTTTTGACGAAAAATTTCTGACGGAAAATTCCGTCAGAAATTTCCAACGGAAATATAAATCCGTCGGAAATTTCTGACGGATCCATATCCGTCAGAAATTTTCTGTCGGAAATTTGTTTTTCTTGTAGTGTTACTTGTCCTTTGGAATAGCTATGTGTTGTTTTTCCAAAGGTAAGTAAAGACGTTGACATTTCGTCCAGGTCTTCTCTTTGTATCTTTGTGTGACGCTTCTACATTGCTTCCCTTGGATAGGTATATTTGCTTGTATCATTACCTTTTAGAGTAGCTGAGTGTTGGGTTGCATACTCTATGGGGTAACAAGGGTGACCAGCTATACACCTGATCTTCAGTCTTCGAGTAGATGCTCCATTATTTTTCTTGTGATAGTGTGTCCCTTTATTTGTAGTTTGTTTAAGAGGGAGTATTTTCGTAGCCTCTCCAGGCTGAACTGATATTTTAAGGCTTCAACCGGCCTCTTCTAAAGGTAGGTAACCCTCTTTGTTGTTGTAGTATTTTTGTAGCCTCTCTAGGCTGTAGTATTTTCATAGCCTCTCCAGGCCGTAGTATTTTCATAACCTCTCCAGGCCGTAGTATTTTCATAGCCTTTTCGTAGCCTCTCCAGGCCATAGTATTTTCATAGCCTCTCCAGGCTGTAGTATTTTTGTAGCCTCTTGAGGCCATAGTATTTTCATAGCCTCTCCAGGCTGTAGTATTTTCATAGCCTATCCAGGCCGTCTACTGGTGCTGATGATGTAATTGCCCTTTGACGAGGATTGTTGGTAAGTGGTGCCCTTGTGCTGGTGGGCAAAAGAGTAGATGGTTGACAGAGATTTTGGTGTTGCCCCTGCCATGTGAGTATTGTGATGCCTCTCTAGGCGCCTGCTTGTGATAGATTTTTCTAAATTTCATTTTTGTTTAGCTTCGGCTCTTTCATGTTTGAAGCTTGCCTTTATTTGCTATTTTTTTTAAATGCTTCGACTTTTTCAACATTTACGAAGCTTGCCTTTTTCTCATGTTGTTTTTGCTGTTTTTTTTATTGTCATCATTGGTGGAGGGATCTATTCCCATGATGTTATTTGTTGAATCTATTCCTGGCTTTGGTTAGGAAGTCATTCCTGGTCTTGGCATTCTCTTAGATCATCCTTCATTTGGTTGAGGAGTAGGGCGCGATGGCCTTTTCATGCTTATAGACTTGCTTATTCTTCCTCTTTCCGTTCTATCCCGTCTTGCTATTGACGTGTCTTTCTTCTCTGGGTGGCTATATGAAACCACTTGTATGGAATGCCCTCGTTGGGGCTAGCCTTCTTTGTAACATCCCAGTTTTCAAAAAGGTTATTATTATTATAATTATTATATGGTATTTGGTCATAATTATTTTAATAATTATAGAGGAATATTATTTTGTATGTTTTAAATAATTATTGTTTTGGACAATTATTTTGTACGCATTAAATAAGTATTTTTATTAGCATTTTTAAATAAATACTTATATGTTTTAAGAGAATGTTGATTTTATATGATATTTTGCTATTGAAATTATATTATTATATTTTGGGTAAGAAATATATTATTATTATAGAGAAAAAATATTTTATAATATGCATGTATTTATTTTATTTAATAATTTTGAGGAAAAAGAGAAGTGGGTTAGAAGAGAAGGAAAATGGGTTGGGTTGACCCAGCCCAATGGATTAATTTTAAGATAGGAGTCATGTAGCGTTAACCCTATCTACCTCATTTGCATTCCGAAGGGTTAGGAAAAAAAGAGGAGAAACAAAGAGCTCTAAGGAAGAGTACTCGAGAACAATCTTTAGATCACACTAAGACCATTCATCTTCTGCTCATCCAGGTAAGGGGGAGTGAAAAACCTTACTCTGGGTGTGGGAATGTATGTTGGGTAGTGGGATTGGCCTCCAATCCTGTGTTTGTTGTATGCTCATGTATGAGGGGTTTTCGCCAATTGTATATGTTTCATCTATTGTTCCTCTTGTATGTAATTAATTGTATAAATTGCTTGAATGAAATGATTAATTTCAGTTATAAAATTGTAATTGTATGATTTGAGATTTTTGTGGGTCCCTACGAGAAACCCTATGAGGAAACGGGCAAAATATGAATGTTTTCTATTTTGCCTTCTGATTGCTTTGTTATGTTCCTAGTTGGATGTCATACATGAGTATGTGGTTAATTTTGAATCTGAATATGTTTTTATATGAATTAGAGTGCTCTGTAGGTTCCCACGAGAAACCCTATGAGAAAACGGGCAAAATATGAATGTTTCCTGTTTTGTCTTCTGATTGCTTTGTTGTGTTCCTTAATGTTTACAGAGTGTAAATATGTGTTTAATTTTGCAAATAAATGAGTTTTAATATGGATTAAAGTGCTCTGTGAGAATTGTGAATATAATGTGATAATGTGAATATGATGATGGAATATGAGGATGAGATGTGATGATGAAATGTGATGATAATAATGTGATATGAGAATGCATAAAGTCTTGATTGACATGCATCAGGTGCATAAATGTTTTTAAGGGTACGATATGGAATACACCGCCAGAGAAGGCCCACTAGTGTAAAAGCTTTGGGGATTAGTCCTTGGGGATAGCTCGGTTTGGAAGTCCCAGTCTCGCCCATTGTGTGCATGGGATGTATCTTGCGCGGCTTAGCTATCCCGACGAGACTCTGGTAGTATGTCCTTCTAGTGAGAGTGCGTAGAGGGTGTGACCCGGCATGTACTCCTAGACTACTCTTCGTGTATTGCTAGCGGCAATATGCCATGTGATGTTTTACTGGCGCCACATGCATGATAAAATGTAGTCCATGTCCATCCATGTGTATTTTAATGTTATATGATAAATTGATATTTTTATGTCTTGAATGAGTGAGATGTGATATTATTACTAATTTATCTGTGTTATATATGTTTTGTTTGTGTTTGGCTATCCGGTGTATATTCCTACACTATGAGCCAGAGTGAGATGTTTCTCACTCCCTTTTCTTGTGTTGTTTTCCTTGACTGTCTTATAGGTGATTATCAGCATGAGGCTGAGGATGTTGGTGATGATGCTTAGGCTTCTATGTTGGGATTTTCTCTGATAGGAAATGTGACATCGGGGCGTAGATAGGATTAGATTAGTATGTTGTTTTTGTTAAATTAATTTGAAAATCTTATCCTTATTTCTTTTGTGATTATGTTATTTGTTTAAGTTATGAATGTGGTGCTCTCTATCTGAACATGTTTGGTATTTATAAAAAAATGAAAGACTGTGTTATTTAAATTTTATTATTTGTATTATGATATGCGGGGTAGAAGGTGTCACATTTAGTGGTATCAGAGCAGGTTGATCCAATCGGCCGTGAGTTATGTACTTATCATGATTCTGTTGTGTACTCTGACAATGTTTTGTTTGTTGTTTAATTTGATGATGCTTTGCTTTGATAATGATGATGATGATGTTCTCCTTGTGCTGATATTGTTGAGTTTTATACTGTTAGATTATATTGTAATTAGAGGAATGATAGATAGTGTTAGCTAATATCATTATGACTACTCTTCTTCATTTTTATAAGTGTTGGATTGTTTGATACTTCTTTCTTACGTAAGAAGTAGTGGTTGGGTGGTATCGCTTGTGTTGCAAGCATATGTGCGAGTAGTAGTAGACGAGATATTGTGCTAATCAACTAGAAACTATTGGGACCTTAATTAGATTTGGGTGAGACATTGATTTATTGAGAGTTTACGATTAATGGAGTTTCTAGAATCTATAGTTGTAGCGATTGAATCCAAGGAGGTTGTTGTAATACCCATTTTATTATTATGGCATTTTCGTAAATTTTCAAAGGTATAGGGGTATTTTTGTAATTTTATTATTGGATGGCATTTTAGTAATTATCGGTGGCATTTTCGTAATTTTATTAAATTTTTGGGGCATTTTCGGATTTTGGAACGGGCTGTTCCAAAAGCGGAACGGGCCGTTCCAAAAGATAAAAATGCGTGTTCTGTGTTTGTGCAGAACAGGGCCGGAACGGGCCGTTCTCCAAAGGAGAACGGGCCGTTCTGCTTGGAGAACGGGGCGTTCCCCTTGCAGAACGGGCCGTTCTGCTTGGAGAACTGGGCGTTCTCCTTGCAGAACGGGCCGTTCCGAAAGGAGAACGGGCCGTTCTGCTGGGTTTCGAAACGGGCCGTTCCGGGGCCGTTCCAGTCGAAAATTTTACGTTGTTCTGAAGGGTTCAGAACGGGCGTTCCGTTTTCGGAACGGGCCGTTCTGGTTAGGTGGCGAAAATTTGCTATAAATAGGGGCCTTGGGGTGTTGGAAATGCATGCCTTGAGAGAGAAGAATTCCTAGAGAGAGAAAGAAGAGAGAGAAAGGGAGAAAAGAGAGAGGAAAGAGGAGAGAGAGAAAGAAGAATCCAGTAGAGGAGATTCTGCCCGAGTTTCGGTTCTTGTTTAAGGAGAGAGGTGGAGGTTCTGCCCGATTTTCAGTTCAGGTTTATACAAGTAAGGGTGGCATTTATAAAATTAATCTAGTATGCTAAGTAAGGGTAGTGCTTATAAAATTAATCTAGTGCGTATGACCATGATAGGAATAGTATAATTTTAATATGCTATTTTATGTGGAGATTTTCATTTCATATAGTATAATTTGGATCAATTGATGGTTGTTTTGGATATTTATATTATTATTATATTGACAAATTGGCATGGTTATGGTTATGTTTGATTATGGAATATGCTGTGTATGTGGTTTGGAAAAGTAAATAGGACTTAAAGGAGTAAGGTTATGGTATGGATTAGATCTCTTGGTGAGATCAGGATATAATCTTTGGAAAAATATGAAATTGGGAATCCCATGGTGAGGATTCCAATGTGGAACTTTTCCAAAGGTTATATGATAAACCACTTCAGATGTTAGGTGGATTCTGAAGTACTCCTTTAAGTATTCTATTTGCTACCGGTATGGGGGCCAGGCCGAGTCATACCGATGGATGAAGTGGCCATGATCACCAGGGTTACGTGACGACGTAATCCAACTGTATATTTTCCATGAGAGGTCAGGTGTGATTCCTGGGTTGCTGATATGTTTCAGCGTGCGTGTCAACACTTGGTGGATGGTGTTGAGGCCAACATTGTGAGGATATGTTGGTGTGAGATCATGGAATAATTATACAGTGGTGTGACTTTGTTTCTGGATGTGGAATATGTATACAAATGGTGTGGATTGTATGCATTGGATTTTAGATTTGATTTATATTTGGCATGGAAATAACTATTTATAAGGTTTATTTCCTTGGTGCGGATATATATATATATTGGATAAATATCTGTTTAATGATATTTTATCATGTACTATGGTTGGTTTTATATGTGCTAACCCTTGCATGTTTCCATGTGGTTTGGACTGTGATGATCTCACTTTGTGGGGGAGCAGATCAGGTGTGAGGCTTTGGGTTAGCAAGGAGTCTTTTGGATAGCTACTTTGAGGAGTGGCTAGGTTTAGAGCTTGACCAGCACCTAGGGTGTCTTATTTTAATGTTTTCATGACATTGTAATTATATTATCTTTTGGATTACTGTATAACTTTACTAAGGATGATGACTCTGCTATAGCAGATTATATTATATATTTTGGAAACAATTTATATGTTATTGTATAATTACACTCTAGCGTAGCTGGCTTTTGCTCTATTTTCTTTATTTTTATATATTTTATTTTGGTTGGTTATTGATGTGACGGCCTAGGGTGGGTCGTTACAATTTTGGTATCAGAGCCTGGTTAAGTCTCTTTAGGGTTTGTGGGAAATGGTCTTGTTGCATTTCCGTTGTGTGGAAATGAAAGGAACTTCATGAGTAATTCATGAGTTTCTTAATCTTGATTAGGAATTTCTTATGAGTTTCGTGTAAACTCATAAAGTTCTTTGACCTTTTTAGGATGGTTGGTAGGGGAAACAATTCTAATCCTTCTTCAGGCGTGGATGCGCAACAGATTGCTCAAGCTATGGAGCAAATTGCTGCTGCTATTGGACAACAGAATACCTTGTTGGCTCAGATGGAGACTAACCTGGCTGCAGCTGAAGCAGCTAGGACTGAAGTACCTGATGAATATAGGGGCTTGTCAGAATTCAGAAAAAGGAATCCTCCTCAATTTACAGGTGTTAATGGACCTGAAGTTGCTGATCAATGGATTGAGGAGATGGAGAAAATTTTTATGGTGATGCAGTGTCCAGAGGAGAGGAAGCTAAATTATGCTGTTTATATGCTAGTGGGTGAGGCTAGCTTCTGGTGGAAGGGTGCTCAAGCTATGATGGAGGCTAGAGGTGAAGCGGTAAATTGGGATAACTTTAAAAAGGTGTTTCTGGAGAAATATTTTCCAGATAGTGCTAGGTATGCTAAAGAAGCTGAATTTTTGAGACTGCAGCAAGGGAATATGTCAGTACAAGAGTATGTGGTCAAGTTTGAACACTTGGCTAGATATTATTCTCAAGCTATCACTGAAGCCTGGAGGTGTAGGAAGTTTAGTGAGGGTCTAAGATTTGAGCTGAGAAAGACTATTGTTCCTATGGGAATTATGGAGTTTCCAGTTTTAGTTGAAAAGGCAAAAACAGTGGAAAGATTTGAAGGAGGAAATAAAATGGCAAAGGGTCCAGAGGGATCATCTGGATTTGGTAGGGGGAAACATCCTCAAAAGAGACCATCTCAGTTTCAAATTGGAAATGCTAATAAGAAACCGATGGGGACTACTACCACAAGAGATGTTCAGAGTATTAGATGTTATAGATGTGGAGGTCCACATATGATAAGGGATTGTCCTACAAAGAATTATGCTTGTTTTAAATGTGGCAAGGTGGGTCACATGGCTAAAGATTGCAATGTCAAAAATATTCCAGCTAGAGAGAACCAGAAAGTGGATCGGCCTACTGCAGCAGGTCGTGTCTTTGCTTTAACAGGTGCTGAAGCTGAGACGACATCTGAGCTGGTAAAAGGAAAGGGCAAAGCTGATGGTAATGATATTTCTATTTTATTTGATTCTGGTGCTTCACATTCTTTTATTTCTTATGAATGCGTGGCAAGGTTAAATTTAGTTGTGAGTTCCTTGTGTGTGGATCTAGTTGTTTCTACCCCAGCTTCAGGGTCTATTTTGACTTCTGAGGTTTGTTTGAGATGTCCAGTGGAGGTGGAAGGGCGTTGTTATAAAGTGAATTTGTTTTGTTTACCTCTATCCGATTTGGATGTGATTTTAGGGATGGATTGGCTTTCTGCCAATAGGATTTTGATAGATTGTTCAGAGAAGAAATTAATCTTTCCTACTGATGAACAGGAGAGATTTATTTCTAATAGACAGGTGGATGGGTTGTTGAAAAAATGGAGCTCTTGGGTTTATGATCTTATCTTTTATTAGTATAGAGAATGAAAAGTTGTTGAATAGTATTGATGTTGTTAGAGAATTTCCAGAGGTTTTTCCGGATGATGTTCCGGGATTACCACCAAAGCGAGAGTTAGAGTTTAGTATTGATCTTATACCAGGGGCGGGACCAGTGTCCATTTCTCCTTATAGAATGGCACCAGCGGAGTTGTTTGAATTGAAAAAGCAGGTTGAGGAGCTTTTGGAGAAGCAGATGATCAGACCAAGTGTCTCTCCGTGGGGAGCACCAGTGTTATTGGTAAAGAAGAAGGATGGTGGTGTGAGGTTATGTGTGGATTACAGGCAGTTAAATAAATTGACAATCAAGAATAAGTATCCTTTGCCAAGGATAGATGATTTGATGGACCAATTGAGGGGAGCTTCTGTTTTCTCCAAGATTGATTTGAGGTCTGGGTATCACCAGATACGGGTTAAGGAGGAGGACATACCGAAGACTGCTTTTAGGACTCAGTATGGTCATTATGAGTATGTTGTCAAGCCTTTTGGAGTGACGAATGCTCCAGCTATTTTCATGGATTATATGAACAGGATTTTCAGACCCTTTCTGGATAAGTTTGTGGTGGTGTTCATTGATGATATTCTGGTTTATTCTAAATCTATGGAAGAACATAGAGAACATCTGAGGATAGTTTTGCAGGTATTGAAGGAGAAACAATTATTTGCAAAGTTGTCAAAATGTGAGTTTTGGTTATCTGAAGTTAAGTTCTTGGGTCATGTGATTTCTGCACAAGGAATTGCAGTTGATCCTACTAAGGTGGAAGCGATTTTGAGGTGGGAGCGTCCAAAATCAGTTACTGAAATTAGAGGTTTTGTGGGATTGGCTGGCTAGAAGATTTATAGAAGGATTTTCTAAAATAGTTATGCCTTTGACACAGCTGACCAGGAAGGATCATCCTTTTATATGGACGGAGGAGTGTGAAAGGAGTTTTCAAGAGTTAAAGGAAAAGTTGACTTCGTCTCCAGTGTTGATTCTGCCAGATCCTAATAAATCTTTTGAGGTTTATTGTGATGCATCTCATCAAGGTTTAGGATGTGTTCTTATGCAAGATAGACAGGTTGTGGCCTATGCATCTAGGCAGTTAAAGATTCATGAACGAAATTATCCTACGCATGATCTAGAGTTGGCTGCGGTGGTTTTTGCTTTGAAAATTTGGAGACATTATCTCTATGGAGCAAAGTTTGATGTGTTCAGTGATCATAAGAGTTTGAAATATTTGTTTGATCAGAAAGAGTTAAATATGAGGCAAAGGAGGTGGATTGAGTTTTTGAAAGATTATGATTTTCAGTTAATGTACCATCCAGGTAAAGCAAATGTGGTGGCAGATGCTTTGAGTAGAAAATCTCTTCATATGTCTTACATGATGGTTAAAGAGATGGAGTTAGTAGAGAAATTCAGGGATATGGATCTTAATGTTGTGATTGCCTCAAATTTTATTAGTTGTGGTATGACTACCATTACTAGTGATTTCTTAGAGATGGTGAAACAAAAACAAGTTCAGGATGCGAGTTTGAACAAGGTTAAGGAGTTGATGAGTTATGGGAAAGCTGAAGGATTTAAACAAGATATGGATGGAATCTTGAGGTATAAGGGTAGAATTTGTATTCCACAAGATGAGGAGTTGAAAAAGTTGATACTTGAGGAAGGTCATAAAAGTAAGTTGAGTGTACATCCAGGTATGACAAAAATGTATCAAGATTTGAAGAAAATGTTCTGGTGGAATGATATGAAGAGGGAGATAGCTGAGTATGTTGCATCTTGCATGGTGTGTCAAAAAGCTAAAGTAGAACATCAAAAACCAGGAGGTTTGTTGCAAATGATGGAAGTGCCAGAATGGAAATGGGATAGTATAACCATGGATTTTGTTGTTGGATTACCAAGGTCTGCTAAGAATTGTGATTCTATTTGGGTGATCGTGGATAGATTAACTAAGTGTGCTCATTTTCTTCCGGTGAATATAAAGTGGTCCTTAGAAAGGTTAACTCAATTGTATATTAAGGAGATTGTTAGATTACATGGTGTGCCCTCCAGTATCATCTCTGATAGGGATCCTCGTTTTACATCCCGATTTTGGCAGAGTTTGCATCAGGCGTTAGGAACTAAGTTGAGACTCAGTTCTGCTTATCACCCACAAACTGATGGGCAGTCTGAGAGGACTATCCAATCTTTGGAGGACTTGTTGAGGGCTTGTATTTTGGATCATCTAGGGAATTGGGAAGAGATGTTGCCTTTGGTCGAGTTCACTTATAATAACAGTTTTCATGCAAGTATAGGAATGGCACCGTTTGAGGCTCTGTATGGGAGGAAATATCGAACACCTTTGTGTTGGTTTAAAGAGGGAGAATCAGTGATGGTGGGGCCAGAGATCATCTTACAGACTACTGAAAAGGTGAAACAAATTCAGGAAAGAATGAGAGCTGCTCAGAGTCGGCAAAAGTCTTATGCAGACAAAAGGAGGAAACCTTTGGAGTTTTCAGAAGGAGAACATGTGTTTTTGAAAGTAACTCCTACCACAGGTGTGGGAAGAGCTATCAAAGCTAAGAAATTGAATCCTAAGTTTATTGGACCGTATCAAATTCTCAAGAGGATTGGACCAGTGGCATATCAGATTGCATTACCTCCATTCCTTTCTAATCTGCATGATGTGTTCCATGTTTCACAGTTGAGAAAGTATATTCACGATCCAAGTCATGTCTTGGAATCAGAGGCAGTACAAGTTAAGGAAAATTTAACTTTTGAGAAACAGCCAGTTTCAGTGGCAGATAAGAAAGTTAAACAGTTGCGAGGTAAATCTATCAATTTGGTGAAAGTTATTTGGGATGAGATTACTAATGAAGCTACTTGGGAGTTGGAAGAAAGGATGAAGGATCAATACCCATATCTCTTTTAGAGTAAGTGAATTTTCGAGGACGAAAATTTTTGTTGTTGGAGAGAATTGTAATACCCATTTTATTATTATGGCATTTTCGTAAATTTTCAAAGGTATAGGGGTATTTTTGTAATTTTATTATTGGATGGCATTTTAGTAATTATCGGTGGCATTTTCGTAATTTTATTAAATTTTTGGGGCATTTTCGGATTTTGGAACGGGCTGTTCCAAAAGCGGAACGGGCCGTTCCAAAAGATAAAAATGCGTGTTCTGTGTTTGTGCAGAACAGGGCCGGAACGGGCCGTTCTCCAAAGGAGAACGGGCCGTTCTGCTTGGAGAACGGGGCGTTCCCCTTGCAGAACGGGCCGTTCTGCTTGGAGAACTGGGCGTTCTCCTTGCAGAACGGGCCGTTCCGAAAGGAGAACGGGCCGTTCTGCTGGGTTTCGAAACGGGCCGTTCCGGGGCCGTTCCAGTCGAAAATTTTACGTTGTTCTGAAGGGTTCAGAACGGGCGTTCCGTTTTCGGAACGGGCCGTTCTGGTTAGGTGGCGAAAATTTGCTATAAATAGGGGCCTTGGGGTGTTGGAAATGCATGCCTTGAGAGAGAAGAATTCCTAGAGAGAGAAAGAAGAGAGAGAAAGGGAGAAAAGAGAGAGGAAAGAGGAGAGAGAGAAAGAAGAATCCAGTAGAGGAGATTCTGCCCGAGTTTCGGTTCTTGTTTAAGGAGAGAGGTGGAGGTTCTGCCCGATTTTCAGTTCAGGTTTATACAAGTAAGGGTGGCATTTATAAAATTAATCTAGTATGCTAAGTAAGGGTAGTGCTTATAAAATTAATCTAGTGCGTATGACCATGATAGGAATAGTATAATTTTAATATGCTATTTTATGTGGAGATTTTCATTTCATATAGTATAATTTGGATCAATTGATGGTTGTTTTGGATATTTATATTATTATTATATTGACAAATTGGCATGGTTATGGTTATGTTTGATTATGGAATATGCTGTGTATGTGGTTTGGAAAAGTAAATAGGACTTAAAGGAGTAAGGTTATGGTATGGATTAGATCTCTTGGTGAGATCAGGATATAATCTTTGGAAAAATATGAAATTGGGAATCCCATGGTGAGGATTCCAATGTGGAACTTTTCCAAAGGTTATATGATAAACCACTTCAGATGTTAGGTGGATTCTGAAGTACTCCTTTAAGTATTCTATTTGCTACCGGTATGGGGGCCAGGCCGAGTCATACCGATGGATGAAGTGGCCATGATCACCAGGGTTACGTGACGACGTAATCCAACTGTATATTTTCCATGAGAGGTCAGGTGTGATTCCTGGGTTGCTGATATGTTTCAGCGTGCGTGTCAACACTTGGTGGATGGTGTTGAGGCCAACATTGTGAGGATATGTTGGTGTGAGATCATGGAATAATTATACAGTGGTGTGACTTTGTTTCTGGATGTGGAATATGTATACAAATGGTGTGGATTGTATGCATTGGATTTTAGATTTGATTTATATTTGGCATGGAAATAACTATTTATAAGGTTTATTTCCTTGGTGCGGATATATATATATATTGGATAAATATCTGTTTAATGATATTTTATCATGTACTATGGTTGGTTTTATATGTGCTAACCCTTGCATGTTTCCATGTGGTTTGGACTGTGATGATCTCACTTTGTGGGGGAGCAGATCAGGTGTGAGGCTTTGGGTTAGCAAGGAGTCTTTTGGATAGCTACTTTGAGGAGTGGCTAGGTTTAGAGCTTGACCAGCACCTAGGGTGTCTTATTTTAATGTTTTCATGACATTGTAATTATATTATCTTTTGGATTACTGTATAACTTTACTAAGGATGATGACTCTGCTATAGCAGATTATATTATATATTTTGGAAACAATTTATATGTTATTGTATAATTACACTCTAGCGTAGCTGGCTTTTGCTCTATTTTCTTTATTTTTATATATTTTATTTTGGTTGGTTATTGATGTGACGGCCTAGGGTGGGTCGTTACAGTTGTATCTGAGAATTGGAGTTTTGGTATCCTTGATGAGAGATTGAAATGTTGGTAGTGTTGGTGCTGGCCTGTTAACCATTTATGGTTTAGGTAGCATGTGAGTTTTATTTTCTAAGTCTGTTGTGCTAAATATGTGAGTTTTTTGGTTTAGGATTGTAGTGGGAAGCTTGAATATGAAGTTGAGGTGTGAGTTTGGAAGCGTTGAGGTATTTTTGTGGCCTTAGATATATTGATACACTATTGCTATTTGGTGTAGAGGATATTTTCGCTGCAGTTTTGTTGTGCCAGTATGAGTACCGTATTGACAGATTTAGATTTTATGGTCTTCACAAAAGTTGTAGCCTTGGACGTTATCCTTCTAATGGAACTAGAATCAGGTAAAACGGAGGTCTAGAACTCCAGTTATAGCTACTTTGGTGATCAAAGGTCTAGCTGTAAGCGCTGAATATATCTGCTGCGGTTTTTGAAATTTTTAGCTTCGAATATGATCTTTTTAGAATCTTATGTCTTCGTAGGAGTTGTAGCTTATTCTCTTAGCTTCCTTTTGAGATAGGTTTGAGATCATTTGGATGAGTATAACTCTCTAGGTATCATTTTCTTTTATCGTTGTTGAAGGGATATGTATGGTGTCATGATATTTTTGAATCGTTAGACAATGCAAGGATAAAAATTGATTTTTGTCATGATTCTGAGATGTCAGGTAGATTAAGAGGTTTTTTAAAGTTGTATGATGTTATGTGGTAAAGTTGGTTCATGTACATGCTATATGGAGTAAATGGTGATTTATTCGTACATGCTTAGGAATGATATATATCGATTGTTTGAAGTAGGTATTCTAATATGATTTGATATGCATGTATGTTGATATGAGAATAGATGACCTTATGGATCAATTAGCGGGCATTTAGTAAGGTTGACCTCAAGGTATGATATCATCAAATTAGAGTTGAGAGTGAGGATTTATCCTAGACAGTTTTAGGCTAAATTATCTAAGTATGATTTTTGATTGTATAAGGCAAGTTTTCTAGGTTCTGTGATTTCTAGCAGAGGTATAACGTAAGTCTATCTAAGATAGAAGTTATGCTTAAGTGGGTGATACCTAAGTCAATTAGTGAGGTTAAGAGTTTTCTTAGATAAGCTTATTATTATAGGAGAGTTATTGAGGAAATTCCTAAGATAACATTACCTTAGACTAGATTGACGAGGAAGAGGAGTTGCCTTTATGTGGGATAGTAAATGTGAGAGTAGTTTCCAAACTCTTAAGGAAAGATTGACTAGTGTTAATATTACTGCATTTTAGTAAGCCTTTTATGGTATATAGTAGTGCTTCTAAGATAGGTTTGGGCAAAGTGTTGATGCAAGAAGGAATGGTAGTAGCTTATGCTTCTAGGAAATTGAGAAATCATGAGAGGAATTACCTTACCCATGACTTTAAGTTAGCGGTTGTAATATTTATACTAAGATTTGGAGACACTACCTATATGATTCTAAGCTTGAGGTATTTGGTGATCGTTAGGGCCTTAAATATCTTTTGATCAAGGAAGATAGTTGGAATTTCTTAAGGACTAGGATTTTAA
Organism: Cajanus cajan; assembly: GCF_000230855.2. Lineage (NCBI taxonomy): Eukaryota > Viridiplantae > Streptophyta > Magnoliopsida > Fabales > Fabaceae > Cajanus > Cajanus cajan. The sequence continues at coordinate 17,092,888 of NC_138520.1, read as the reverse complement.
TCTTAGTTGTTATCTAGGTAAAGCCAATGTGGTAATCGATGCTTTGAGTAGGGAACCTTTATATTGCCTTTCCTTATGATTAGAGAGATGGATCTTTTAGTTCAAATTAGGGATTTAAGCGTGACTTGTGAGGTTACCCTTAGTAGTGTGAGACTAGGTATGACTCGAGTAACTAGTGGATTGTTAAAGGTAAATTGGAGGAACATAATTTGTTGATTCATTTTGGTGATAAGATATGAGGCTATAGGACAAGATAATGGATAAGTGTTTACCTTAGGTATAGATGAAGTGGTAAGACTTTGAGATCGAGTATATGTACCTAGTGAACTTATGCTTAGGTGGTTGATCTTTGGAGAGGGTCATAGAAGAAAAGTTAATATTATGGCAGATGCCTTGAGTAGGATGACCATTCACCTACCATCTTTGATGATTTAAGGGTTGGATTTGATTGAAGAACTTAGAGACTTAAGCATGATGTGTGAGCTCACCCTTAGGAGCCTTGAATTTAGTATGTTGAAAGTGACTAATGAATTAATGGACGACATTAGAGAAGCCTAGGAGTTAGATCCTTTCTTAGTGAACCAAGTGGAGAGGATTGGTAGGGGTATAGATAGCCCTTTACGAGTGGAAGTTGATGGTGTTTTGGGGTTCAATGATAGGATCTATGGCCTAGTAATCTTGAATTTAGGAAGATGATCTTAGAGGGAGGACATAAGAGTACTCTTAGCATCCATTTAGGAGCTACTAAGATGTATCAGAGTGGCGCAGCTGAAGCGTGGTGGCCTAAGGTGAAGAGAGGAGTAGAGGAAGTTTGTGTATCATGTTTAGTATGGTAAAAGTCTAAGACAGAACATCGGAAGCCTTTTTGAACTTTTGTAGCCTTTAGATGTCCCTGTTTGGAGGTGAGATAATGCGTCTAGACTTTGTTGCGGGTTTGCCTAGGAAGTTTAGAAAGAATCTTGAGTTTAATGAAAAAGTCATAGTCGAACCTCTTCATTTAAGAAATTCGAGGACGAATTTCTTAAAAGGGGGAAAGTATTGTAACACCCCAGTTTTTAAAAAGGTTATTATTATTATTATTATTATTATTATATGGTATTTGGTCATAATTATTTTAATAATTATAGAGGAATATTATTTTGTACGTATTAAATAAGTATTTTTATTAGCATTTTTAAATAAATATTTATGTTTTAAGAGAAGGTTGATTTTATATGATATTTTGTTATTGAAATTATATTATTATATTTTGGGTCAGAAATATATTATTATTATAGAGAAAAAATATTTTATAATAGACATGTATTTATTTTGTTTAATAATATTGAGGAAAAAGGAGAAGTGGGTTAGAAGAGAAGGAAAATGGGTTGGGTTGACCTAGCCCAATGGATTAATTTTGAGAAAGGAGTCAGGTAGCGTTAACTCTATTTGCCTCATTTGCATTCTGAAAGGTTAGGAAAAATAAGAGGAGAAACAAAGAGCTCTAAGGAAGAGTACTCAGGAATGATCTTTAGATCACACCAAGACCATTCATCTTCTTCTCATCCAGGTAAGGGGGAGTGAGAAACCTTACTCTAGGTGTGGGAATGTATGTTGGGTAGTGGGATTGACCTCCAATCCTGTGTTTGTTGTATGCTCATGTATGAGGGGTTTTCCCCAATTGTATATGTTTCATCTATTGTTCCTCTTGTATGTAATTAATTGTATAAATTGTTTGAATGAAATGATTAATTTCAGTTTTAAAATTATAATTGTATGATTTGAGATTTCTGTGGGTCCCTACGGGAAACCCTATGAGAAAACGGGCAAAATATGAATGTTTTCTGTTTTGCCTTCTGATTGCTTTGTTGTGTTCCTAGTTGGATGTGATGCATGAGTATGTGGTTAATTTTGAAAATGAATATGTTTTTATATGAATTATAGTGCTATGTGGGTTCCTACGAGAAACCCTATGAGAAAATGGGCAAAATATGAATGTTTCCTGTTTTGCCTTCTGATTGCTTTGTTGTGTTCCTTAATCTTTACAGAGTGTAGATATGTGTTTAATTTCGCAAATAGATGAGTTTTAATATGGATTAAAGTGCTTTGTGAGAATTGTGAATATAATGTGATAATGTGATAATGTGAATATGATGATGAAATATGATGATGGAATATGAAGATGAGATGTGATGATGAGATGTGATGATAATAATGTGATATGAGAATGCATAGAGTCTTGATTGACATGCATCATGTGCATAAATGTTTTTAAGGGTACGATATGGAATACACTGCCAGAGAAGGCCCCCAAGTGTAAAAGCTTTGGGGATTAGTCCTTGGGGATAACTCGGTTTGGAAGTCCCAATCTCGCCCATTATGTGCATGGGATGTATCTTGTGCGACTTAGCTATCCCGACGAGACTCTAGTAGTATGTCCTTCTAGTGAGAGTGCGCAGAGGGTGTGACCCGGCATGTACTCCTAGACTACTCTTCGTGTATTGCTAGCAGCAATATGCCATGTGATGTTTTACTGGCACCACATGCATGATAAAATGTAGTCCATGTCCATCCATGTGCATTTTAATGTTATATGATAAATTGATATTTTTATGTCTTGAATGAGTGAGATGTGATATTATTACTAAATTATCTGTGTTATATATGTTTTGTTTGTGTTTGACTATCTGGTGTATATTCCTACACTATGAGCCAGAGTGAGATGTTTCTCACTCCCTTTTCTTGTGTTGTTTTTCCTTGACTGTCTTACAGGTGATTATCAGCATGAGGTTGAGGATGTTGGTGATGAAGCTTAGGCTTCTATGTTGGGATTTGCTCTGATAGGACATGTGACATCGGGACGTAGATAGGATTAGATTAGTATGTTGTTTCTGTTAAATTAATTTGAAAATTGTATCCTTATTTCTTTTGTGATTATGTTATTTGTTTAAGTTATGAATGTGGTGCTCTCTATCTGAACATGTTTGGTATTTAAAAAAAAATGAAAGACTGTGTTATTTAAATTTTATTATTTGTATTATGATATGTGGCGTAGAGGATGTCACATTCTTGACATGATCTTGGCTCTTAAGGCACTGTTTAGCTGTTGATCTTTTTGTACGAGTGCTTCGGCATCTTGATTCCTCCAACAAGTGATGAATAGACACACACAAAGAATGCAAAAATGCAAAAGAAAATGCAAAGCAGAAATGGATTGGATTTTTAAAATTTTTTTTTTGTGAACTTATACCCTTTTGTGCACACTTGTGCCATACGCATGTTATGCAATGATGCTTCTATGCTAATGCTTAAAATGAAAATTTAATTTTACTTTCAAGAGATTAATCTATGCGCATTGATCAATGACATGGATTGTTAGCCTTTAGCCGTGTCTGTCGCAACCCGAATTTTTTCGATCTTGCGACGTATGGTTTAGACATCCTTTTAAAAATCTCATCAATTAAGGAATGCCCGGACACCAGACTAATCCTTAATTAATGGTTTTGAAAATAGGTTCATGGAGTCGCCACCAATATTTTACTCAAAACATTGGAGAAAGAAAAGGTTTTTAAAAATCCAATAATGGCCTTGATAACCAGAATTGGGTTCGGGAGTCGGTTACGTGTAAGGAAGGTATTAAGCACCCATACAACGCCCTCAATCGGTACCCTATGATGAAGTTAACATGATAAGAATTAATAAATTAAATATTGAATCCCCTTTATTTACATATTGAAAATTTAAATTATACGAGTAACCCTAAAATATTTACATGATTGCGTTTGCTGTAAATAAAAAATGGAGATAAAGATAAGAAATAAAAGATATAGAAAAAGATTGATTAAAATACCTCTTGAACGAGCTCTATTGAATCTTCAAAAATGGAGAAGGTGCTTTATGGCAACCTTTCACGCTACAATATGCCTCACAAATCTCAAGAAATACAATAGGAGAGAAAGAGAGAGAAATTTCGTGCTCTAAGAGTCTTGGACGAAATTTTTGGGGTCCTCTAGAACTGTGCCCAAGCTGTCTATTTATAGACTTCAGAAAGGGTCCAAAATGGCCCGTTCTGGATCTGGCCGTTACGTGTTAATTTAGTGTATTGGAACGGCCCGTTCTGAAATCGGAACGGCCCGTTCCGGAGGTGCTTTTAACACATAATTGTCATTCTGGAACGACCCGTTCCAAATTAAGAATTCAAGCCTTTTTTGTTACTTGGAACGGCCCATTCCAAATGTGGGTTTTAGCCTTTTTAAAGAGCCTGGAACGGCCCGTTCTGATTTTGGGTTTTAGGCCCTTTTTGTAAATTGGAACGGCCCATTCCAGTTTTGGAACAGCCCGTTCCGGGCTACTAAAACCAGCTTATTTGGGCTATTAGCCTTCTGATGTCATGTCCTGTTATTTCCATGACTGGGAGCTCCTTTCCTTGATAATAGACGTCCATTTCTTTGTTTGTATGCCCCCCGGACAAAATTGGGTGTCTACAGCTGCCCCTCTTTACTTGCCCTTTGAAATAGCTATGTGTTGCTTTTCCAAAGGCAAGTAAAGACGTAGACATTTCGTCCGGGTCTTCTCTTTGTCTCTTTGTGTCACGCTTCTATGTTGCTTCCCTTGGATAGGTGTATTTGCTTGTATCATTACCTTTTAGAGAAGTTGAGTGTTGGGTTGCATACTCTACGGGGTAACAAGGGTGACAAACTATACACCTGATCTTTAGTCTTCAAGTAGATGCTTCATTGTTTTTCTTGTGATGGTGTGTCCCTTTATTTGTAGATTTTTTAAGAGGGAGTATTTTCATAGCCTCTCCAGGCCGTAGTATTTTCATAGCCTTTCCAGGCCGTAGTATTTTCATAGCCTCTCCAGGCCTTAGTATTTTCATAGCCTCTCCAGGCCCTAGTATTTTCATAGTCTCTCCAGGCCCTAGTATTTTCATAGCCTCTCCAGGCCCTAGTATTTTCATAGCCTCTCCAGGCCGTAGTATATTCGTAGCCTCTCCAGGCCGTAGTATTTTCATAGCCTCTCCAGGCCATAGTATTTTCATAGCCTCTCCAGGCCGTAATATTTTCATAGCCTCTCCAGGCCATAGTATTTTCATAGCCTCTCAAGGCCATAGTATTTTCATAGCCTCTCTAGGCCGTAGTATTTTCATAGCCTCTCCAGGCCATAGTATTTTCATAGCCTTTCCAGGCCGTAGTATTTTCATAGCCTCTCTAGGCTGCAGTATTTTCATAGCCTCTCCAGGTCGTAACTGGTGATGATGATGTGATTTCCCCTTGACGAGGATTGCTAGTAGGTGGTGCCCTTGTGCTGGCGGGCAAAGGAGTAGATGGTTGACATGGATTCTGGTGTTGCCCCTACCATGTGAGTATTGTGATGCCTCTCCAGGCGTCTTCATATGGGATGTTTGGTAAGAGTTTGGTGTTGTTCTTGTCAAGGTGAGTATTGTAATGCCTCTCCAGGCGTTGTTTGTGGTAGGGTTTTTTTTTCTTAATTTCATTTTTATTTAGCTTCTGCTCTTTCATCTTTGAAGCTTGCCTTTTTTTGCTATCATTTTTTTTAATGCTTCGGCTTTTTTGACATTTTCGAAGCTTGCCTTTTTCTTATGTTGCTTTTGTTTTTTTATTGTTATTTGCTGAATCCTTATTGGTTAGTATTATTTTGGAAGCGTCTCCTGGCTTTGGTTAGGGAGCCATTTCTGGTCTTGGCATTCTCTTAGATCATCCTTCATTCAGTTGAGGAGTAGGGCGCGATGGCCTCTTCATGCTTATGGGCTTTCTTATTCAGTTGACTCCAGTTCTATCCTGTCTTGTTGTTGATGTGTTTTTTTTCCTGGTGGTTATATGAAACCACTTGTATGGAATGCCCTTGTTGGGGCTATGCTTTTTAACATGATCTCGGATTTTAAGGCACTGTATAGTTGTTGATATTTTTCACGAGTGCTTCAACCTTTTGATTCCTCCAGCAAGTGATGGGTAGACACACACAAAGAATGCAAGAATACAAAAGAAAATGCAAAGCAGACATGGATTGGATTTTTTTTATATTTTTTTTGTGAACTTATACCCTTTTGTGCACACTTGTGCCATATGCATGTTATGCAATGATGCTTCTATGCTAATGCTTACAATGCAAATTTATTTTTAATTTCAAGAAATTAATCTATGCGCATTGATCAATGACATGGATTGTTAGCCTTTGGCCTTGTCGAATTCAGTGTTGCTTCTTGAACCTAAGGTTTGTGTAGTTCAGCCCTCGTGCTTGTACCGGATATGATATGTTAGCCCTTAGATTAGGTGTACCTAGACTCTGTTCTAGGACACCTCTATCTTCTCCTTGTGAGTGTTCATTGTGCATACTCCGTGTATCTCTCAAATTTATCATAATGCCATATTGGTCAAGAGGAAAGAGAGGAAGAGGATATACATATATATTTTTTGTAAAACTTTTGGTAGGAAGGATTTTTTCAAAAATGGTTTATAAAAGAATGGCTGGTCGAGCTAGGCTAGTAGTTTAGGTTGATGAACAACCACATTCAAAGTGAGGAAATCATTTTCCGCGTTAGCTTATTATTTCCTTCAGAGTTAAGCGATGACTTAGGATTGCATATTGATTAAATGATCTTCTCCAGCCGCCTTTCGGTTTTCAGCTCGGGATGTTGCTTTGTCCTAACTTTTGCCTAGGTTACTTGAGATGTGTTCCCTAGCGGACATTTTCTTTTGATCCTTACTTTTGCCTAGGCTACCCTTTTTAATTGTGGGTTGTAACACCCAATTTTTTATTATTATTATTTTAATGGCATTTTCGTAATTTTAATAAAGTTATAGGGGTATTTTGGGTTCCGGAACGGGCCGTTCCAAAAGTGAAACGGGCCGTTCCAAATGTTGAAAATGTAAGGTTTTTGTAGTCCCAGAATGGGCCTGGAACGGGCCGTTCTGAAGGGAGAACGGGCCGTTCTGTTGAGATTGAGAACGGACCGTTCTGGTTTCAAAACAGGCCGTTCTGCTTTTTTGGAAACAGGCCGTTTCGATTTTGGAACGGGCCGTTCCAGCTGAAAAATTTGCCCATGTTTGAAGGATCCGGAACGGGCCGTTCCAAAATCAGTACGGGCCGTTCTGGGTACGTCAAATTGCTTATAAATAGGAGGCAGGGGGTGAAAATTTTATACTGAAGTGAGAAGTAAAATCTTAGAGAGAGAAAGAGGAAGAGAGATAGAGAGAGAGAGAGAGAGAGAGAAAAAGAAAGAGAGAGAAAAAGGAGGAGGGAATCTAGAGGAGGAGGCTTTGCCCAAGTTTCAACTCCGCTTATCCAGGTAAGGGGGAGCGAGAAACCTCGCTCGGGGGTGTGGGGATAATTGTTGGATAGTTTGTTTGTCGGATTGGCCCCCAATCCCTTGCCGTTGTGCTGTCTTATTTTCTGTTTGCTCTACTTTATTCCTTGTTGGAAATAATAAATGATTATGTAATCTCAATCCCTTGCCGTTGTTCTGTTTGATTTTCTATTTACTTTACTTTGTTCTTTGTTGAAGGTGTCGTTGTTCTGTTTGATTTTCTATTTACTCTACTTTGTTTTTGTTGAAGGTGCCGTTGTTCTGTCCGATTTTTTATTTATTATACTTTGTTCTTTGTTGAAAGTAATAAATGAGTATGAAATTAATGTTAATAATAAATGAGTTTTAATATGAATAAGAATGCTCTCTATGAATACCTATGCGGACCTTATGAGGAGTATTGATGACATGACCATGTGAAATATGGACAAATGACATGAGACCTAAGAATGGACTATTGAGACAAACTATGATTATGATACTATGACAAATAATGACATGATGTACTAAATGAAATTATGTAATAAGTTAAATGTTGAGTCAATGAGATTATAAATGTATGACATGCATCATATGCATATATTACTCCAGGTGTGCCGCTGAGGCCGCATACCCACGACTAACAAGGTGTACCTTATGGTCACCCACGATGTAACATGCTAATAAGGTGTACCTTATGGTCACCCACGACTAACAAGGTGTACCTTAGGGTCACCCACGATGTAACATGTTAACAAGGTGTACCTTAGGGTCACCAGTGATGATATGTGAAACTTCTTTATGGCGCCACATGCATGCATTTATGAGTCGAGTCCATGACATCATAGCATGATAAATGAATATATATGTGATATTGATTATTTATGTATGTTATTTACATGTGACTTATATTTGTTGTGTGTGTGTGGGCTATTTAACCTTTATTTCTGCACCTGAAACTGAGTGAGATGTTTCTCACTCCCTTGTTGTTCTTGTATATGTTTAAATTATGATGCAGGTGATCAGCATCATGAGGATGTTGGTGATGAGGCTTAAAGGCTTCAATTGGGCATGCTCTGATAGGATGTGACATCGTGGCATAGTTAGCTTAGTTTAATATGTTATTATTTTAATAACTTTAGTTTCTCTTCTTTTGTAATTTCTAACGAAGAGACAACGTAGATAAAGTTTATAATTCAAGGAAAATGTATGTTAAGAATTGTAATTTAAACGTTCTTGATAAAAGACCAAAATGTACATCTTTGTTATATTTTTATTATATGATTTGGGAGTATAAATTAATCCCTAACCAGGAGGCACTGCCACCTTTACTGGAGTTAATTTATATTTCCTTTATTATTATTTGTATATATATGATTTCTTGTTTTTCACTAAATTGTATTGAAAATCTTAACTTCTTTTCTTTTATAATTTTTACACTGGAGTTATGATTTATGAGTTACGAATGTGAATCTTCTACCTTGTGATATCTGAAATATTTGTCAACTATGAAAGATTTTATTTACCCAAAAAGAAGAAAAGAAATATTTTATTGTTACATTTGTTGTATATTAATAATGGGGTAGAGGGTGTCACATTTAGTGGTATCAGAGCAGGTCAATCTAATCGACCGTGAGTTATGAGTTTACTTTGCTTATTTGGTTTACTATGTTTATTTGGTACATGAATGATGGACTGAACTGATTGTAAAACTTGTTGGTATGCTAGTATGATGATTGATTATGTTTATTGATTGTATTATTTTCTTAGACTATGGCTGGTAGAAATGATCGTGCGATTGCCGATGCTCTTCAAGCATTAGCACAAGCTATGAATAATAACAATAGGACTGAAGTTACTCCTAACTGGTTGGAGCAATTTCAACGAAATCACCCACCTACCTTTAAAGGAGGATATGACCCAGATGCTGCTATGAATTGGCTAACAGAAATAGAGAAAATTTTCAATGTTATGGATTGTCCTATCGCTCAGAAGGTGAAGTTGGCCACATTCATGTTGACTGCTGATGCTCACTTTTGGTGGGAAGGAGCACTTCGGAGGATGATTGATGGAGGGGTGCACTTGAATTGGGACAACTTCAAGAAGGTCTTTCTTGAGAAGTATTTCCCGGATGATGTGAGAAGTCGGAAAGAAATGGAATTCCTTGAGCTGAATCAAGGGAACGACACAGTGGCTGTGTATGCTGCCAAATTTGATGCTTTGGTTCGTTATTGTACACACTACCATGGTGAGGGTGGTGAAAGAGCTATATGCATAAAATTTGTAAATGGTCTGCGTCCTGAAGTGAAAACTGCAATTAACTATCAGGAGATATATCACTTTCCCACTCTGGTCAATAAGTGCAGCATTTATGATCGTGACAATCGTGCTCGTGCCGCTTTTTATAAAGGAATTGGAGGTCCTATCCGTGCTGTTAATTCTAGTACTTCGGGTAGGAGTAAGCCTTACTCCGCTTCTAATAGATTTCAAGGGAGTAAAGCTGCTGCTAATAAAAGCAAGTTGCTTACTAGAGGATCCACTGTTAGTGCTACTGGAAGTGTTGGAGGGTCTGTGTCCACTCCTTCAGGAAGATGTGGGAAGTGTGGACGTGTTGGTCATAATCAGTCTGAGTGTCTTGACAAGGAGATTACCTGCTTCAATTGCAGTGGCAAGGGTCACATCAGCACCCAATGTCCTGAACCACAAAGAACACGTGTTATTGGATCGGGTTCGCAAACTGAGCGTCCAAAGACTGTGGGGAGAGTATTTGCTCTTAGTGGTACTGAAGCTTCTCGGTCAGAAAATTTGATACAAGGTACTTGTTTCATAGCTGAGACTCCTTTTGTTGTACTATTTGATTCTGGTGCAACTCATTCCTTTATTTCTGTCTCTTGTGTCCAAAAATTGAATTTGGCTTTGTCTTTGTTAGATTTTGATTTAGTTGTTGAAACCCCTACTAATGGTCCTGTGACTACATCCCTAGTGTGTTTGAAATGTCCTTTGACAGTTTCTGATAAGCAGTTTCTAGTTGACTTAATTTGTTTGCCTCTTAGTCAATTAGATGTAATTCTTGGTATGGATTGGTTATCTTCTCACCATGTCCTTTTAAACTTCTTTGAGAAATCTATTTCTTTTGGTGAATGTAAGAGTACGGAATTTCTTAGTGCTGCTGACATTAAAACTTGTTTAAAAGAAAATGAAAGAGTGTACATGATCTTAGCTTCTTTAACACTTGAGACTGATAGTAAGCTAGATGAAATTCCCTTAGTAAGAGAATTTCCAGAAGTATTCCCTAAGGATGTGTCTAGTTTACCACCTGAGAGAGAGATTGAGTTTAGCATAGACTTAGTGCCAGGTACCTCACCTATATCTATAGCACCCTATAGGATGTCCCCAACAGAGTTAGTTGAGCTTAAGAAACAAATAGAGGAATTACAAGGAAAACAATTCATTAGGCCTAGTGTCTCGCCTTGAGGAGCGCCTGTTTTGTTGGTTAAGAAGAAAGATGGGAGCATGAGGTTGTGCGTAGACTATAGGCAACTGAATAAAGTGACCATTAAGAATAAGTATCCTTTGCCTAGGATAGATGACCTTATGGATCAACTAGTTGGAGCTTGTGTGTTCAGTAAGATAGATTTAAGGTCAGGATACCATCAGATTAGAGTGAGAGCTGAGGATGTTCCTAAGACAGCCTTTAGGACTCGCTATGGGCACTATGAGCATTTAGTTATGCCGTTTGGTGTGACTAATGCACCTGGTGTTTTTATGGACTACATGAATAGGATCTTTCACCCTTACTTGGATAGATTTGTAGTGGTCTTCATAGATGATATCTTAGTGTATTCCAAGACTAGGGAAGAGCATGTTGAGCACCTTAGGATCGTTCTTCAAACCCTTAAGGAGAAGCAGTTGTATGCTAAATTGTCAAAATGTGAATTTTGGTTGGATAGTGTGAACTTTCTAGGACATATGATATCCAAGGGTGGGATAGTTGTAGATCCTGCTAAGGTAGAAGCTGTGTTAGAGTGGAGAACACCTAAATCAGTATTTGAGATTAGGAGTTTCCTAGGACTAGCTGGTTATTACAGAAGGTTCATAGAGAATTTCTCTAGGCTAGCTCTTCCTTTGACTAAGCTGACGAAGAAAGACCAACCTTTTGTGTGGGATTCTAAGTGTGAGGAAAGTTTTCAAGAGCTTAAGAGGAGATTAACTAGTGCCCCTGTGTTAGTGTTACCTGATCCTAGTAAGACTTTTGAGGTATTTTGTGATGCTTCTAAATTGGGTTTAGGAGGAGTGCTTATGCAGGAGGGTAAGGTAGTAGCCTATGCTTATAGACAACTTAAAATTCATGAGCAAAACTATCCTACCCATGACCTTGAGTTAGCTGCAATAGTATTTGTGCTTAAGTTGTGGAGACATTACTTGTTTGGGTCTAGATTTGAGGTTTTTAGTGACCATAAAAGCCTTAAGTACTTGTTTGACCAAAAGGAATTGAATATGAGGCAGAGGAGATGGTTAGAGTTTCTTAAGGATTATGACTTTCAATTGAATTATCACCCTGGCAAGGCTAATGTTGTAGCTGATGCTTTGAGTAGAAAATCTTTGAAAGTGTCTTCCTTGATGATTAGGGAATTGCAAATGATTGAGGAGTTTAGGGATATGAGCTTAGGGTGTGAGTTGACCTCTAAGAGTATTAAGTTGGGAGCTTCGAGAGTGACTAATAGCTTGATAGATGAGATTAGAGAAGGTCAGAAGATGGATCCTTTCTTATTGAGTCAAGTAGAGAAGTTGAATCAAGGTGTGAAAAGTGAGTTTAGAGTTGGAGTGGATGGAGTTTTGAAATTTAAGGATAGGTTGTGTATTCCTAATGTGCCAGAGCTTAAGAGAGCAATCCTAGAAGAAGGTCATAAGAGTATCCTTAGTATCCATCCAGGAGCCACTAAGATGTACCAAGACCTTAAGAAGATGTTTTGGTGGCCTAAGATGAAGAGGGAAGTGGAGGAATTTGTGTATGCTTGCTTAGTATGTCAGAAAGCTAAGGTAGAACACCAAAAACCTTCAGGTCTGATGCAACCTTTAGATGTGCCTGTGTGGAAATGGGATAGCATCTCTATGGATTTTGTAGTTGGATTACCTAAGACTGTGAGGAACTTGGATGCTATATGGGTCATTGTGGATAGATTGACTAAGTCTGCCAATTTTATTCCCATTAATATTAGGTACCCTTTGGAGAGGTTAACCAAGTTGTACATCAGTGAGATCGTGAGGTTGCATGGAGTTCCTAATAGTATAGTGTCTGATAGAGATCCTAGGTTCACCTCTAGATTTTGGGAGAGTTTGCACAAGGCTTTAGGCACTAAGCTTAGATTGAGTTCAGCCTACCATCCCCAAACAGATGGTCAAACTGAGAGAACAATACAATCTTTGGAAGACTTGTTGAGGGCTTGCATCTTGGAACATGGGGGTAGTTGGGATAGTTTCCTACCTTTGATAGAGTTTACCTACAATAATAGCTACCATTCTAGTATTGGGATGGCACCATATGAGGCTCTGTATGGTAGGAGATGTAGAACACCTTTATGTTGGGTAGAACCTGGAGAGAATGTCATGTTAGGACCTGAGATAGTTCAACAAACTACTGAACAGGTTAAGATGATCCAAGAGAAGATGAGAGCAACCCAGAGTAGGCAAAAGAGTTATAATGACAAGAGGAGAAAAGACCTTAAGTTTAAAGAAGGTGATCATGTATTCCTTAAAGTCACTCCTTGGACAGGAGTAGGCAGAGCACTGAAATCCCGTAAGCTTACTCCACGTTTCATTGGTCCTTATCAAATTCTTAAAAGGATCGGTGAAGTAGCCTATCAAATTGCTTTGCCTCCATCTCTTTCAAATCTCCATAGTGTCTTTCATGTTTCCCAACTCAGAAAGTATGTTCATGATCCTTCCCATATCATTGAGTCTGACAACATTCAGTTGAAGGATAATCTTACCTATGAAACGGTTCCTTTAAGAATTGATGACAAGAGGGTGAAACAACTAAGAGGAAAGGAAATCCCTTTGGTTAAGGTCGTTTGGGGAGGAAATATTGAAGAAAGTGCTACATGGGAATTAGAAAGCAAGATGCGAGAAGCTTATCCATTTCTGTTTTCAGGTAAATTTCGGGGACGAAATTTCTAAAAGGAGGGGAGAATTGTAACACCCAATTTTTTATTATTATTATTTTAATGGCATTTTCGTAATTTTAATAAAGTTATAGGGGTATTTTGGGTTCCGGAACGGGTCGTTCCAAATGTTGAAAATGTGAGGTTTTTGTAGTCCCAGAACGGGCATGGAACGGGGCGTTCTGGTATGGAGAACGGGCCGTTCTGAAGGGAGAACGGGTCATTCTGCTGAGATTGAGAACGGACCGTTCTGGTTTCAGAACGGGCCGTTCTGCTTTTTTGGGAACGGGCCGTTTCGATTTTGGAACGGGCCGTTCCAGCTGAAAAATTTGCCCATGTTTGAAGGATCCGGAACGGGCCGTTCCGAAATCAGTACGGGCCGTTCCGGGTGCGTCAGATTACCTATAAATAGGAGGCAGGGGGTGAAAATTTTATACTGAAGTGAGAAGTGAAATCTTAGAGAGAGAAAGAGGAAGAGAGAGAAAGAGAGAGAGAGAGAGAAAAAAAAAAAAGAAAGAGAGAGAAAAAGGAGGAGGGAATCCAGAGGAAGAGGCTTTGGCCAAGTTTCAACTCCGCTTATCCAGGTAAGGGGGGAGTGAGAAACCTCGCTCGGGGGTGTGGGGATAATTGTTGGATAGTTTGTTTGTCGGATTGGCCCCCAATCCCTTGCCGTTGTGCTGTCTTATTTTCTGTTTGCTCTACTTTATTCCTTGTTGGAAATAATAAATGATTATGTAATCTCAATCCCTTGCCGTTGTTCTGTTTGATTTTCTATTTACTTTACTTTGTTCTTTGTTGAAGGTGTCGTTGTTCTGTTTGATTTTCTATTTACTCTACTTTGTTTTTGTTGAAGGTGTCGTTGTTCTGTCCGATTTTCTATTTATTCTACTTTGTTCTTTGTTGAAAGTAATAAATGAGTATGAAATTAATGTTAATAATAAATGAGTTTTAATATGAATAAGAATGCTCTCTGTGAATACCTATGCGGACCTTATGAGGAGTATTGATGACATGACCATGTGAAATATGGACAAATGACATGAGACCTAAGAATGGACTATTGAGACAAACTATGATTATGATACTATGACAAATAATGACATGATGTACTAAATGAAATTATGTAATAAGTTAAATGTTGAGTCAATGAGATTATAAATGTATGACATGCATCATATGCATATATTACTCCAGGTGTGCCGCTGAGGCCGCATACCCACGACTAACAAGGTGTACCTTATGGTCACCCACGATGTAACATGCTAATAAGGTGTACCTTATGGTCACCCACGACTAACAAGGTGTACCTTAGGGTCACCCACGATGTAACATGCTAACAAGGTGTACCTTAGGGTCACCAGTGATGATATGTGAAACTTCTTTATGGCGCCACATGCATGCATTTATGAGTCGAGTCCATGACATCATAGCATGATAAATGAATATATATGTGATATTGATTATTTATGTATGTTATTTACATGTGACTTATATTTGTTGTGTGTGTGTGGGCTATTTAACCTTTATTTCTGCACCTGAAACTGAGTGAGATGTTTCTCACTCCCTTGTTGTTCTTGTATATGTTTAAATTATGATGCAGGTGATCAGCATCATGAGGATGTTGGTGATGAGGCTTAAAGGCTTCAATTGGGCATGCTCTGATAGGATGTGACATCGGGGCATAGTTAGCTTAGTTTAATATGTTATTATTTTAATAACTTTAGTTTCTCTTCTTTTGTAATTTCTAACGAAGAGACAATGTAGATAAAGTTTATAATTCAAGGAAAATGTATGTTAAGAATTGTAATTTAAACGTTCTTGATAAAAGACCAAAATGTACATCTTTGTTATATTTTTATTATATGATTTGGGAGTATAAATTAATCCCTAACCAGGAGGCACTGCCACCTTTACTGGAGTTAATTTATATTTCCTTTATTATTATTTGTATATATATGATTTCTTGTTTTTCACTAAATTGTATTGAAAATCTTAACTTCTTTTCTTTTATAATTTTTACACTGGAGTTATGATTTATGAGTTACGAATGTGAATCTTCTACCTTGTGATATCTGAAATATTTGTCAACTATGAAAGATTTTATTTACCCAAAAAGAAGAAAAGAAATATTTTATTGTTACATTTGTTGTATATTAATAATGGGGTAGAGGGTGTCACATGGGTTGCCTAGCAGCTCTTGCCCTAACTTTTGCGTAGCCCCCTTAGTGGGTTTCCTGCCGGGCCTTTGTCTTTGCAGCATGTGTGATCATTTTTCATTACTCCATTAAAGGGGGATGCCCCTTGCACTGATTTCGTTTAGGCTTTTATCCACAAGTCATGCCAAGTTTGATTGATCTTTATGTATTTTTTTTATGGTGTATAAAGCCATTATTTCTAATAACGTTCTTATTTCAAATGTACTTATTCATTTAGGGTTTGTTGACGTGGCTTAGAGTCGATAAAAGGGAGAAGAGAAATGAAGTAGAAAAGTGTATGACATTAAAATAGAATTTTCAATTTACATGTGCCTGTCGCAACCCGAAAATTTCCGATCTTACGACTTATGGTTTAGACATCCTTTTAAAAGTCTCATTAATTAAGGAATGGTCGGACACCAGACTAATCCTTAATTAATAGTTTTGAAAATAGGTTCATGGAGTCGCCACCAATATTTTACTCAAAATATTGGAAAAAGAAAAGGTTTTTAAAGATCCAATAATGGCCTTGATAACCAAAATTGGGTTCGGGGGTCGATTACGTGTAGGGAAAGTATTAAGCACCCCTACAACGCCCTAAATCGGTACCCTATGATGAAGATAACGTAATAAGAATTAATAGATTAAATATTAAATCCCCTTTAATAATGTTTATTTACATACTTAAAATATAAACTAAGTAATTGCCCTAAAATATCTACATTATGACGTTTATTATAATAAAAAAGGAAATAAAAAATGAGGAATAAAAAGAAGAAAAGAAGATTGAATGAAATACCTCTTGAACAAGCTTTATTGAATCTTCAAATATGGAAAAGGTGGTTTGTGGCGACCTTTCACACTACAGTATGCCTCACAGATCTCAAGAAATACAATAGGAGAGAGAGAGAATATAGAGATGCGACACAAATCTCAAGAAATATAATAAAAGGGAGAGAGATAGAGATTTTTCGTGCTCGAAGGAGTCTTATTCAAAATTTCTCTGGCCGCCTGGAAAACTGTGCCCAAGGCTCCTATTTATAGGAATCAGAAGGGGACCAGAACGGCCCGTTCCGGATTTGGAACGGTCCGTTCTGGGCTAATCCGTTATGGGTAAAATAAGACACTGGAACGGCCCATTCCAAAAGTGGAACGGCCCGTTCTGGTTTCAAATTTTACTTACACAAAGTCGTTCTGGAACGGCCCGTTCCAACCTAGGGGAACAGCCCGTTCCAGTTCTAGAACGGCCCGTTCTGGGCAAGTTTATTATCTGTAAAATAAGAACCTGGAACAGCCCGTTCCAAAAGCAGAACGGCCCGTTCTGGATTCAAATCTTACATATATCAACCTGTTTTGGAACGGCCCGTTCCGTTTTGGGAACAGCCCATTCTGGTCTTGGAACAGCCCGTTCTGGGCTGTCATCTCTTGTTGTTTCCATGCTTCGGGAGCTCCTTTCCTTCACAACGGAGGTCCATTTCCTTGTTTGTGTGCCCCCGGACGAAATTAGGTGTCTACAGCTGCCCCTCTTTACTTGTCCTTTGGAGTAGCTATGTGTTGCTTTTCCAAAGGCAAGTAAAGACGTAGACATTTCATCCGGGTCTCCTCCTCATCTCTTTCGTGTTGGCGCTTCTATGTTCCTTCTCTTGGATAGGTTTATTTGCTCGTTTCCTCGCCCTTTAGAGCAGTTGAGTGTTGGTTGCATACTCTATTAGGTAACAAGGCTGACGAACTGTACACCTGATCTTCGATCTTCAAGTAGATGCTCCATTGTTTCTCTTGTGATAGTGCGTTCCTTTACTTGTAGCTTGTTGAAGAGGGAGTATTTTCGTAGCTCAGTTTCCCTCACGGCTTTGTCGTATACCGGATTGGGAGATGACTATAGTCTCTCCAGACCTTTCCCTCACGGCTTTGTCGTATACCGGATTGGGAGGTGAGTACAGTCTCTCCAGACCTTTCCCTCGCGGCTTTGTCGTATACCGGATTGGGATGTGAGTACAGTCTCTCCAGACCTTTCCTTCATGGCTTTGTTGTATACCGAATTAGGAGGTGAGTACAATCTCTCCAGACCTTTCCCTCATGGTTTTGTCGTATACCGGATTGGGATGCGAGTACAGTCTCTCCAGACCTTTGTTGTATTTTGAGGAAACTGTCGATGCCCTTATTGGTTTGCTTGAATTTTGGTAGATATTGCCCCAAGGATGTTGGGCAGGAGGTGTGTCGTGATGCCCCTAATTTGGGCTGCTTTTGTCTTTTGTTCAGATGCTGTCGATTGGAATTTGGGTTTCCCTTTCTTGGATTTTCTTGTTGGTGTTGTGGGATGAAAGACTGCCCCTAGGTGGATGGGCAGGAGATGTTTGATGTGCCCTTGTGTTGGTGGGCAGAGAAGTGGATGGCTAGTAGGGATTCCAGTGTCGTCCCTGCCACGTGAGTATTGTGATGCCTCTCCAGGCAGTTGTTGCGGAGTCCTTTTGATTTATTGATGATTGATTGTTTGATTGTTGACGGATGCCCCATGGTGAGTATGGATGCATGGATGCACATAAATGCAAGACAGGAATGGATTGGATTTTTTACTATATTTATTTTATTTTTAATTTTTTTTTTCTTTTGTAAAGTGAAGTTATACCCTTTTGTGCACACTTGTGCCCTATGCATGCTATGCAATGATGCCTCTATGCTAATGCTTAAATGCATATTGATTTTACTTTCAAGAAATTAATCTATGCGCATTGATCAATGACATGGATTGTTAGCCTTTTAGCCGTGTCGAATTTAGTGTTGCTTCATGAACCTGAGGTTTGTGTAATTCAGCCCTCTCGCTTGTACCGAATATGATATGTTAGCCCTTAGATCAGGTGTACCTAGACTCTGTTCTAGGACACCTCCATCTTTTCCTTGTGAGTATTCTCTGTGCATACTCCGTGTATCTCTCAAATTTATCTTAATGCCATATAGGTCAAGAGGAAACAGAGGAAGAGGATACATATATTTTTTCCAGAAGTTTTGTTAGAAAGGATTTTTTTTTTCAAAAAAAAAATGATTTTAGAAGAATAGATGGTCGAGGTAGGCTAGTGGTTTAGGTTCATGAACAAGCACATTCAAAGTGAGGAAATCATTTTCCACGTTGGCTTATTATTTCCTTCAAAGTTAAGCGATGACTTGGGATTGCATATTGATTAAATAATCTTCCCGAGCCACCTTTCGGTTTTCAGCTCGAGATGCTGCTTTGTCCTAACTTTTGCCTAGGTTACTTGAGATGTGTTCCCTAGCAGACATTTTCTTTTGATCCTCCCTTTTGCCTAGGCTACTCTTTTTGTTTGTGAGTCTCCTAGCAGACCTTGCCCTAATTTTTGCGCAGCCCCCTTAGTGGGTTTCCTGCCAGGCTTTTGTCTTTGCAACATTTGTGATCATCTTTCATTTCTTCATTAAAGGGGGGTGCCCCTTGCACTGATTTCGCTTGGACTTTTATCTACAAGTCATGCCAAATTTGATTGATCTTTATGTGTTCCTTATTGCGTATTAAGCCATTGTTTCGAATGACGTCCTTATTTCAAATGTACTTGTTCATTTAAGGTTTGCTAATGAGGCTTAGAGTAGATAAGAGGGAGAAGAGAAACGAAGTAGAAAAATGTATGGCATTAAAAAATAATTTTTAATCTACACGTGCCCATTTAATGTAGCTCGAGGGCCCAGGCATGCCCCGAGTTCGTGATTCATACACAAAGAAGTAAAGGGAGGTTGCCCCTTAGAGAAGCCTAAGTCATCTAACTGTAGCGCTAGTCCTCCACTTG
Source organism: Cajanus cajan (assembly GCF_000230855.2). Classification (NCBI taxonomy): domain Eukaryota; kingdom Viridiplantae; phylum Streptophyta; class Magnoliopsida; order Fabales; family Fabaceae; genus Cajanus; species Cajanus cajan. The sequence continues at coordinate 17,073,456 of NC_138520.1, read as the reverse complement.
CTTGGATGTGGCGCTTCAAAAGATCTTGTGTAGAGGGAGGGAGCTTTAGAAGATCTCGTGTAGAGAGAGGTCATTTGGCTTCTTCTCTCGTAAAGGTATTTTCGACTCATATCCTAAGCTTTTCCTAAGAAATAGGAATGGGTAGAAGCGATGATAGAGCTTTCCATGGAGTCTTGCTTCTCAAGAGGAACATTCAAGTTGTCTCTCAATTTTCATCTCGCACAAACATTGCTTCTCAAATTATTTATTTATTTTTTATTTTTAATTTTTTTTTTATTATTATTTTTTTTGCCTAGAATTCCTTTTGCGGGTTTTCATTCTAGCAACTTCTTAACAAGCAATATTTCTCTCTTGTTGAAATCACCTTTCGAGAAAGCTCTATTCACTTTGCCTTAGTGTTTGAGGGATTCGTCCTCCTCAAGCTCTATTCCGCTTGGATTTCACGGTTGTATGACACAACTTTATCCTTTTAGGGGAAGAGTTAGCATCTTGATGATTGTGGATTTCTTTACCCTAAACTCTTTATGCATGGCTTATTTTCCATTATTTTCGACTAACGCACATAGGTCAATTTCCTTTTTTATTCTCATTTATGTTTTTACAAGGAGGGATATGTTCTAAATGAATGTAATGCAAACATATAGAGAAAGTTAAGAATAATAAATATCAGTCTCATTGATTTGTTTATTTGTGAATGCTCAAATAGATTTTGACAGTATTGAGCGAAAGACTTACTTCAACAAACACATCAAAGCAATAGCCCAACCATAGTATATATATATTTTAAATTAATTTGGGTTTTTCTTTAAAGCACAGATACTGTCGTATATTAGAGCATTCACTTTTCTTAACTTTCTATACGTATTGCAACCTAATCCTCCTTAACTAGTAAAATAAAATGAATGAAATTAATGAGCTAATCTAGAATGCATGTCATTTTTTTTTGCCTAATCTTTATCATGTTTTATTATCTAAAGAGAAATGATGCATGGTAAAGATGAAATTTATTTTATTCATTTTAAAAATAAAAAAAAAAGAAATTATCTATATGATGTTAATGGAATGATGACCTAAGAGCATACAAAGGGGTATAAAATTTTATTATTATTATTATTAATTTATTTTTATTATCTGTTTGCTTATTTTAAAACTCCAATCCACTCTTATTAGAAGGAATAATACAAACAAATGCACACACACATGCTCAATCAATATACTCCCACGAATGATCGTATTCAAATCTTTGGTCTGTGGTCCTTGTAAGAAAAGTGCATTGTATAGGAAGGTTCTAATCTCACTGGTTCTCAAGGCTCCCAAGGTGCCCCCATTATAGGGACCCAGTATCTCTGTCGCCGTCACCTGGCAAACTCTAAGGTCTGTCGCAATATTTCGGGCTAGAGTAACCGATTATCACCTTGAGTGTGATTTCCGACAAGGCTCGCAGGCTCCAAGGCCAAACTTGGGTCGGTCGTACGTCAACCACTCCCTATGTTTAATACCCTCATGCCCCCGGGTGTAGGGGGAACTGTTGTGTGCAAAGGATTGTGTACAATTTAATTCAAACAGGTGCAAAATTTAAATAAGCAAACAGATATGCAAGCAAAACAAATAAAAAACAAAGTAAAGGGGAAAAATATTTAAATTATTATTCCTATTTTACTAACTTCATCATTTATTGGGCCTGACCCTCTTAAAACTTCCTCAGTGGAGTCGCCATCTGTCGCAACCCGAAAATTTCTGATCTTACGACTTATGGTTTAGACATCCTTTTAAAAGTCTCATTAATTAAGGAATGCCCGGACACCAGACTAATCCTTAATTAATGGTTTTGAAAATAGGTTCATGGAGTCGCCACCAATATTTTACTCAAAATATTGGAAAAAGAAAAGGTTTTTAAAGATCCAATAATGGCCTTGATAACCAAAATTGGGTTCGGGGGTCGATTACGTGTAGGGAAGGTATTAAGCACCCCTACAACGCCCTAAATCGGTACCCTATGATGAAGATAACGTAATAAGAATTAATAGATTAAATATTAAATCCCCTTTAATAATGTTTATTTACATACTTAAAATATAAATTAAGCAATTACCCTAAAATATCTACATTATGACGTTTATTATAATAAAAAAGGAAATAAAAATGAGGAATAAAAAGAAGAAAAGAAGATTGAATGAAATACCTCTTGAACAAGCTTTATTGAATCTTCAAATATGGAAAAGGTGCTTTGTGGCTACCTTTCACACTACAGTATGCCTCATAGATCTCAAGAAATACAATAGGAGAGAGAGAGAATATAGAGATGCGACACAAATCTCAAGAAATATAATAAAAGGGAGAGAGATAGAGATTTTTCGTGCTCAAAGGAGTCTTATTCGAAATTTCTTTGGCCGCCTGGAAAACTGTGCCCAAGGCTCCTATTTATAGGAATCAGAAGGGGACCAAAACGGCCCGTTCTGGATTCTTAACGGCCCGTTCTGGGCTAATCCATTATGGGTAAAATAAGACACTGGAACAGCCCGTTCCAAAAGTGGAACGGCCCGTTCTAGTTTCGAATTTTACTTACACAAAGTCGTTCTGGAAAGGCCCATTCCAACCTAGGGGAAAGGCCCGTTCTAGTTCTAGAACGGCCCATTCTGGGCAAGTTTATTATCTGTAAAATAAGAACCTGGAACGGCCCGTTCCAAAAGCGGAACGGCCCGTTCTGGGTTCAAGTCTTACATATATCAACCTGTTTTGGAACGACCCTTTCCGTTTTGGGAACAGCCTATTCTGGTCTTGGAACAGCCCGTTTTGGGCTGTCATCTCTTGTTGTTTTCATGCTGCGGGAGCTCCTTTCCTTCACAACGGAGGTCCATTTCCTTGTTTGTCTGCCCCCGGACAAAATTGGGTGTCTACAGTGCCCATTTAATGTAGCTCGAGGCGCGGGCATGTCTCGAGTTTGTGATTCATACACAGAGAAGTAGAGGGAGGTTGCCCCTTAGAGAGGCCTAGGTTGCCTGACTGTAGGGCTAATCCTACACTTGCTTGGATGTGGCACTTCAGAAGTTCTCGTGTAGAGGGAGGTTATTTGGTTTCTTCTCTCATGAAGGTGTTGTCAACCCATATCCTGAGCCTTTCCTAAGTAGGAATGGGTAGAAGCGATGATAGAACTTTCCATGGAGTCTTGCTTTTCAAGAAGAACATTCAAGCTGTCTTTCGATTTTCAGCTCGAACAAACATTAGTTTTTTTTTTACTAGAATGCCCTTTGCGAGTTTTCATTCTAGCAGCTTCTTGATAAGCAATGCTTCTCTCGTTGAAATCATCTTTCAAGAAATCCCTATTCACTTTGCCTTAGTGTTTGAGGGATTCGCCTTCCTCAGGCTCTCTTTACTAGCTTGCAACTTGTTAGAAGCGTGGATCCATCCATTCCTAGTCATCTTTCCATTCCACTTGGATTTCACGGTTGCACAACACAACTTTATCTTCTTAGGGCAAGAGTTGGCGTCTTAATGATTGTGGAGTTCTTTACCCTCAACTCTTTATGCATGACTTGCTTACTTCCGATTAACGCACATAGGTTAATTTTCCTTTTTATTCTTGTTTATTCTTTTACAAGGAGGGATATGTTCTAAATGAATGTAATGCAGAATGTAGAGAAATTTGAGAATAATAAATATCAATCTCATTGATTTGTTTATTTGTGAATGCTCAAATAGATTTCGACAATATTAAGTGAGAATCTATATTAGATTCTAAGAAGACTTACTTCAACAAACATACCAAAGCAAGGGCTCAACCATAGTATTTTTTAAAAATTGCTTTAGGCTTTTCTTTATGGCGCAGATACTGTCGTATATTAGAGCATTCACTTTCCTTAACTTTCTATACATACGACAACCTAATCCTCCTTAGCTAATAAAATAAAATGAATGAAATTAATGAGCTAATCTAGAATGCATGTCATTTTTTTGCCTAATCTTTATCATGTTTCTATTATCTAAAGGGGAATGATGCATGGTAAAGATGAGATTTCTTTTATTGATTTTTATTTACAAAAAGGAAACTACCTATATGATGTTAATGGAATGCTGGCCTAAGAATGTACAAAGGGGTATAAAATTTTATTATTATTATCTTTATTATTTGCTTATTATAAAATTCCAATCCATCTTATTAGAATAAAATAATACAAACAAATGCACACACATATGCTCAATCAACGTACACCCATGAACGATCATGATCAAATCCTTCGTTTGTGGTCCTTGTCAAGAAAAATGCGTTGTATGGGACGGTTCTAATCTCACTGGTCTTTAAGGCTCCCAAGGTGCCCCCATTATAGGGACCCAATATCTCTGTCGCCGTCACCTGGCAAACTCTAAGGTCTGTCGTAGTATTTCAGGCTAGAGTAACCGGTTATCACCTTGAGTGTGATTTCTGACAAGGCTCGCAGGCTCCAAGGCCAAACTTGGGCCGGTCGTACGTCAACCACTCCCTATGTTTAATACCCTCATGCCCCCGGGTGTAGGGGGAACTGTTGTGTGCAAAGGTTTGTGTACAATTTTACTTCAAACAAGTGCGCAATTTAAATAAGCAAATAAACAGATATTAAAGACAAACAAATAAAACAAATAAAATAAAGGGGAAAAATATTTAAATTGTTATTTTTATTTTATTAACTTCATCAATTAAATGGGCCTGACCCTCTTTAAACGTCCCTAGCGGAGTCGCCATCTGTCGCAACCCGAATTTTTTCGATCTTGCGACGTATGGTTTAGACATCCTTTTAAAAATCTCATCAATTAAGGAATACCCGGACACCAGACTAATCCTTAATTAATGGTTTTGAAAATAGGTTCATGGAGTCGCCACCAATATTTTACTAAAAACATTAGAAAAAGAAAAGGTTTTTAAAAATTCAATAATGGCCCTGATAATCAGAATTGGGTTCGGGAGTCGGTTACGTGTAAGGAAGGTATTAAGCACCCCTACAACGCCCTCAATCGGTACCCTATGATGAAGTTAACATGATAAGAATTAATAAATTAAATATTGAATCCGCTTTATTAATATTTATTTACATATTGAAAATTTAAATTATACGAATAACCCTAAAATATTTTCATGATTGCGTTTGCTGTAAATAAAAAATCGAGATAAAGATAAGAAATAAAAGATATAGAAAAATATTGATTAAAATACCTCTTGAACGAGCTTTATTGAATCTTCAAAAATGGAGAAGGTGCTTTATGGCAACCTTGCACACTACAATATGCCTCACAAATATCAAGAAATACAATAGGAGAGAAAGAGAGAGAAATTTCGTGCTCTAAGGAGTCTTGGACGAAATTTTTGGGGTCCTCTAGAACTGTGCCCAAGCTGTCTATTTATAAACTTCAGAAAGGGTCCAGAACGGCCCGTTCCAAAATCGGAATGGCCCGTTCTGGATCTGGCCGTTACGTGTTAATTTAGTGTATTGGAACGACCCGTTCTGAAATCGGAACAACCCGTTTCGGAGGTGCTTTTAACACATAATTGCCATTCTGGAACGACCCGTTCCAAATTAAGAATTCAAGCCTTTTTTGTTACTTGGAACAGCCCGTTCCAAATGTGGGTTTTAGCCTTTTTTAAAGAGCATGGAACGGCCCGTTCAGATTTTGGAACGTCCCATTCCAATTTTGGAAAGACCCGTTCCGATTTTGGGTTTTAGGCCCTTTTTGTAAATTGGAACGACCCGTTCTAGTTTTGGAACAGCCCGTTACGGGCTACTAAAACCAGCTTATTTGGCCTTTTAGCCTTTTGATGTCATGTCCTGTTATTTCCATGACTGGGAGCTCCTTTCCTTGATAATAGACCTCCATTTCTTCATTTGTATGCCCCTCGGACGAAATTGGGTGTCTATAGTGTCGAATTTAGTGTTGCTTCTTGAACCTGAGGTTTGTGTAGTTCGGCTCTCTCGCTTGTACCGAATATGATATGTTAGCCCTTAGATCAGGTGTACCTAGACTTTGTTCTAGGACACCTCCATCTTTTCCTTGTGAGTGTTCACTGTGCATATTCCGTGTATCTCTCAAATTTATCTTAATGCCATGTAGGTCAAGAGGAATGAGAGGAAGGGGATATATACATTTTTTTTTTTGTAAAAGTTTTGTTAGAAAGGATTTTTTTCAAAAATGATTTTAGAAGAATGGTTGGTCGAGGTAGGCTAGTGGTTTAGGCTGATGAACAAGCACATTCAAAGTGAGGAAATCATTTTCCACGTTGGCTTATTATTTCCTTCAAAGTTAAGCGATGACTTGGGATTGTATATTGATTAAATGATCTTCCCAAGCCGCCCATCTATTTTTAGCTCGGGATGCTGCTTTGTCCTAACTTTTTGATGGCATCCTAGCTTGCATGAACATGGAATGATGAGAAAGGATGAGGACGCCTACTCCTTGGATCAAGTCCTTCAAGGGTGATGCATGATTTAGAGAAGGAATAAGGTGGAATGGACGAAAATGGAGAGTGTGGGTGAAGTGTTTGATGAAAGGTTTGAGAGGGCACTCTAGGGTTTGGCTCACTTCAAGGTAGATGAAGGCCACTTCTAGGGTTTTGCTCTCAAGGTGGAGATAGGATGGGTGGTGGCCGGATTTAGCCAAGGGTGACTAAGGATGATATAAAGGCAAAAATGCTCTCTTTATATTCAATTTCCATAGTATTTACAAGGTGTGATGCCTAGGGTATTTATAGGAGTGGGAGGCATCTAGGGTTGCATTTAGGGTGCCAAATGCACACCAAATGAAACCCAAATTAACCCTAGATGCAACTTGGTGGCCAAGGATGGAATCTTTGGGTTTAGTTAGGCTACATCTAGGTGCATGATAAGATCATGCAACATTTGCCTTCCACTTCGGCCTAAGCCTTTCTAACACCAAAAATAGGTCCAATAGCCACAAAAATATGTCTAGGTTTTTGTTCCCACCCTAATCAAATACCTTAGCCCAAAAATAAAATCCTATGTTCTAAAGCACCCCATAATACAAGGGTAAAATGGGAAATACAAAAGAAAATAAATCCTATGACTAAGATACCCCAAAATACAAGGGTAAAATTGGAAATACAAGTAAAATAAATTCTAAGACTAAAATACCATAAAATACAAGGGTAAAATAGGAAATCAAATACAAGGACAAAATAGGAATAAATGTTATGCTAAGAAAATCTTAGGAGCTAAGGCCCAAAATGGGCTCACTCCTCCTATGGTTTTTTTTTTCAACACTAACCCATTCCTTTTGCCTCCTTCAATACATCACCTCTTGGACTTCTTGGCCTTAGTGTTATTCCATCATTCCCTCTCTCTTGAAAAGGATTTGACCTCAAATCATGAGGTTCCTCATGGTGGGCATCATGAGCAACAAAAACATAAAAATAAGCATTAGAGGTAATAGTATATGATAGAAATGGGAAGTGTATCCTAAGAGGAGTTCCCCTAAAAATGGTAAAAAGATTGTCTAAATTAAAAGGACTAGACTCTCTAATGCGAAAGATAGGATCCTCCCCATGGTGAAGTCTAATTGTATAACTAAAACCTAAAATGGTAAAAAGACTAAAACTATAGCACACTAATGCATTAGTCCTAAAAACTAAAATGTATTGTTGGAGGTACCCAATGTAGTGACCTAGGTATGTATTGGAAAATAAAGAAAACTTAACTAAAAAATTACCTAAACAGCTTTGTATTGCATAATTTGTTAGATACATATGATAAAAAGGTGTTAAGAGGAGTCTAGAAAACCCATATAATCTAAGTTTGTCTTGTAGGGAAGTAACCAAGTTAAGTTCATATTAGTGTGAACTTCCTTCAAGATCAAAAATAGAAGATACAACACCATGAGATGTATCTAACAAACCACACAAACCAAAAGTTGGGTGCTTTATGAAGGGAACTAAAGTGGAAAGAGTCTTAAAGAAGGAATGCTTATCTTCCTTGGGCACCACCAAGGAAGTAGCACAAGAAGTGGGACTAAGTGAATTCCACTTCTTCTTCACTAAATCTTGAAGTTGAGATTTTTTTTCTTTAAAAAGGATTTGTTTTTGAATCTCCACTTCATGACTAGTGGTAATGTGAGAGAAAGAGTTAAGGTCTTGATGAATGAAGAGAGTCTTTTTTAAATCATTTTCAAAGGGAAAGTGACTCTCTTCAAGCATAAGCCCTTTGGAAGAAACATTATCCTCCTTACTCTTCTCTAAGAGTGTTGGTTGTTGTTTTTCTTGTTCTAACCACTCTTTAACCCTCTCTATACTTTTCTTCTTTTTTTCTTTCTTCTCTTTTTCTTTGCTTCTAAGTTCTTCCTCTCATTTTGTATTTTCTTCCTCATGCATACTCTTAGGGATTCTAACCTCTTTGTATTTTTGATACCTAGTTGGGAAAACCCTAGGTTTTGATCTACTAGTTTCTCTCCCCTCAACTAATTTTGCAAGTAATTGTTTTATTTCCTCCTTATTCCTAGCATTTTCTTTTTCTCTTTTTCTAATTTCTTCCTCTCTTTTTATGTGTTCCTCTTCTTTTTTTCTCATGTACTCTTTTAACTCTCTAATCTCATCTCTAACACTAGACCTAGTACTACAAGAATTATGACCATGTACACTAGAATGAGCACTCATCTTTGATCAAGAAAAGGTTTTCACAAATTTGTTTTCAAAAGGTTGGTAAAAAGGTTTTCACAAAGAATGAATAAAAAGGTTTTCACAAAAAGGTTTTCAAGATGCAAGATTGGTATGAAAAGGCCTAAGTGTACAAAATGAACTATCAAGGGAGGTGGACTACAAGGAATCACTTAAAAACCAAGCCTTTTCAAGTAAGAATCACTAAGCCTTTTCACACATTTCTCACAAATTTTTTTTTTTTTTGCACAAGAAAAAGGTGTGTGGTGTGCACGGCCCCCTAGTAAGCAAATTGAAGCCTTCTAGATGAAACAAATAGACAAAGTAACGACCTAGGCAATTATACTACAAAAGCTATAAAGCATGCAAAGGAAAGCACTTAAAACATATGCTAGTCGGATTCCTAGGTGAAGGTTTTCAAATCACCTTCAAACTACACGAAATTACTACCAAAAAAATGAAGAGGTTTAAAATGGCCAATTACAACCCAAAATTGAAGAAAGCAAAGGCCAAATATAAGAAGGCCAAAAATAAAACAAGAAAGAAACAAGTAAGAAAAAGAAATTGTTGAATCTCCAAGTCTTCAAATCTCCACCCCTTCACAATGAACACCCAAGGTTAGCCTTTCAATGGTGTTTGCACTCTTTGATTTGGTGTGATCCTCCAAAGTTCCTTGAACTTAAATCGGATAGCCCCTCCACTCAATCCACCAAGAAAGTGTGTGGTGTTTAAAAGCTTTCCTCACCTAGGTCAAGAAGAAAATACAACCCAAGAGTACAAAAGGCCAAGGAAGAAAACTAAAAAGGCACAATTAAAAAGGCTAAACTCAAGTGGATTTGTTGAGACAAACTTAAGAGTAGAAAGAAAGACTCAAAAACTAAAATTAAGGCACATTAACAAAAGGCAAGCACACAAAAGAGTAAGTCCTAGAATGGCACTAGAATAGAATTCAACAAGTAGACTTAAAAGAAAATAATGCACTTAAGGTGTTTGATTAAATGTCTCATAAGGTAAATAAGCATTGTCCAATGGTCCAAGATTGACTCCAAGTGCCAAGGTATGAAAATTTTGGGTCCAGACTCCACAAGTCTAGCAAAGTTTCCCTTTTTCTTTTGTCTTTGATTCTTTTGATTTTGTTTCTTTTGTTTCTTTTGACACTTGAGTAGGTCACGGTTTTGATGTCCAAAACTCCAGCCAATACTCTTTTTTTTTTTTTTTTTGAATTTTATAGTTCTCCTTTGCTTGGGTTTTACACTTGTGTTTGTTAGTATGATGAGTAAGTCCTTGGAGTATCCTTTTAGCAACTTACAATGGCTTAAAGAGACAAGTTTTGAGTGTCTTCTTAAGGTTTTTAATGTGCAATGTCCAGAAACAAGAACTTGCACATAAAAGGCATTTTCATACTCAAAACATCAAACAATACATAGGCATGTTAAGTGCACCAAGGAATACACAAAGTGGCCGAAAATTTTAAAGCAAGTATGGGCAAAGAAATTAATCACACATGATATTTTAGGAATGTAGAACATGCTAGAACTAATTAGCATGCATGATTGACTCTCTAAAGCACATCAAGGACTCACGGCCATTTTATCAAACAAGTGGCATGCATGTCATTTTTTGTTCATTTCAAAGGCTAAACATAAAAACTTGGAATTTCTTTCAAGGTAGTTCAAAGGAAACAAGCTTATGACAAAACCATATGGATTATAAAATGAAAAACATCATTATATCATGCAGCCCAAAACTTTCCAGCAACTCAATTTTAAAGAAAAACTGGTAGGAACCCTAGCAAGGAAGCCTAAAGCACCAAGATGATTCACAAGAATGATGACACATGAATCAATACATGAAAAGAAGGAATAAGAATCATGACATATGACAAGATGATGACTCAATCATGCACAAAAATTTAGACATTCAAGGAGACACAAATGACATGACCGAAAATACCAAAGATGGAAAAGTTACCCTTAAAGAACCAAGGCTCTAGATACCACTTGATGGCATCCTATCTTGCATGAACATGGAATGATGAGCAAGGATGAGGATGCCTACTCCTTGGATCAAGTCCTTCAAGGGTGATGCATGATTTAGAGAAGCAATAAGGTGGAATGGAAGAAAATGGAGAGTGTGAGTGAAGTGTTTGATGAAAGGTTTGAGAGGGAACTCTAGGGTTTGGCTCACTTCAAGGTAGATGAAGGCCACTTCTAGGGTTTTGCTCTCAAGGTGGAGATAGGATGGGTGGTGGCCGGATTTAGCCAAGGGTGACTAAGGATGATATAAAGGAAAAAATGCTCTCTTTATATTCAATTTCCAAAGTATTTACAAGGTGTGGTGCCTAGGGTATTTATAGGAGTGGGAGGCATCTAGGGTTGCATTTAGGGTGCCAAATGCACACCAAATGAAACCCAAATTAACCCTAGATGCAACTTGGTGGCCAAGGATGGAATCTTTGGGTTTAGTTAGGCTACATCTAGGTGCATGATAAGACCATGCAACCTTTGCCCTCCACTTCGGCCTAAGCCTTTCTAACACCAAAAATAGGTCCAATAGCCACAAAAATATGTCTAGGTTTTTGTTCCCACCCTAATCAAATACCTTAGCCCAAAAATAAAATCCTATGTTCTAAAGCACCCCATAATACAAGGGTAAAATGGGAAATACAAAAGAAAATAAATCTTATGACTAAGATACCCCAAAATACAAGGGTAAATTTGGAAATACAAGTAAAATAAATTCTAAGACTAAAATACCCCAAAATACAAGGGTAAAATAGGAAATCAAATAAAAGGACAAAATAGGAATAAATGTTATGCTAAGAAAATCTTAGGAGCTAAGGCCCAAAAGTGGGCTCACTCCTCCTATGTTTTTTTTTTCAACACTAACCCATTCCTTTTGCCTCCTTCAATACATCACCTCTTGGACTTCTTGGCCTTAGTGTTATTCCATCACTTTTGCCTAGGTTACTTAAGATGTGTTCCCTAGCGGACATTTTTCTTTTTTTTTTTCTCGCTTTTGCCTAGGTTACCGTTTTTGTTTGTGAGTCTCCTAGCGGACCTTGCCCTAATTTTTGCGCACCCCCCTTAGTGGGTTTCTTGCCAGGCTTTTGTCTTTGCATCATTTGTGATCATCTTTCATTCCTTCATTAAAGGGGGATGCCCCTTGCACTGATTTCATTTGGACTTTTATCTACAAGTCATGCCCAATTTAATTGATCTTTATGTGATTTTTATTGCATATTAAGCCATCGTTTCTAATGACGTCCTTATTTCAAATGTACTTGTTCATTTAAGGTTTGTTGACGAGGCTTAGAGTAGATAAAAGGGAGAAGAGAAATGAAGTAGAAAAGTGTATGGCATTAAAATAGAATTTTTAATTTACACGTGCCCATTTAATGTAGCTTGAGGGCCCGGGCATGCCCCAAGTGATGGAGTAATTCCTTCCATGGATGATGATAGTGGTTGAAAGGAGACTCATTGCCCTTGATCTAGGTTCACCAAGGGGTAGACAAAGGAAGGCTTTTGTGGGACAAAAGGGAGATGGGCGTGAAAAGGAGGTGTTGGGCGGAAGTGTTTATGGAAGGCGGAAGCATATGGTGTTTGGTGCTCACAAGGTTGGCTCACTCCAAGTGTAGGTGGAGGCCACTCTAGGGTTTCACTCTCCAAAGGTGGAGAATGAAGGGGGCTAGCCGAAACTAACCTAGGGACTAAGGATAGATTTTGAGGCACAAAAGGCTCACTCAATATCATATAATCCAAAGTATTTACAAGTGGTGGGGTGTTGGGTATTTATAGGAGGGGAGGCATCTAGGGTTGCATTTGGAGTAGGCAAATGCATTCCAAATGAAATGCAAATGAACCCTAGATGCAACTTGGTGGCCAAGGATGGAATCTATGGGTTTAGATTGGCTATATCTAGGTGCATGATAAGACCATGCAACCTTTGCCCTCCACTTGGGCCTAAGCCTTTCTAACACCAAAAATAGGTCCAATGGTCACCAAAATATGCGTCACCCTTCTAATGTACACCCTAGCCCAAAATTAAAACCCTAATCATCTAAAGCACCCCATAATACAAGGGTAAAATGGGAAATACAAGAGAAAATAAATCATATGACTAAGATACCCCAAAATACAAGGGTAAAATTGGAAATACAAGTAAAATAAATTCTATGACTAAAATACCCCAAAATACAAGGGTAAAATAGGAAATTAAAGACAAGGGAAAAATAGGAATAAAGAAATAAATGCTATAAAACCTAGGAGCTAAGGTCCAAAAATGGCCTTACTATCCCATTCCTCTTGCCTCCTTTAGTATATCACCTCTTGGTCTTCTCGGCCTTAGTGTTATTCCATCATTCCCTCCCTCTTGAAAAGGATTTGACCTCAAATCAAGAGGTTCTTTATGGTGGACGTCATGACCAACAAAAACATAAAAGTAAGCATGAGAGGTAATAGTATATGATATAGATGGAAAGTGCATCCTAAGAGGAGTGCCACTAAAAATGCTAAAAAGATTTTCTAAACTAAAAAGACTAGACTCCCTAATGCTAAGGATAGGATCCTCCCCATGATGAAGTCTAGGTGTATAACTAAAACCTAAAAAGTTAAAAAGACTAAAACTATAGCACACTAATGCATTAGTCCTAAAAACTAGAACATCTTGCCTAAAGTACCCTATGTGGTAACCTAGGCATTTCCTAGAAAACAAAGGAAATACAACTAGAAAATTTCCTAAGCAATTTTGGATTATATTATTTGTTGGATAGTTATGAAAAGAATTTGTCACAAGGAACCTTGAAGGTTCATATAGTATATCCAACAAATAATATATTCCATAAATTGGGTGCATTATTGACACAACTAAGGTAGGAAAAGTCCTACACAAAGGAAGGCTATCTACCTTGGGCACCACCAAGGAAGTAGCACAAGAAGTGGAACTAAGTGAAGTCCACTTCTTCTTCACTAAATCTTGAAGTTGAGATTCTTTTTCTTTAAAAAGGATTTGTTTTTGAATCTCCACTTCATGACTAGTGGCAACGTGAGAGAAAGAGTTGAGGTCTTGATGAATAAAGAGAGTTTCTTTTAAATCATTTTCAATGGGAAAGTGACTCTCTTCAAGCATAAGCCCTTTGGAGGAAACATTATCCTCCCTACTCTTCTCTAAGAGTGTTTGTTGTTTTTCATTTTCTAACCACTCTTGAACTTTTTCTATGCTTTTCTTCATTTTTTTTCTTTTCTATTTTCTTTTCTTTTTCTTTTCTTCTAAGTTCTTCCTCTCTTTTTGTATTTTCCTCCTCATGCATACTCCTAGGGACTCTAACTTCTTTTCCTATTTGAGATCTAGTTGGAACAATCCTAGGTTTGGATCCACTAGTTTCTACCAACTTTGCAAGTAAATTTCTTATTTCCTCATTATTCTTTTCAAACTCTTTTTCTTTTTGTCTTAATTCTTCCTCTCTTTTTATATTTTTTCTTAGGTACTCTTTCAATTCCCTAAGTTCATCCCTAACACTAGACCTAGTACTACGAGAATTATGACCATGGACACTAGAATGATCACTCATCTTTGATCAAGAAAAGGTTTTCACAAATTGTTTTCAAAGGGGTTAGAAAAGTTTTCACAAAGTGTGAGTGATAAAATGGTTTTCACAAAAGGTTTTCAAAGTGCAAGATAGGTAGGAAAAGGCCTAAGTGTACAAAGTGAACTTTCAAGGGGAGGTGGACTACAAAGAATCACTTAAAAACCAAGCCTTATCAAGTAAAAATCACTAAGCCTTTTCTACTTTTCTTACAAAACAATTTGGCACAACAATAAAGTGTGTGTGTGCACGTTACCCCTAGTAGGCAAATAGCAAGCCTTCTAAACGGATTTGAAGACAAAGATAAAAGCCTAAACAATTATACTACCAAAAGCTATAAAGCATGCAAAAGAAAAGCACTTAAAACATAGTCTAGTCGAGGTCCTAGGTGAAGGTTTTCAAATCACCTTCAAACTACACGAAGCTAAACCAAAATGAAGAGGTTTAAGAATGGCCAATTACAAACCAAAAGAATGAAAACAAGGCCAAAGAACACAAAAGGCCGAAAAGAAAAGAATTCAAGCAAAATTATGAAAAACAAAAGTTTTAGGTCTTCAAACTCCTCCACTTGGGTTCCTTCACAAAGAGCAAACTTGTTAGTTCTCTCCAAGTGTTTGATCACTCCTTTTAGTGTAGTGAAATCCCTCCAAAGGCTAGGTTTGGATTCGGTTCACTCCTCCACTCAAATCCACCAAAGGGTGTGATAGTTTGCTAGAGAAGTTCTTCACCTACAAGTAAAGTGAAACCAACCCAAAGAGCAAGAGTCCAAGAAATAAAACTGAAAAAGCACAATTAGGAAGGCTAAACTCAAGGAGAATTGATGGAGACAAAACAAAAGAGGCCAAAGAAAGACAAACTAAAAATTAAGACTCAATCAAAAGAAGGAAGCACACAAAAGATTAAACCTGGAAAGGCACTAGAATAGATTAGTGTTTAGGCTCACTTGATTAAGTCTTTTAGTGATTCGGTCCAGCCAATATTAAGGTCTCAAGAATGGTCCAAAAATGTCACAAGTCCAACTCCAAATGCTTAGGTAATGGTCCAAGTCCACAAGTCTAGCAACAAGTCCTTTTTGGTCCAATATTTTTTTTTGATACTATTGTTCACGTCAATTTCTTTTTGATGTTCCTTGGGTCCAATTTTTTTTTTTAATATTCAGCCCATTTGTTGCTTAGGTTTTGCACTTGTGGGTGGTAAATTTAGGTCAAATTTTAGAAGAGAGAGAGAAGGACAAGTGGCGTGATTTTAGAGGTGTTTAGGGTATCTTTTGAGTGGAAAATGATTTGTACTATCTAGTACAAGTTGTTTGCACAAAATTTTTCAGCACACCTCTTAGATTCTTTTAGGGTTCCTTTAGGCATACAATGTTGACTAAATCAAGTGAGAATGCAAGGAAAGTGGGCACCAATTTATATGCATGTGCAAGGAAGCATTTTACACATGGAAACTCCAAGAAATTTAAGGAACATGCTAGAACTAAATAGCATGCATGAATGACTCCTAGATGGTAGCTAAATGTCACGCCCACTATATGTCATGCAATATGGTATTTTTGGTTTATGTATTCATGCAAAGTGTTTGGCACATACATGGAATTTATGTAGACAAAATATAGGAAACAAAAATGACAAAACTATAGGTGGATTCAAAAATCAAAAAGCATGTTCATTGCATGTTCTTCATGTTCATGTGAGACTCAAGAAAATGAAAAGCATGGCAACACCTAATAATGGAAACCTAAAATGTTCAAGGAAGGTTCACAAGAAGCAAGAATATGAACCCAAACATTCGGTCATACAAGAAAGCAAAAGAGAGACAAAGACCGAATGGAAAGAAGACAAAGGAGACAAGGAAAAATAACGTTTACCCTTGATGAACCTTGGCTCTTGATACCACTTGATGGAGTAATTCCTTCCATGGATGATGATAGTGGTTGAAAGGAGACTCCTTGCCCTTGATCTAGGTTCACCAAGGGGTAGACAAAGGAAGGCTTTTGTGGGACAAAAGGGAGGTGGGCGTGAAAAGGAGGTGTTGGGCGGAAGTGTTTATGGAAGGCGGAAGCATATGGTGTTTGGTGCTCACAAGGTTGGCTCACTCTAAGTGTAGGTGGAGGCCACTCTAGGGTTTCACTCTCCAAAGGTGGAGAATGAAGGGGGCTAGCCGAAACTAACCTAGGGACTAAGGATAGATTTTGAGGCACAAAAGGCTCACTCAATATCATATAATCCAAAGTATTTACAAGTGGTGGGGTGTTGGGTATTTATAGGAGGGGAGGCATCTAGGGTTGCATTTGGAGTAGGCAAATGCATTCCAAATGAAATGCAAATGAACCCTAGATGCAACTTGGTGGCCAAGGATGGAATCTATGGGTTTAGATTGGCTATATCTAGGTGCATGATAAGACCATGCAACCTTTGCCTTCCACTTGGGCCTAAGCCTTTCTAACACCAAAAATAGGTCCAATGGTCACCAAAATATGCGTCACCCTTCTAATGTACACCCTAGCCCAAAATTAAAACCCTAATCATCTAAAGCACCCCATAATACAAGGGTAAAATGGGAAATACAAGAGAAAATAAATCCTATGACTAAGATACCCCAAAATACAAGGGTAAAATTGGAAATACAAGTAAAATAAATTCTATGACTAAAATACCCCAAAATACAAGGGTAAAATAGGAAATTAAAGACAAGGGCAAAATAGGAATAAAGAAATAAATGCTATAAAACCTAGGAGCTAAGGTCCAAAAATGGCCTTACTATCCCATTCCTCTTGCCTCCTTTAGTATATCACCTCTTGGTCTTCTCGGCCTTAGTGTTATTCCATCACCAAGTTCGTGATTCGTACACAAAGAAAAAGAAGGAGGTTGCCCCTTAGAGAGGCCTAGGTCATCTGACTATAGAGCTAGTCCTCAACTTGCTTGGATGTGGCACTTTAGAAGATCTCGTGTAGAGGGAGGTCCTTTGGCTTCTTCTCTCATGAAGGTGTTGTCAACCCATATCCTGAGACTTTCCTAAGAAGTAGGAATGAGTAGAAGCGATGATGGAGCTTTTCATGGAGTCTTGCTTCTCAAGAGGAACATTCAAGCTATCTCTCGATTTTCAGCTCGAACAAACATTGCTCTCTTTTTTCCTTTTTTTTATTTTTTTTTTGGCCTAGAATTTCCTTTGCAGGTTTTCATCCTAGCAACTTCTTAACAAGAAATGCTTCTCTCTTGTTGAAATCATCTTTCAAGAAAGCTCTATTCACTTTGCCTTAGCATTTGAAGGATTCTTCCTTTCATATTCTCTTTATAAGCTTGCAACTCGTTAAGAGTGTGGATCCATCCATTACTAGTCATTTTTCCCATTCCGCTTGGATTTCACAATTGTATGACACAACTTTATCTTTTTAGGGCAAGAGTTAACATCTTGATGATTGTGGAGTTCTTTGTCCTAAACTCTTTATGCATGGCTCACTTTCCATTACTTCCGACTAACGCACATAGGTTGATTTCTCTTTTTATTCTCATTTATTCTTTTTTCAAGAAAGATATGTTCTAAATGAATGCAATGCAGAATGAAGAGAAATTAAGTTGAGAATAATAAATATCAGTCTCATTGATTTGTTTATTTGTGAATGCTCAAATAGATTTTGACAGTATTAACATATCAAAGCAAGGGCCCAACCATAGTATTTTTTTATAAAATCGATTTGGACTTTGTCGTATAATAGAGCATTCACTTTTCTTAACTTTCTCTCTATGTTGCTTCTACCTAATCTTAACCTAGAGAATGCATGCCATTTTTTTTGCCTAAACTTTATCATGTTTTGATTAACTATGAGATATGATGCATAATACGAATATATATTATTTTTTAAAGGTATTATACATATATATTTTTTTGAAAGGAAACTACTTATATGATGTTATGATTTGATGACCTAAGAATGTACAAAAGGGGTATAAAATTTTTATTATTATTTTTTATTTCTTTATTATCTGTTTGCTTATTTTAAAATTCCAATCTACTCTTATTAGAAGAAATAATACAAACAAATGCATACACACATGCTCAATCAACATACACCCACGAACGATCGTATTCAAATCCTTGGTCTGTGGTCCCTGTAAGAAAAGTGCATTATATAGGATAGTTCTAATCTCACTGGTCTTAAGGCCCCCAAGGTGCCCCCATTATAGGGACCCAGTATCTCTGTTACCGTCACCTGGCAAACTCTAAGGTCTGTCGCAGTATTTTGGGCTAGAGTAATCAGTTATCACCTTGAGTGTGATTTCTGACAAGTCTCGCAGGGTCCAAGGCCAAACTTGGGCAACCACTCCCTATGTTTAAAGCCCTCATACCCCGGGTGTAGGGGGAACTGTTGTGTGCAAAGGTTTGTGTGCAATTTTTTTATTCAAACAGATGCAGAATTTAAACAGGCAAACAGATATTAAAGCCAAACAAATAAAGAAAACAAAGTAAAGGGGAAAGATATTTAAATTATTATTTTTATTTTATTAACTACTTCAATTAAATGGGTCTAACCCTCTTTAAACGTCCCCAGTGGAGTCGCCATCTGTCGCAACCCAAAAATTTCTGATCTTGCGACCTATGGTTTAAACATCCTTTTGAAAGTCTCATCAATTAAGGAATGCCCGGACACCAGACTAATCCTTAATCAATGGTTTTGAAAATAGGTTCTATGGAGTCCCAACCAATGTTTTACTCAAAACATTGGAAAAAGAAGAGGTTTTTAAAGTCCAATAATGGCCTGGATAACCAAAATTGGATTCGGGGGTCGGTTACATGTAGGGAAGGTATTAAGCACTCCTACAACGCACTTAATCAGTACCCTATGATGAAGTTAACATTATAAATAATAATAATATAAATATTAAATCCCCTTTTATTGATGATTATTTATATGCTTGAAATTTAAATTAAACAATTGACTCTAAAATATCTACATGATTGTTTTTATTATAACAATATTTATCAAAAATAAGAAATCAAAGAGAGAGAAGAAGATTAATTGAAATACCTCGTAGCAAGCTTTGTTAAATCTTCAGATATGGAAATTCTAGGTGCTTTGTGGCAACCTTTCACACTACACAAATACCTAACAAATCTCAAGAAATACAATAGGAGGGAGAGAGAGAGAAATTTCGAGCTCTGAGGAGTCTTGGATGAAATTTTGAGGCCCTGAGAATTGTGCTCAAGCTGTCTATTTATAGGCATCAGAATGATGGCCAGAACGGCCTGTTTCGAATTCGAAACGGCCCGTTCTGGATTCGAACGTTTTGTGTTAATTTCATATATTGGAACGGCCCGTTCTGAAGCCGGAACGGGTGGTGCGTTTAACACATAATTGCTATGCTAGAACGACCCGTTCCAAATTAAGATTTGAGGCCTTTTTTGTCACTTGGAACAGCCCGTTCCAATTTAGGAATGACCCATTCCAAATGTAGGTTTTAGCCCTTTTTTAAGAGCTTTTCGTTCCAATTGAGGAACGACCCGTTTCAAACTAGGGTTTTAGGCCTTTTTTGTAAATTGGACAGCCCTTCCAGTTTTGGAACAGCCCATTCCGGGCTACTAAAACCAGCTTATTTGGGCTTTTAGCCTTCTGATTTCATGCTTTTTATTTCCATGCTTGAGAGCTCCATTTCTTTGATGATAAACGTCCATTTCTTTGTTTGTATGCCCCCCAGACGAAATTGGGGGTCTACACATCACACCAAGCAAGACACCCTTCGTCTAATGTAGAGAAGTTACAAAACTCTCTATGGCTCCTACACCTAGCATGGCTCTCTCCATGACCAGTGTAGAGAATTGTACTTATCACATAGAATCGCTTAAATGTGTGCACATCGTCATCATAGATACTATACTTTGCAAAATTGTGAACCTCGTGATTTAAGGTCTCTAAAATGCATCCAATCCATCTACTCTTTCATTTTCTCAATCAAATGATGAAACAATTTTATGTCATTAATTCAATTCAACCATAAAATTCACATTCACAATCATTATACATCAACTTAAATTATCAAACCATTAGCATAGGCATCGAACAAAAATTCAACAGATAACATAAAACGCTTAGGGGTCGCTTCACTAACCATACTCCTCATACGTTTCTATAAATGAAACATTCTTACTTCCCTTTACCCTAGGGGATAACTTCTAAGACACCAGCACACTCTTCCACCTCCTTTGCTACTACTCCACATATTCTTTGATTTTGGGTTTCTTCTATGCTATTAGGGTTCATAATACATATGTAAAATGACCTTACCCTATTTTTCCTTCTTATAATTTTTAATAAGTCTCTAGGTTGGACTCCAAGTCTAACCCAAGACTCCTTTCTAACCTTCTGCCCATTTTCATTTTATTTTATTTGTCCAAAATATATTTATAGATAAACTCGATTAATTAAAATAATTAAGTCCATAATAAATAAAAAAATTATTTAAAAAACATTTTATATTTAATTTTAAAATAAAGATGTTATGGAAGCTTTTAATATATACAATTTAACTCCTCTGTGTCTATTTTAGTTCCACAACTCCAAAGGATCTTTCTCTTAATTTTAATAATTTTTAATTTAATATACAAATATTTTTAACAATTTTTTACTACAAATCACGAATAAGAATGCTAAATAATAACATAAAATTTTAAATTGATTACTTAGTTAAATATTTTTAAAAATATAAATTCAAACCAGTATAAAATTAAATATTCATTTTATATAACAAAAATTTATAATAAATATATATTTTTGAATATATAAATATATTATAATTGAATTTTTTATTATTAAGTACTTTTAACATAAAAATTATATATCTAGTATTTATTTACAAACATCTTTATATTATGATGTAAAAGTATTTTAAACCATTGATAACTTTTGAAATATATATTAAAATTTATGTTATAAATAAAATGAAAATGATAAATTTATATTGATAAAAGGTTGGAAAATTTTCTGCAGACTAACTTTCTTTTCTTTTTCTGATTTTTAATTGTGTGTAAAAAAATGTTTTAATTTTCTTTTGAAAAACGATGAGGAAAAGAAATAAGATATTTTGAATTAATTATTCAATCAAAAATCTTACATAATTATTTAAGAAAAATATTAATATTAAATACTTAAATATATTAATATATATATATATATATATATGCAAATACTTGCAAAAGATATCAAAAATTTTTATAGTATATATTATTAAACACAATTTATTTGTCTCATCACTCAGAACAATTAGGTAACAGAGTAAAAGTCAGAGTTAGCAGTTAATAGTCATTCAATTTTGATTATGTTCTAATCACATTTAATTAAGTTAATTAATGTACTTAATTACCTTAATTGCTTAATAACAAAATCCCTAATGAAACCGGTAAGAGAATTAAAACTAGAAATGAAATAAACTTTGTTTTATTACTTATTTTTCTGTTAATGTACTTATTTTTTTTCTGATTATTTGTAAAATAAACTTTGTTTAAAAAATTTTATATTAAAATAAAATAGATGCAAATTTTATATTAAACACATGAACTTCATTTAATTGGCCATTGTATCTTTGATTAAAATTATTTAATTGAATAATACATAATATCATACAAAATGTAATACTTTATATAGTTAGACAAGTGAGTTGTATAACTCTATTCACAAAATAATTGAAACCATGCTGATACGGATAATAGTATATTATTCATTCAACTATATAAAAAAATAAACTATGAAAATATATAGAAAAAATAAGCCAAATCAAATAGTTATACATAATAATTGAAATTTCAACAAAAACCTTTCTTTTAAAACATGCATTTTTCTACAAATATGACAAATCACTTATATTAAATTACATGAGAGATAAGTAATTTATTTGAATAGTTGGTATATACAAAATTTAAAACTGAAAGAAAGTATTTATTTAGACGATAAGACATCAACCATAATAGCTAAAAAAATGTATATTATTATGCATAAATTTTTAAAGAATATTGATTATTGATTTATAGTAACAAAATTAAAATTTGACCCAACTTATCTCTAATGTATGTTGTCTTTAGACCTTTGAGTATGTATTGTTTGAAACATTTCTAAAGTTAGTTTATAATATGGCTATTAAGATTCAATAATGACAATATTTTTTTTCTTTCTATTTACTATATCATCTAGTTGATGCTAATATTTACTAAAAGAACATTAAAAAACAAAAAAAAATGTTACTAATTTTTTTTTAGTCATCGCAATTATTACACATAATATAATATGGAGAAGTCTAATAATATAAATTCGTTAGTTTGTTCCATGTATGTATGTACGTGTGTGTATATATATATATATATATATATATATATATATATATATATATATATATATATATATATATAGTTGGTAGATACAATATTACAAATATTACACCAGAAATGGCAATAGATAGCACTATTTAGATAGCGCTTAATTAATAAGTGTTGTGTTTTAAAACATGAAACGTTAAAAAAGCGCTTAATTAAATAAGCGCTATAATATAGTTTTATATAAAGAGCACTTAATAAAAAAAATGCTATTTTTGTGTTATTTTATTTATAAAAAAATATGTTATAGCGCTTTTATTAAAAAGTGCTTTCTAAAAGTGGCAATAGATAGCACTATTGAGATAGCGCTTAATTAATAAGTGTTGTGTTTTAAAACATGAAACGTTAAAAAAGCGCTTAATTAAATAAGCGCTATAATATAGTTTTATATTGAGAGCGCTTAATAAAAAAATGTTATCTTTGTGTTATTTTATTTATAAAAAAATATGTTATAGCGCTTTTATTAAAAAGTAATTTCTAAAAGTGGCAATAGATAGCACTATTTAGATAGCGCTTAATTAATAAGTGCTGTGTTTTAAAACATGAAACTTTAAAAAAGCGCTTAATTAAATAAGCGCTATAATATAGTTTTATATAGAGAGCGCTTAATAAAAAAAATGCTATCTTTTTGTTATTTTATTTATAAAAAAATATGTTATAGCACTTTTATTAAAAAGTGCTTTCTAAAAGTGGTAATAGATAGCACTATTTAGTTAGCGCTTAATTAATAAGTGCTGTGTTTTAAAACATGAAACGTTAAAAGAGCGCTTAATTAAATAAGAGTTATAATAAGGTTTTATATAGAGAGGGCTTAATAAAAAGAATGCTATCTTTATATTATTTTATTTATAAAAAATAATGTTATAGTGCTTTTCTAAAAAAGTACTTTCTAAAAGAAAATAAATAGACAGTGCGTGTAAATAGAAACGCCATTTATAAAATTTTATGAATTGATTATTTTTTTTAAAAATTATTATGGCACTCATTGAAAAATAACATTTTTTAAAAAAAATAACTGCGAAGTACTTATTAAAAAAACGTTTTCTATTGGTTTATAAAAAAAATATGTTATAGAACTTTTCTAAAAAAGTGCTTTCTAAATAATATAAATAAACAAATTTATAAAATTTTATAAATTAACTATTTTTTAAAAAAATTATTATGGCACTCATTGAAAAATAATATTTTCAGAAAAATAATTGCAAAACGCTTATTAAAAAAATAGAATTGGTCTTTTGTTTAATGGGCCGATTCACTTCATGCATTTGTAGGTTTTGTGTATGGCTGGTGATAAACACACCTCCACTCTCATATAAACACACCCCCTTTTTAAAAAAAAAATATAAAATGTCTAAATTACCCTTTAAAAAAAATAAAATTCTTAAATTTACACCTCCCTTCCCCCACCCTCCTTCCCCGCACCCCACATTTCACACCCCTCTTCTTCCCAAAGCCTCTTTCCGCTCAATGTTATTAAGCAATATACTTTTACAGTCATTCTGAATAGAAAAAAAGGACTAGTCCCACCATAATCAGCATAAGAAAGGTTCTTTTACAGTCATAGCATTTCGAAAAGTACTTTTACAGTCATTAGCATTCCGGAAAGTACTTTTCGGAATAGAAATTATTGTTCATATAATTCCGAAAAGAACTTTCCGTAATAGTAACTTTAATATTATGGAAAATACTTTCCGGAATTATATAACAAAATATTTCCGGAAAATACTTTCCGGAATAAGAATTTAATATTATGGAAAGTATTTTCCGGAACATTTTTATATAATTCCGGAAAGAACTTTTCGTAACAGTAAGAAGAAGAAGAAGAGGAGTGCCAGAAAGAGAAAGAAGAGGGGTGCGCAATGTCGGCAAGTGATTTTGTATGAGAAAGACTCTTACTTGTTCTATGAAAAGAAAGATTAGTACAAAAATAACTTTTAAAATCGGGGTTTTAAAATCAGTCATAAGGTAGCCATTTTAAAAGTGACGCGGTGGCCTGTACTGCAACAGAACGGCCCTTGCTGCAAGCAGAACGACCCTTGCTGCAAGCAGAACGGCCTGTACTGCTTGCAGAACGGGCCGTACTGATTGAAGAACGTGACGTACTGCTTGCAGAACGGGGCGTACTGAAAACAGTACAGCCCGTTTTGCTTCAGAACGGCCAGCACTGAAAACAGAACGGGCTGTATTGCAAGCAGTACGGGCCGTTCTGCTTGCAGTACGGGCCGTTCTGCTTGCAGTACAGCCTGTTCTGCTTGCGGGGAAGGGGGTGCGAGGAAGGAGGGGTGTAAATTTAGGAATTTTTTTTTTAAAGGGTAATTTAGACATTTTATATATATTTTTTTTAAAAGGGGGTGTGCTTATAGGAGAGTGGAGGTGTGTTTATCATGAGCCTTTGTGTATTCACTGTCCTCATAACCCACGGTTCTTTGTTTTCCTTCACACCCACGTTAACATTTAGTATTCTATCACTCCCGCTCCTTATCACTCCCGCTCCTTAGTCATCCTTTGAAATCTTCCATTACCATCACTCGTATTCCAGATTTTTATTATTAGGTATTTCTTTTTTTGTTCTTTATTGAATATTTTTTTCAATTAATGCTTAACTTTGATTCAAGAAACAAATATTAAATTCCTTTTCTTTTACTTTTTCTTTGATCAATAGAAGAAAGCACTACGACAACTGCGACATCCGTTTTTTTTGCAAGATTCATCCTTGAAAAGTTACGCTCTTTTCTTCTTATAAGAAAAGAAAAAAGGTGAGTTCTTTTCTTTTACTTTTTCTTTGATCAATAGAAGAAAGCACTACGACAACTGCGACATCCATTTTTTTACAAGATTCATCCTTGAAAAGTTACGCTCTTTTCTTCTTATAAGAAAAGAAAAAAGGTGAGTTCTCATATATGTGATTACCTTCTTTTAGTCAAATATTGCATTTATTTTTTATTTTTATATTTACTATTTTTATCTTTTGTTGCGAATGATGTATGATGATTTGTGTTGTTTTGAAATTTTAGTAATTAAACAAGATTATCTAATATGCTTGAAAATGAATTTTACAATTACAAAATATTGGTTGAGTGTGTGAATTGCCTAATATATATTGTATTTTGAATTTTGTAATCAGTGTCCCTATTTTACTATTTTTACAACACCACTCATAATAAGATTATGAAATATTATAACAAATTTTTTTTTAAAACCATGCATTTATACTACAATCCAAAATTTTCTCCAACCTCTAGGTAAGCATCTCCAATATGGTGGAGGTAGCAATTTTCTTTCCAAACCCTTATGATTCTTCACAATGGAAAGTGTTCCCATGCCCCCTGAGAGGTGACGGTTCAGCAGGAAGTGCATGAACCAAACTCCTAGCATAAAGAGCAGAATCAATTGTCAAAGGAAACTTAGATAAAAAAGAATTAGCATGAAGAAAAGTTAGGCAATGGCACTGTATTTGGAAGTTGAGGGTCAATGAGATTGTATTTTGTGGCGTCCATGAGTTTGTCAAATTTTCCAAACCCGTAACCAACAACATGGAAACTATAGCCATGTTCTATTCCTGAAACCATGTTTGTTCCTTGGGGAACAAGTTCCATTGTTGAACCATAGTCCAAAACTCTGACCTTAGTCCCTGGCTCCACTATCTCTAGAATTAATGGTAAGTACTTCTCTATTAAATCATATAGTGGTAGAAAAAATGAACCTGATTCTGTATCTTCTCTTCTTGAACACCGACACTTTGCCAGAATAGTAGCATAGTTTACCTGAATTGGATGATTAATTATAGTAATTATACGAATCTTTATTCATAGAGAAATGAAAATGATAAAAGTAAAAGCCTCCATTCAAGAGCACATTCCAGGGAAATCAATTCTGTCACAACCCCTTCTTGCAAGATCAACAGGAAGGAAAGAGTCGACGCATTGTTTCGCGATCTCTTGCTTCCTATTTCGCCAGGTCCATCGCCCAGGACCTAGAATTTTTTAGTTATTTTATTTCTTCTTAACCAGACCAAATAACAATATAAAAACCCTGGGATCCTGTCCCTTGGACGACTTTAGTAATGGGAGAAAGGCAACTAGGCCCTGCAGTGGCAGAACCTGGTGAACCGGGCGTACTACTTGACTTGCCAAGCAGCTCTTTCTTCTCTTATTTATGTTATGAGAATTCTAGAAAGAGGGAAGGATCACTGGGCTTGGAAGGAAATCAAACACATTACACATGTCTAGTAGGTGTGAGAGCAATACCAGCACATCAGTTGCCGTGTGGGGGCTGGGCTTGTATTCACATATTCACATGTTCCTAGAAAATGAATATACTCAACAATTAAGAAAAGGAAAAAGACAGACTCACCAACCACGTGTTCCTAGAACATGAGCAAGCAAATACATGCTTAACTACGAATATACACGTGTGTTTCTGGGAACTTGAAATCAATACTACGTGTTATATTTTTATGTGCAGCATCTGTGGTACACATGTCTAATGCAGAAAGTTTGGTTAGTTGTGGTATTATTACAAACTTGTAACAAAGTAACAACAATGATTTGTGTTTTCATATTGTATTTAATAATTACAATTTGTGCACACAACACACTTCGACGAAAGGAGTACAATTTTTTATACTGTTGTTATTTCATTTAACTTTCTTCTAATAACATTTTTTCTTATTTTAATTCAAAAAGTTGGGTGCGGGAAAGAATAATCATACAAATGTGAGTGTTGTTATTTTAAGGGAAGGAATAAAAACTAAAAGTGGATAAAAAAATTCCCACAAAAGAATGTCTCGGATTTTAATGTCATGAGTATGATAACATACTTGGCACTTGTGTGAAGATAGTGAAAAGCAATAACAAAGTTATTTCATAGCAGTTTTTTTCCTTACACGTCTGCACTTACATCGCTTGCACCTACTGCACTTACACCGCCTGCACCTACTGCAATTGCACCGCTTGAAACTGCTCTATCTGTACATTTTGAAGCTGCTGCACCGTTTGATGCCTCGCCCATTATTGACACCTTGATGCCTCATGTGCGTGCTGATCCAGCTGTTGAAATGGCAGCGCAAACTGTTACAATGGACGCACCATTTATCGCTCCAAGGGCTGCACCAATTTCGGCCAAGGTGCAGCAAGTTGGTCTCAATGATCCGGTGTCGAATAATAATCAACCTGCTGGTGGAACAAAAAATGATGCAATCTCGGGTCCAGCGTTGATACGTGTTGATGACCAAAATAAGGCTGCACCTGCAGTAGGAGCTGTCCATTATGCAGCTGCTACAGCACCGTTGGTTGATCATCTAGGTGGCACCTCAAGTAAAGCCACGCAGCAGCTTAACCAGCTTCAACAAATTGGCGTTAATTTGGTACAATGTGCAGCTAAATCAGCTACTGTTATTAATCCAAATTCTGCAACAGCTGGGGAAAAGCAGCTAGTTTTGGCAGCTCATGTGACAGCAAATAAGGACAACAGCAAGAGTGATAATTCACTTGAAGGAATGCCGTATTTGGAAGACATATCTACTGATCAAAGTCAGTCTGGTTCGGATGATAATGATGATGCAATTGGTGCAATTGGGGTGCCGCAAAAGGGAGCAGCTGCTACTGTTTCAGTTGTGACTAGCAAGCGGAATGGTGCAGCTGAGGTGGACACACTTAAGGCTGATTGGCTCAAGGCTACACAAGCTTTTGACGCTGCAAGAATAAGTCCAGCTGGTTTAGAAGCTGCTAATGCGCTCTGGTTCAAAGCTAGAGAGGCTGAGGCTGCATTTCTGGCTCGCCAAAATAACTCAGCTGAGACCAGTGGGGAAACTTGAAAAAAAAATTTAGGGGTGCCAGATTATTTTTATATATATATAAAATTATAAATTAATTTTTATTAGTTAAAAAAATAATAGAATTTCTCTTTTTTTAACTTAATTTTTTTAGTTTTATTATAATTAATGATATAATAAAACGTCACGAGTAGTGTTGAGACAGCAACAGAAATTGAGAGCACCCCCGGGCAAGCCCAAACAAACCTTTGCTGATTATCAGCTAAGGTCCAAAGCTAAGGCCGTCAATCTTGCTAAATTCTCTTAAATTGGAACATTTAGGAAGTGCCACCTGCTTGCATATAGTTTGAATGATTTGTTTCTCGAACTATGCATAGTGTTGAGACCCTGTCTAGCTACTTAGCTTTTCTTTTTTTTTTCTTCTTTGCTTTGCTTGATGGGTTTTGGTGTGGTCCCCCCATCTATACTTTTACATTCTTTTATATTTTAGCTCTTTTTGGTATGCTGCAGATGAATGGTGTGGGCTGAGGTGCTAACCTAGTTAGGATCTCTTGCCCACATAGTGATGCATTAGCATATCCATCTTCTTTCAAAAAAAAATATAAGACTTTATAGGAATTCTTTATACTTCTCATTAATTTAATTTTTACCTGTTATAAATAATTATTTATAAATTGATTTTTAATATTTTAATCAAATTATCAATAAATAATATTATTCTACTTTAATTTTATCTTATGACATG
Organism: Cajanus cajan; assembly: GCF_000230855.2. Taxonomy (NCBI): domain Eukaryota; kingdom Viridiplantae; phylum Streptophyta; class Magnoliopsida; order Fabales; family Fabaceae; genus Cajanus; species Cajanus cajan. Next base: position 17,044,367 of record NC_138520.1, on the reverse strand, counting down.
TTGATATTGTTGAACTTACAACTACTATTGAAAAAATTGAAGGCCTTATTGTACTTGTTGAAAGTTTTTCCTTTACAGATTTAAAATATTAAGGTAAGTCTTTAAAGAATTTCCTTTTTTATTTTATTATTTGATGTATGAAAAGTATAGATAAACAACAATTTTTTTAAAACCATGCATTTATGTCATTAGATGTTAACATTGATGTAACTATTATCAATGACTAATATGATAGATCAAGAAAAAATGGATCGAAAATGGATGTCTGCTAGTCGATTGTCAAAAGAATATGAAGATGGGGTGAAAGAGTTTCGTAGATTTGTAGTTGAGCATGCAAAAGATCCTAGTAGAATTATTTGCCCTTGCTTGAATTGTTGTCATTCAAAGTTAGTTAATGCGGATGTGTTGGAAGAACATTTAGTATGTAATGGAATTGATAAAAGTTATTCATGTTGGACAAAACATGGTGAAACTAGAAAACATGGATGTTGACCTTGATTTACAAGATAGTGTCAATTATGCACCAAGCGAGCCCGACACAACATATGAGTTTGACCAAGTTGAAGAGATTGTAAATGTTGTTGAAGAGGATCTTCATGACTGTCCTGAGATGTTTGACAGATTGGCAAGTGATGCAAATACACCATTATATGATGGTTGTACTAAGTTCACAAGACTATCAGCAGTGTTAAAGCTACTCAAATTAAAAGCAGGAAATGGATGGTCTGATAAGAGTTTCACAGAATTACTAACTCTTTTAAAAGATATGTTGCCAAAAGATAATGTACTTCCTAATCGGATGTACGAGGCTAAAAAAATGTTAAGCTCCATTGGCATGAGTTATCAGAAGATACATGTTTGTCCTAATGATTGCATTCTTTTTCGAAATGAATACGCATCGCTAGATAAATGTCCTAAATGTAACGTCTTGCGTTATAAGAAAAACAAAGTGCCAACCAAAGTGGTACGGTACTTTCCTATAATACCAAGATTCAGGCGCATGTATCGTAGTGTAAAAGATGCAAAGAACTTAAGATGGCATGTAGAGGAAAGAATATGTGATGGAAAGCTTCGACATCCTGCAGATTCTCCTCAATGGGCAAAATTTGACCATGATCACCCTAATTTTGCGGAAGAACCAAGAAACCTACGTCTTGCATTGTCTACTGATGGAATAAATCCGCATGGTATACAAAGTAACTCCCATAGCACATGGCCTGTTGTTATGATTATATACAACCTACCCCCTTGGTTATGCATGAAAAGGAAGTTCATGATGCTGTCTATGTTAATTTCTGGACCTAAACAACCAGGGAACGACATAGATATATACTTGGCTCCTTTGATCAAAGACTTAAAGTATATGTGGAATGAAGGTGTAGAGGTGTATGATGGGTATAAGGAAGAAAATTTTAAACTACGGGCAATGTTGTTTGGAACTATTAATGATTTTCCAGCATACGGTAATTTATCAGGATATAGTATCAAAGGAAAGTGTGCATGCCCTATATGTGGGAGTAATACAAATTGGATGTGGCTAGAGCATGGTAAGAAGAATGTATTTCTTGGCCACCGTAGATTTTTACCTTCAAAACATCGTTATCGAGGGTGGAGAAAAGCGTTTAATGGGAGATTAGAAGAAGGTAGAGCCCCTGAATTGTTGTATGGTGATAAAGTTTTTGAAAAGGTTAAGGATATAACCAATAAATTTGGTAAACCTTTTGCAGCAAATCTAGTAACTAGTGGATGGAAGAAAAGGTCAATTTTTTTTTATTTGCCATATTGGAAGTCCTTATATGTAAGACATTTCCTTGATGTGATGCATATTGAAAAAAATGTTTGTGATAGTGTGATTGGTACACTACTGAATGTGCCAGGAAATTCTAAGGATGGCATCAATTCCAGGTTAGACTTACTCAATATGGGAATTAGAATAGAATTAGGACCAATAAAGAAAGGTAAACACCAATATCTACCTCCAGCAGCTTATACTCTATCTAGAAAGGAGAAAATTATATTTTGTAAGTTTCTAGAAGGAGTTAAAGTTCCAGAGGGGTATTCTTCAAACATTAGGAACCTGGTATCTATGAGGGATTTAAAGCTAAAAGGGTTAAAGTCTCATGATTGTCATGTTCTCATGGAGCATTTACTACCAATAGGTATACGCTCCATTTTGCCTAAAAAAGTGCGATGGACCATAACTAAATTGTGTTACTTCTTCAGAGCCATTTGTAGCAAAGTGATTGACCCTGGAAAATTGCAAGCATTAGAAAGAGAAATTATTTTAACTTTGTGTGAGCTTGAGATGTATTTTGCACCTTCATTCTTTGACATAATGGTTCATCTTACCATTCACCTAGTTAAAGAGACACAATATTGTGGGCCAGCTTATATGAGATGGATGTATCCAATGGAGCGTTATATGAAGATATTAAAGGGGTATGTGAAAAATCGAAGTCGACCAGAGGGTTGTATTGTGGAACGATACATACTTGAAGAAGCTGTTGAATTTTGTACTGATTACCTCTCTAATGTTGAATCAATAGGGCTTCCAAAGTCTCGACACAATGGGAGAATTGAAGGAGAAGGTATTATTGGAATTACAATATTGACCATATCGTGGAAAGATTGGGAGCAAGCATAATTGTATGTTCTACACAATGACGATGAAGTCCAACCATATGTTGAGAGGCATAAAGACATGCTTAAGAGGTTGAACCCAACTAGGAATGACAATTGGATAATAAGAGAACACAATGGAAATTTTATACAGTGGCTAAAAATCACATTTTTGCAGAGCATAATGCAAATTCCTCTTTAATTTCTAATAGATTGAGATGGTTAGCAAATGGTCCAACTTTTCAGGTCTTCTCATACACTGCATATATGATTAATGGGTATACATTTTATACAAAAGAACGAGATGATAAGAGTACCATGCAAAATAGTGGTGTCACTTTGGTTGCTAAATCTATGCATATCTCAAGTGCTAAAGATAGAACCCCTATCTATGCGAATATGTCATATTTTGGGGTGATTGAACATATATGGGAGTTGGATTACAAGACATTTCAGGTTCCCATATTTGGTTGCAAGTGGGTTGATAACAATAGTGGAGTTCGACAAGATGAGACAGGGTTTATGCAAGTGAACTTTAATAAGGTGGGGTACAAAGATGAGCCATTTATCTTAGCATCACAAGCTCAACAAGTTTTTTATGTCACTGATCCTATTGATGCCAATTGGTCAATTGTGTTGTTAACCAATAAAATAAATGATCACCAAAATGAAGATATCGAGGATGAAGATACAAATGTTGAGGATGACCCATTGTATGAGATATCACATATACTTGACGATGATCCGACGGTAGATGATATCCTATATAGGAGAGATGACCATGATGAGGGGATTTGGATCAATCCATCATTTTGTGTCCATAAGAAACAAAAAAAGTTTTAATTTGACTAGGAAGAGGAAAATGTTACACATAATATTTACATTATATTGTTAATTTATTTTTATTTTTATATCTTTCCTTTATATCGATTGTAACAATTTTTATCACTCTTTTTCTTGTAGGTAAATGGCATCTCCTAGCCAAGATGATAGCTTTGATTCTAATGAACCTAAATGGAAGAAAGGTGTAGTTATTATGAAGAAAATCATTCGAGCTAGAAGTGAAGGAAAAAAATAGATGTAATGTATTTATTTTTTGCTTTGGAATCTTAGTTATGTTTCTTGTTTAAAAATTAATATGTGCTTATTTGTTTTATTAGGTTTCATGGAATGCAAAGGGTCAACCAATTGAACCTGGTGGAACAATATTCATTAGTTATCTCGGGTCCATTGTCCGATCTAACATTCCTATAACATGTGATAATTGGAAAGTTTCGACTCTAAGTGCCTATAAGAACATGGTTTGGAAGGATATACAAGTAAAATATACTAATTATATCTACTTATTTTAAATTAGTTTCTATGGTTAACCAACTTATTTCTATTATTACTTTTTTGACAGTTAACTTTTAATGTTGATGTATCACACAAGAAACATGTACTAAAGGTGGCAGGTAAATTGCTTAGGAATTTTAGAACTTACTTGGCTAATTGTCATCTAAAGGATGAGAATGGAAATTATTTAGATAGTCCACCTATTCAACCTCCTGAGCAGTATGCATCCATGATCACTGAGGATGTTTGGAGAAAATTTGTTGCAAAACGTATGGATGAATCTTTTCAGGTATAATATCCAAATATAGTATCTTTATCTTTTGATTCACAATATGTACATATAACTCATTTACTACCTTTTTATACAGGAAATAAGCAAAAAAAAAAAAAACAAGGAGAGGGCATCACACTCTAATAAGTACCCTTATAGGGCCTCACGTAAGGGGTATGCACGCCTCGAGCAAGAAATGGTAAATCACTACATACACAAATATATAATATACAAGTTTCCAATATGAATTCTAACTTGTATGATTATTTTCACAAAAATTAGATAAAGAAATCAGGATCAAATGTTACAAGTGTTCCCCGTCAAGAATTGTGGAAGAATGCTCGTGTGAACAAAGCTGGAGAAATTGAAAATGAAAATGTTCAACAAGTATGGGATAAATGTGTAAGTAAAATATTTTCATAATAAAATATGACTTACAAATAGTTATGGTATGTGTTATAGCGAGGTTATATGCTTGATTTTTTTTTATTTATATATTTTAGGAATTGTTATCACAGAGTATACATCCAGAGGACATAACTGATGCTCGTTCAGACATTCTTTCTCAAGCTTTATGTGTCCCAGAGTATCCTGGTCGTGTTAGGGGTGTGGGATTTGGAGTCACTCACAAAGACTATTTTCCACCAAAAAAGCGACACAAACAACAGGAGCATGATTTATTAATTGCTCAAATAAGAGACATGAGTGCAAGAATGGCACGAATGGAAAAAGAGATGTTGTCACTTAGACAAAAGGACTCATCGGATAGTACAAAACAATTTGATGCTTGTAACAGTAGTGGCAAAGGGAGTTGCACAATCCCATCTAATAGCTTTCATGAGGTAATTAATTTCTCCATATTAATTAGCTTCAATATTTTAGTGTAATTTACTTACTTTAAATTCGTAATAGCTATCTAAATTTACTTACTTTAAATATTCTATAATTTAATTATGTTTTTATAATGTAGGGGGTCTCATGTTGTAAATTATTTGTATCATCACCGTTACTTTGCTTGGTTGCCCATGGAAAGTTGCATAATATTCAAAGTGATACATTGCATGGGAGATCTCTACCTAATGGACATGTAAAAGTTAGTATAGATGTTGTTGTAGAGCCTGATATCTCCTTGCCAATACCTAATATGGATGATGACATAATGACAATAAGGCAAGCAATAGGTACATTTGTGGCATGGCCAATCAACCTCTTACAGGTTGCTGATGCGGTATGTTTACACAATTATATTAATTCATAATTGTTTATGAAATAATTTACCTATTAGATAACTTGTTAAATTTGTAACTTTATAGGATTCCACTATATCTAAAAAGAAAGGGGTTAATAATATAAATGACTCTATTGCACCAAAAGCAAAAAATCGAGGGAAGATGGTTATTCAACGTACCCCTCGCACTATAATTCGCCGCAATCTTCCTAAATGGTGCAACTACCTTTCTTTACACTTGAAATTGAAGTCGACAGAGTCACTTCCTCCTATAGAAATGGAGAAAGGTATATTTGGACTTGATGAACATAAAGAAATAGTAAATGGAGAAGTTATTGGAGAAGTTATTGATCATGGATGGCTGGGTGCTGCTACAATTTCTATATATATTGGGTACGTCATAAATATTTGCATCATTAACTTTTAAACTTTAATTAGCTCGTTTATGATATTACTAATTCATTATTATATTGTTTTTCTTTCATAAGGTACCTGTATCACACAATTGTTAAGCCAAATCATATGGTGTTCTTCTTATCCCCTCAGTTAACAACACATGAATTACCTGTTAAAGAACGAATGCAAAAAAATAGTTAGTATTTTTGTTGATAATGGGGTGCTTGATAAGTTTGTTCTTGCACCAATCAATACAGGGTAAGACTTTTTTTATTCAGAACTTTATTAGCAATAATTATTTTGAAAGTTATAAAAATTTTAGATTTGTTGATACACTTTTTTTTTTAGCCAACATTGGGTGTTGCTTGGAATCAATCTTAAAATGGAGATAATTCATTATCTTGATCCATTGGAGAATGACATAAGTATGTGGCAAGATTTGAAGAATTCGTTTGACATGTAAGAATATACACATGGTTGACATTTTGTGTGTTTTGTTGTACTATATTTTTTACTTATATGTATATATATATATATATATATATATATATATATATATATATTATTATCTTTATTAACTAGGGTTATACAAGCCTACCGAGCTCAAAGAGGAGCTATGGTTTCAAAGTCTAAGTCAAGTAACATCAATTGGATAACAATTAAGGTAAATTATAATTGTTATTTGAAAATCAATCACTGATGATAAATTTAATTATATTGATATTTTTGCCTTTTGGTTATAGTGTCCGAAGCAATCAAATGGCAACGATTGTGGATATTACATTTGTCGGTATATGAAGGAAATTATCACCTATTGTGAAGGGGGGACAATTCCAAAAGATGTATAAAATATATTGGTTCCTTATAATTCCTTTTATGTACAATCTCAGTTGGTTTATTTATTTATTTTTTTTCAGTACTTCCCTAGATGCAGCGTTCAACGATATTCTAATGATCAAATCACAGAAGTTAGAGAAGATTGGTGTTTATATGTCATTAAAAAATTCTTGTAGGTTAGTATGTTCTGCTATAGCATTTTTAGGCCATGCCACTTTTCTTTTATGCTATTTTTTTTAATCTTTATACACTTTCTTTTATATTGTATCTAGTTGGTGACTTATAATTTTTCTTTTCTTTGTAGAACCAATGGGCTGTGGAATATTCTAAGAGAGAGAACTACATGATATTGGACAAGCATTGATTATATGTTACTGTCGAGTTAATGTCAAATAACTAAATGTAATATGTTAGGTCTATATACATTTCCTTTTTTTTTATTTGAGTCTAAGACTAGGAGTTGCATGGTAATGGACAAGCATTGATTGTGTTTAGATATATGTAACTATTATTGCAACAAACTAAATGTAATACATGTTAGGTTTATATAAACTAATCTTTTAATTTTAATGTATTACATTATACATTATATTTTTGAATCAAATTTGGCTACATTGTTGATTGATTGTTATAGTTCTATGTCTTGGGATTTATTTTTGCATGCATAGCAAAATCAACAAGTGTCAATGATGTAAAAAAATTATTAAAAAAAATTAAACATATAGATAGCGTTTATATAAGGAAGCGCTTTCTATTGGCTAGAATATAGAAAGCGCTTTTGCTACATGCAACATGCACTTTCTATAAGATAACCAAAGACAACGCTTTAACATAAAGTGTTGTCTATACATTCAGAGATAGAGAGCACTTCTTTTTAAAAGCGTCAAGTAGGTACTTAGACATAGATAGCGCACTTAAAAGGAAGTGCTTTCTATTTGCATAGACATAGTTAGCGCACTAAAAAGGAAGTGCTTTCTATTTGCATATACATAGATAGCACTTTTTTAGAAGCGCTATCTATTAATAGACATCGTTCAAATAGAGAGCGCTTTTTAAGCACTGTCTATCATTAAAATAAGCGCCATCTATTGATATTTTTGAGGTAGTTAAAACTTGTATAAATATACTTATTTGGCTAACAAGATATCAACCATAGTAACAAAATATAAAATATATATAATTATGCATAAATTTTTAAAGTGGATTGTTAATTGATTTTCTAATCAAAAAATTAAGGTTTGACCTTGACTTATCTTTAATATAGGTTGTCTTTAGACTTTTAAATATGCATTACTTGAGATATTTCTAAAGTTAATTTTTATATGTTTATTAAGAGTCAACAATAATAATATTTTTTTTATAGTATCGTCTAGTTGATGCCAAATTTTATTTAAAAATGTTATTAAATAAAACTTTAGTAATCCAAGTTTTGCATGTGATATAATATAAAGAAGCCTAATACTGTAAAATTGTTGGTTTATTATTATTAATATATATATATATAAATAGATAGATAGATAGATAATCAATTCCACTACGCATTAGTTTGGTGTTGTTTTATTTTCTTGCAACTACATTATCTGTTGACGATTATTGTAACACCTAATTTTTCATAAAATACAATATAAGTATTTTATTAATAATTTTGATATTTTATTTTATTAGTAAGGGTTGTTAAATATTTATTTTAATTATTTAATATATTTTAGAATATAATATATAGATTTTATTAAATGTTATTATAATATGTATTTAAAAGGAAGGGAATTTGTAATTGTGGTTAAGACTTTTAACTAAAAGAGGGTCAGGGGAAGGTTTAGGTTTTTAAAGAATTGTTTCCTGATCTATAACAATCCTAACACATCGGAATGAGAGGGATCTAGAAATTGTAGAAGTGTAAGATTGTATAGTTGAGGGTGGCTTAAAGGAATTAATTTGTACTACCTATACTAACAAGATTCATCTACTTTTTGGTAGCTTATTCCATAAGAACTTCACCGTTAAGCATGCTTGACTTGGAGTTATTTATGGATCGGTGACCTTCTTGTGTTGGTTTATGGGGTCATTCATTGATCTTAAAAGCGAACGGGCATATCAAAAAGGGCTACCTACATAAGGTTCTAACCGATGAAAGGTTCTGAGCAACGAGAAGTTGCATGAAGTGTCATGGTGTGGAGCTATTAAGAGGTCAATCTGAGGGATGTTACAAATGGTATCAGAGAAGGTCCTCTCTCCTAGTACGATGTGGTTCAGGGATGAACCAAGTAGAAGTTGGTGGGCTTGTAACAACCCAAACACATCAAAATTAGAGGGATCCAAAGATTGTACAAGTGTGAGATTGTATAATTGAGGATGGCTTAAAGGAATTAATTTGTACTACCTATACTACCAAGATGTGTCTACTTTTCGGTAGCTTATTCCATAAGAACTTCACAGTTAAGCGTGCTTGACTTAGAGTAATTTAGGGATGGGTGATTTTTTAGGAAGTATTCCAAAAAGTGTGCAAGTGAGAAAAAAGCACGCTGAAATCTCTTATGTTGGTTTGTGGGGTTAATCGTTGATCTTAAAAGCGGACAGACATATCAAAAAGGGCTATCTACAGAGGGTTCTGATCAATGAAGGGTTCTGACCAACGAGGAGTTGCATGAAGTGTCATCGTGTAAAGTGTCATGGAGTGGAGCTCTTGAAAGATCAATCTGAGGGATGTTATAAATGGTATCAGAGCAGGTCTTCTCTCCTAATATAGTGTGGTTCGGGGATGAACCAAGTGGAAGCTGGTGAGCTTGTAAACCCTAAACCCTAAACACACCAAAATGAGAGGGATCCAAAGATTGTACAAGTGTGAGATTGTATAGTTGAGGATGACTTAAAGGAATTAATTTGTATTACCTATACTAATAAGATTCATCTACTTTTCGGTAGCTTATTCCATAAGAACTCCATAGTTAAGCGCTCTTGACTTGAAGTAATTTAGGGATGGGTAATCTTTTGGGAAGTTTTCTAGAAAGTGTGCAAGTGAGGACAAAGCACACTAAAAAGTCTTATGCTGGTTTGTGGGGTCATTCTTTGATCTTAAAAGTGAAGGACATATCAAAAAGGGCTACCTATAGATGGTTTTGACCAATCAACAAGAAGTTACGTGAAGTGTCATCATGTAAAGTATCATGAAGTGGAGCCGTTAAGAGGTTAAATCTGATACTTAGGTGCTATAAAGAGAACACATCTAGAGAGCAAGGAGAAGGAATCATTGGAGAGGAGACAAAGGGTTTGATTGCATACATTGTATCACTCCAAGTAAGAGAGGAGTGAGAACACTCATCCTTGGGAGTTGGGTGTATGCATGAAGGTTAGAAGGATTGGCATAAATCTTATAAGTGTTATATTTAATGAAATTTTGTGTGAGTTAGATGTGATTTGTAAAGTAAACTCTAAATATGAATTTTATTTCGTAATCTGGTACCTTGTTAGCAATTAATTAAAGGCTTTGTAGAAAGGGGAATTTTAGGAGTAAAAGTTGTAGACACTAAAATTGGTGAATTCTCTGGATGTAAAATGAATTCTGGATGATTATAATTTATGTGATTGATTATGGTGATGTTTTCTTTAAGATTATTGCTCTGATGTTGGCGTGTTTGGGTGCTAGGTCACATGTGGTGCCGGGCTCAGGTGCTCAACGTCAAACGTGCCTTCATGTGAATGAAGGCATTGCCCAAACGTGCTATGACACCGTCTACCCCAATATACATATACAATAGTTATAAAAACATATTAGTAAATAAAATCTTTTGAATTAAAACAATGGTTCCGCTAACATAAGAGTAGAGAATTCACATTCATAAACGTAAATCATGGTTAAATGCGGAATTTACAAGAAAATGAAAAATGAGTTTTTCCAAAACAAAATAACAATAATGAAATTCTAAACTAAGCCTAGTTATGCCCTGATGTCACGTATCCTATCAAAGCACCCCTAATTGAAGCCTAAGTCTCATCACCAACATCCTCATACTGATGATCACCTGCAACATAATTTAAACACATATAAAGAGAAATAAGGGAGTGAGAAACATCTCACTCAGGTTCAGGTGTACGTAGAAATAAATGTTAAACAGCACACACACAACAAACATAATACAAGTCACAAGTATAAATCACATATAAACAATACAGATACATAATTGGTATCACATGCACATTCATTTATCATGCAATGATGTCATGAACTCGACTCATAAATGCATACATGTGGCGCCAATCACGTGTCTCATAATCACATATCACGTGGTATGCTATCGAAGCAACATACCTGGAGTAGTCTAGGAGTACATGCTAGCTCAACCGTGCACTCTCAACTAGAAGGATGCTAGGGCCTCGTCGGGATAGCGAAGCCGCGCAAGATATGTCCCATGCACACAAACGGGTAGAACTGGGCCTTCCAAACCGTGCTATCCCCAGGACTCCTCCAAGATGTTTCACACTTAGAAGGCCTTCCCTAACGGTGTACTCCATATCGTACCCCGTCACATAAATGCATATGATTCATGTCTCACATTCACAAACTCATGGACTCAACATTTCACTTATCATACCACATTAGGTTTTGTGTCTCTTTTTCACATTTCACATTTCTCATACTCATAGTTACAAGGTCACATATAAGAGATTCTCATCCTCATCATGCCCATAGAAACACATCACTTGCATTAACAAAATAATAATTAACACAATAATAAGGCAGTTCTCACACCATTAACACCTTCAAACATGGCTTAAAACTTATCTATTTTTGAAATTAAACACATATTCACACTTAGCAAACGTTAAGGAATACAACAGAAAACTCAAACATCAAAATAGAAAACATTCATATTTTGCTTGTTTCTCGTAGGGTTTCCTGTAGGAACCCATTGAGCACTCTAATCCCTATCAAAACATATTTAAACTCAAAATTAAATATACATTCATGCTCGATAATCATCAAAGAATACAATACAAAACTCAGAAGCCAAAATAGAAAAAAATCAAAATTTTCCTTTTTCTCATAGGGTTTTCCATAGGAACCCATATAGTACTCTAATCCATATCAAAAAATATTCAAACTTAGAATTAAACATACATTCATGCTCAGTAATTATCAGGGAATACAATAGACAACTTAGAAGCTAAAACATAAAACATTTAAAATTTGCCTTTTTCTCATAGGATTTCCCGTAGGAATCTATGGAGCACTTTAATTCATATAAAAAAATATTCAAACTCAAGATTAAGCATACATTCATACTCATTAATCATCAAAGAACACAATAATAAAAAAACTCAAAAGCCAAAACATAAAACATTCAAAATTTGCAAGGTTTCCTATAGGAACCCATAGAGCATTTTAATTCATATCAAAACTTATCTATTCTCGAAATTTAACACATGATTAAAGAATCCAGAACGAACTATTTTAGATCTGAAATGGGTCGTTCTGGCGACTTCTAACATTTATAAATAATATACTCAGCCACTGCTCCTAGACATACTCTCTAAAGACCAAGGAGAACCAGGAGAAGGAGATCAACCAGATTTTGCTCTAGCTTCATCTTCTACTTATCCAGGTAAGGGGGGAGTGAGAAAATTCGCTCAGGGTGTGAGAATAATTGTTGGGTAGCATGATTGGCCCCCAATCCCTTGCTTGATGCATGCTTCTAGGAACAGGAAAAATATGAAAGTTTTTTGTGTTGCTCTTTGAATGTTCTATTGCATTTCTTGTGTGATGTTGAGTGTAAATATGTGTTTAATTTCAAAATTAGATAAGTTTTGATATGAATTAGAGTGCTCTGTGGGTTCCTAAGAGAACCCTATGAGAAATAGGCAAATTTCTAATGTTTTCTATATTAACTTTTGAGTTTTCTATTGTGTTTCTTGATATTTGTTAGGTGTGAATATGTGTTTGATTTCGAAAATAGATAAGTTTTGATATGAATTAGAGTGCTCTGTGGGTTTTTGTGGGAAACCCTATGAAGTGAAATGAGGGATATGATCTTCGAATGAATTTTGAGGCATTATATGTAAAAATTGATGATGGATTCATGTTTTGGATAATATTTGGAGTGTTTTGACCGATGGAAATATTTCATTCACTGACTAGTTGTAAAAAAAATGTGTGAACACGTGAAGTTGGATTTGTGACCATTATGCTTCATATGTTATGAATTGCGAATTGAATGTGTATGATGTTGGATAATTTCTTGGTATGATTTATGTGCTATTTTGAGGTATATGCCTATGAGAAGTTTCTTGTATGACACTATGTGAATATGATGTGACCATGTGAAAAGTGAATGAGACACGAGACATGATGATATGTGATAATGAGACATGATATATGAGAAACTATGACAAGTGAAATGATGAGTCAATGAAGTGTGAATGTGTGACATGTATCATGTGCATAAATATTTTAAGGCTATGATATGGAATACATTGCCAGGGAAGGCCCCCTTGTGTAAAAGCTTGGGGATTAGTCCTTGGGGATAGCTTAGTTTATAAGTCCCAGTCTCGCCCATTGTGTGCATGGGATGTATCTTGCGCGGCTTAGCTATCCCGACTAGACCCTGGTAGTATGTCCTTCTAGTGAGAGTGCGCAGAGGGTGTGACCCAGCATGTATTCCTAGACTACTCTACGTGTATTGGTAGCGGCAATGCACCATGTGATATGTGACTGGTGCCACATGCATGCATTTGTGAGTCGAGTCCATGGCATCAATGCATAATGAGTGACTATGTATGTGCTACTAATGTATGTATGACTTGAGTTGTGCTAGATTAATGTGTATTTTTTGTGCTGTGCTTTGTTATGATTTGTATGTGTGCTGCCTGACCGTTATTATTACACCTTAACTTGAATGAGATGTTTCTCACTCCCCTATTTGTTCTATGTGTGTCTTCTACTGTGTTGTAGATGACCATCAACTTGAGGATGTTGGTGATGAAGCTTAGGCTTCAGTTGGACGTGCTCTGATAGGATATGTGACATTGGGACATAGTTAGGATTAACTTAGAATGCTACTTTTGTTAAATTGATTAGAAGACCTTAATTTTATCCTTTTTTAATTTCCACATTAGACTATGATTTATGTTTTATGAATGTGAGATATCTTTACCCTTATGTTGTTAGAAACTCAGATTTTATTTATGAAGCTTTTTATTTATCCCTATTTATTGTATAATTATGTATGTGGGGTAGAGGGTGTCACATTTGGTAGTATTAGAGCCACGTTGATTCAAACTAGACGTGTGTGTTATGTGCTTATCATGATTTCGTTGTGTTCATTGATGTTTTGTTTGTTGTGTACTTTGGTGATGCTTTGCTTGATAATGATGATGATGTTCTCTTTGTGTTGTTGCTATTGTGTTTAATTAGGTGTTTCTCTTCTTAAGATATGGCTAGTATACAAGATATAACTTAGTTGATGCTATTTCTATTACTTTTCTTCATTATTATGATTTCTTATTTATTTTGATACTTCTTGCTTGTGTTGTGATCATATGTGCAAGTAGTAGTGGAGGAAGCATCGTTCTAACGAACTAAGAACTATTGGAACCTTGGATGTGGGTGAGATTGATTTGTCGAGTGTATTGAGAGTTTATGGTTGATGGAGTTTCTGAAATCTATAGTTGTAGCGGTTGAATCCCAGGAGGTTGTACGTTGAGAATTGGAGGTTTGGTATTCTTGATGAGAGATTGAAATGTTGGTAATTTCCTGGAGTGTTGGTGCTTGCATGTTAACCTTTTATGTTTTAGGTAGCATGTGAGTTTTATTTTCTAAGTCTTTTGTGCTGAATATGTGAGTTATTTTAGTTTAGGATTGTAGTGGGAAGCTTGGACATGAGTTTGAGGTGGAAAGGAGTGGGTTTGGAAGGGTTGAGGTATTTTCATGGCCTTAGATGTTGATTCACTATTGTTGTCTGGTGTAGGGGATGTTTGCACTATAATTTTGTTGTGCCCGTACGAGTTCGTTATTGACAGATTTAGATTTTATGGTCTTCACAAAAGTTGTAGCCTTGGACATTATCTTTCCAAATGGAACTAGAATCAAGTAAAACGGAGGTCTAGAACTCTAGTTATAGCTTCTTTGGTGATCAGAGGTCTAGCTGTAAGCGATGAATATATCTGTTGTGGTTTCATAAGAGTTGTAGCTTATTCTTTTAGCTTTCTTTTGTTATAGGTTTAAGATCATTTGGATGAGTATAACTCTGTGTATCATTTTTCTTTGATAGTTTTTGAAGGGAGATGTATGCTATCATAATGTTTTTGAGTTATTAGGCAATGCAAGGATAAAAACTATTTTGGTTATGGTGTTCTGAGGTGTTGTCATGTGGGTTGAAAGGTTGTTTAAGGTTGTATAATGCTATGCGATAAAGTTGGTTCATGTACATGTCGTATGGAGTAAATGGTGATTGATTCGTACATGCTTAGGGATGGTATATATGAATGTTTAAAGTAGGTATTCTAATATAATTTGATATGCGTGTATGTTGATACGAGGATAGCTGACCTTATGGATTAATTAGTGGATGTTTGTGTGTTTAGTAAGATTGGCCTTAAGGTGTGATATCATCATATTGGAAGTTGAGGGTGAAGATGCATCCAAGACAGTTTTGTGCTAAGTTATCTGAGTATGATTTTTGATTGTATAAGACGAGTTTTCTAGGTCCTGTAATTTCTAGTGGAGGTAGAATGTAGGTCTATCTGTAACACCCCAGTTTTTATTTCACTTTTTATTTATTTATTTTAATTGAGGGTATTTTGGTAATTTTATAAAGGTGGTAGGAGTGATTTAGTAGCTTGGAACGGGCTGTTCCGAAATTGGAACGGGTCGTTCCAAACTACCAAAAGGTATATGATTTAGTAGCTCGAAACGGGCCGTTCCGGAATTGGAACGGGTCGTTCCAAACTACCAAGTTGTGTGTGAGTTAATAGCCTAGAACGGGCCGTTCTCAAGATGGAACGGGCCGTTCCGGACTATTAAATATGCCATTAACCCTAAATAATGCACACCAGAACGGGTCGTTCTAGATGTGATTTTTAGCCACGTTTTAAGGGCCCTGAACGGGCCGTTCCGGATTTGGAACGGGCCATTCTAGCGTAAAAAGCCTATAAATATAGTTGTTTGCCACTCCCAAAAAGTACACCTCTCATTTCTGATTTCTTTTCTTCTGCTCTCTCTCTTCTTTTCTCTACTTTCTGCTTCAGACCGAGGGGAACCCAACGAGGGAGACCAACCAACTCTAGTGTAGATTCAACTTCTACATATCTAGATTCAGCTTCTTCATATCCAGGTACGAGGGAAAAGGGAATTATTTATATGAAGAGTTACATGAGGGAATTGGGTAGAGGAAGACCCCTTAGAATTATGAGTAATTTTAGAAATATTTCTATTTGAAGAATTATTGGCATTATTTGATTCTATATATATTTAGGACAACAAATATATGATTTGTTTGTAAAATGATGCTCTCGAAGAGAGAACGAAATTATAGAAAAGTGCCTGTAGGTTAGGTTTTGGAAAATTGAATGATTTCTATTTGAGGAATTAATTATACCATTGGATTCGGTATGTGTTGAGGATTATAAATATGCTAATAATTTGTAAAAATGATGATCTGGGAGAGAGAACGAAATTGTAGAAAAGTGCCTGTGAGCTAGGTTTTGGAAAAATTGAATTATTTCTGTTTGAGGAATTAATTATACCATTAGATTCGGTATGTGTTGAGGATTATAAATATGCTAATAATTTGTAAGAATGATGATCTGGGAGAGAGAACGAAATTGTAGAAAAATGCCTGTGAGATAGGTTTTAATTAAGGGTTTTACTGTTTATGCTGAATTATATTAAACTGCTAATTCTATTGATTATTATATTAATTTATGAATATCCTTGTTATATTATTTGATAAAATTGATGAATTGCTTGATATGTATGAAACCCGTTATTTTGGACCTATTTGATATGTGTATGGAATTGAGTTATGATATGAGATGTTGTATGGATGTGAATATGATTATGATTGTAGTTCCTCACACTAATGACTAGGGATGGCATGGGCCCTGGGTAAGTGATGCTACAGGGAGGGCGTGACCCTAGCATGGTGTGGGATGAGTAAGACAGTTAACACGTATCACTTATGTCAGATATGGCAGCCCTGACATAGGGTTAATTGCAAGAGATTGTATGGATTGTGATGTGATTGTGGTTCCTCACATCAATGACTAGGGATGGCACGGCCCCTGGGTAAGTGATGCTACAGGGAGGGCGTGACCCTGGCATGGTGTGGGATGAGTGAGGCAATTAATTCGTATTACTTATGTCAGTTGTGGCGTGGCCTTGGCATAGTGTTAATTGTAAGATTTATGTGGATTGATGTAATTGAGATGTGAAGATGATGAGTGATTGATAAATTATGATATATAGAAATGTTTGTAAATATTTCCTTATGTAATGAGATTACACTATTGTGTGTTTGTATGTACTTTACATATGATTGTTTTCTTTTCTCACCGTACGAATTGTGGATGTTTTAGGTGAGAAAGATCTGGCTTCTAGTGGCATCTAGAATGGCAACAGTGGAATTGCGGGATGCTCTGATATTGTGACATCGGGGCAAAGGATTTTTTAGAATATAGGTTTTTATATGGATTTGGAATTGTAAATGTTATTTTTGAAAACAATTTGAAAACTCTTACATTTTTATTGTGGTTATTGAAGGATAATATTGAAGATTCTCATGTGAACCCTTTTACCGAAATTGAAAAATTTATTTATAAGTTTCTATTACTACATTATATATATATTGGGGTAGTAAGGGTGTCACATTTAGTGGTATTAGAGCAGGTCGATCCAATCGGCCGTGAGTTATGAGTCTACTATGCTTCTTTGGTAGATAATTGATGGAATGATTGATTGTGAATTTGTTGATATGTTAGTTTGTTGTTTACTTATAGTATAATTGTTAACTTTTCTAGTGATCAGAAAAGTAATGGCAGTAGGTAGGAACGATCGAGCAATTGCTGATGCTTTACGAGCGATGACTCAGGCTCTTGGTAATATGAACCAACAACCAGAGATAGATTGGTTGGAGAGATTCCAACGAAATAATCCGCCAAGCTTTCGTGGGGGTTATAATCCTGATGGAGCTACTGACTGGATTTTTGAAGTGGAAAAGATATTCCAAGCTATGGGATGTCCTTTGATACAGAAGGTGACTTTGGCTGCCTTCATGCTTTCTGGAGAGGCTGGCATCTGGTGGCAAGGTGCTCTACAAAGAATGATAGCTGTAGGTACCCAAGTGAACTGGGAGAATTTCAAGCAGCTATTCTTGGAGAAATACTTTCCCCGAGATGTAAGACACAAGAAACAGGTGGAATTCCTTGAATTGAAGCAAGGAGAAGATTCTGTGGCTGATTATGTGACTAAGTTTGAAGACTTGGTTAGATTCTGCCCTATGTATGATGGTGTGGGCAATGAGGAGGAAAAATGTGTAAAGTTTGTGAGTGGTCTTCGACCTGAAATTAAACAAGTTTTCAATTATCAAGGGATCACTCACTATCACGAATTGGTAAACAAGTGCAGAGTATATGACGAGGATAACCGTGCTAGAGTAACTCATTATAAGAGTGGAGGTATAGCAGTAGATCCATCTAAAGTTGAGGCGGTGCTTAAATGGGAGACACCTAAGTCAGTTAGTGAGATTGGGAGTTTCCTTGGGTTGGCTGGATACTATAGAAGATTCATAGAGGGATTCTCTAAGTTAGCATTACCCTTGACAAGTTTAACTAGGAAAGGAGTTGTGTTTGTATGGGATAGTAAATGTGAGAATAGTTTCCGAGCCCTTAAGGAGAAGTTGACTAGTGCACCTGTTTTAGTGTTGCCTGACCTTAGTAAGACTTTCGTGGTTTATTGTGATGCTTCTAAGATGGGTTTGGGTGGAGTGTTAATGCAAGAGGGAAAGGTCGTATCTTATGCATCTAGACAATTGAAAATACATGAGAAGAATTACCCCACCCATGATCTTGAATTAGCAGTTGTGGTATTCACACTTAAGATTTGGAAACATTATTTGTATGGTTCAAAATTTGAGGTGTTTAGTGATCATAAGAGTCTTAGGTATTTATTTGACCAAAAGGAATTAAATATGAGGCAAAGGAGATGGTTAGAGTTCCTTAAGGACTATGATTTTGATCTTAGTTATCATCCGGGTAAAGCTAATGTGGTGGCTGATGCATTGAGTAGGAAATCTTTGCATTTGTCTTCTCTTATGATTAGGGAGATGGACCTTTTGGCTCAATTTAGAGACTTGAGTTTGACTTGTGAGGTAACCCCTAGTAGTGTGAGACTAGGTATGACTCGAGTGACTAGTGAGTTGTTGAGGGAAATTGGAGAAGCACAGTTAGTGGATTCATTTCTAGTGGCTAGACGTGATGCTATAGGACAAGGTGTTGGAGGAGAATTTACCTTGGGTGTAGATGGAGTGTTAAGATTTAAAGACCGAGTGTGCGTGCCTAGTGACCCTACACTTAGACGTTTGATCCTAGAGGAAGGTCATAGGAGCAAGCTTAGTTTTCACCCAGGAGCAACTAAGATGTATCAAGATCTTAGGAAGATATTTTGGTGGCGTAGGATGAAGAAAGATATAGCTGAATTTGTGAGTGCCTGTTTAGTGTGTCAGAAGGCTAAGATAGAACATCAGAAACGTTCAAGACTACTTTAGCCTTTGAGTATACCCGAGTGGAAATGGGATAGCATTTCTATGGATTTTGTAGTTGCTTTGCCTAGAACTAGGAGAGGGCATGATTCCATTTGGGTTATAGTTGATAGGTTGACTAAGAGTGCACATTTCTTACCTATTAACATTAGGTATTCTCTAGAGAGATTGGCTGGACTGTATATTGATGAGATTGTGAAATTGCATGGGGTACCATCTAGTATTGTGTCAGACAGAGACCCTAGATTCACTTCTAGGTTTTGGGAGAGCCTACAACAAGCTTTGGGGACCTAACTTAAACTTAGTTCAGCTTACCACCCTCAAACTGATGGTCAGACTGGGAGGACTATTCAATCTTTAGAGGATTTGCTTAGAGCCTGTGTGTTGGACCAAGGGGGTAGTTGGGATAGTCTTTTACCTTTGATAGAGTTTACCTATAATAATAGTTACCACTCTAGTATAGGTATGGCACCTTATGAAGCCTTGTATGGTAGGAGGTGTAGGACCCCTTTGTGTTGGTGCGAGCCTGGTGATAATGTTATCTTAGGACCTGAGATTGTGCAACAAACCACTGATAAGGTTAGATTGATACAAGAGAGGATGAGGACAGCTCAAAGTAGACAAAAAAGTTATGCTGACAGGAGAAGGAAGGACTTAGAATTTCAAGAAGGTGACCATGTGTTCCAGCGTAAAAAGCCTATAAATATAGCTGTTTGCCACTCCCAAAAAGCACACCTCTCATTTCTGATTTCTTTTCTTCTACTCTCTCTCTTCTTTTCTCTACTTTCTGCTTCAGACCGAGGGGAACCCAACGAGGGAGACCAACCAGCTCTAGTGTAGATTCAGCTTCTACATATCTAGATTCAGCTTCTTCATGTCCAGGTACGGGGGAAAAGGGAATTATTTACATGAAGAGTTACATGAGGGAATTGGGTAGAGGAAGACCCCTTAGAATTATGAGTAATTTTAGAAATATTTCTATTTGAAGAATTATTGGCATTATTTGATTCTGTATATATTTAGGACAACAAATATATGATTTGTTTGTAAAATGATGCTCTAGAAGAGAGAACGAAATTATAGAAAAGTGCCTGTAGGTTAGGTTTTGGAAAATTGAATTATTTCTATTTGAGGAATTAATTATACCATTAGATTCGGTATGTGTTGAGGATTATAAATATGCTAATAATTTGTAAGAATGATGATCTGGGAGAGAGAACGAAATTGTAGAAAAGTGCCTGTGAGCTAGGTTTTGGAAAAATTGAATTATTTCTGTTTGAGGAATTAATTATACCATTAGATTCGGTATGTGTTGAGGATTATAAATATGCTAATAATTTGTAAGAATGATGATCTGGGAGAGAGAACGAAATTGTAGAAAAATGTCTGTGAGATAGGTTTTATTTAAGGGTTTTACTGTTTATGCTGAATTATACTAAACTGCTAATTTTATTGATTATTATATTAATTTATGAATATCCTTGTTATATTATTTGATAAAATTGATGAATTGCTTGATATGTATGAAACCCGTTATTTTGGACCTATTTGATATGTGTATGGAATTGAGTTATGATATGAGATGTTGTATGGATGTGAATATGATTATGATTGTAGTTCCTCACACTAATGACTAGGGATGGCATGGGCCCTGGGTAAGTGATGCTACAGGGAGGGCGTGACCCTAGCATGGTGTGGGATGAGTAAGACAGTTAGCACGTATCACTTATGTCAGATATGGCAGCCCTGACATAGGGTTAATTGCAAGAGATTGTATGGATTGTGATGTGATTGTGGTTCCTCACATCAATGACTAGGGATGGCACGGCCCCTGGGTAAGTGATGCTACAGGGAGGGCGTGACCCTGGCATGGTGTGGGATGAGTGAGGCAATTAATCTGTATCACTTATGTCAGTTGTGGCGTGGCCTTGGCATAGTGTTAATTGTAAGATTTATGTGGATTGATGTAATTGAGATGTGAAGATGATGAGTGATTGATAAATTATGATATATAGAAATGTTTGTAAATATTTCCTTATGTAATGAGATTACATTATTGTGTGTTTGTATGTACTTTACATATGATTGTTTTCTTTTCTCACCGTACGAATTGTAGATGTTTTAGGTGAGAAAGATCCGGCTTCTAGTGGCATCTAGAATGGCAACAGTGGAATTGCGGGATGCTCTGATATTGTGACATCGGGGCAAATGATTTTTTAGAATATAGGTTTTTATATGGATTTGGAATTGTAAATGTTATTTTTGAAAACAATTTGAAAACTCTTGCATTTTTATTGTGGTTATTGAAGGATAATACTGAAGATTCTCATGTGAACCCTTTTACCGAAATTGAAAAAATTATTTATAAGTTTCTATTACTACGTTATATATATATTGGGGTAGTAAGGGTGTCACACTATCTAAGGTAGAAGTTGTGCTTAAGTGGGAGATACCAAAGTTAGTGAGGATAGGAGTTTTTTTTAGGTTAGCTTATTCTTATTGGAGATTTATTGAGGAAATTACTAAGATAGCATTACCTTTGACTAGATTGACTAGGAAAGAGTTGCCTTTGTGTGGGATGGAAAATGTGAGAGTAGGTTCCAAACTCTTAAGGAAAGATTGGCTAGTGTTAATATTACCGGATTTTAGTAAGTCTTATGTGGTATATAGTGATGCTTCTAAGATGGGTTTGGATGGAGTGTTGATGCAAGAAGGAAGGGTAGTAGCTTATGTTTCTAGGCAATTAAAAATTCATTAGAGGAATTACCTTACCTATGACTTTAAGTTAGCAGTTGTAATATTTATACTAAGATTTGGAGACACTACCTATATGATTCTAAGCTTGAGGTATTTAGTGATCATAAGAGCCTTGAATATCTTTTGACCAAAGGAGTTGAATATGAGACAAAAGAGATAGTTGGAATTTCTTAAGGAATAAGATTTTGATCTTATTTGTTATTTGAGCAAAGCCAATGTGGTGATCAATGTTCTGAGTAGAAAACCTTTATATTTATCTTCCCTTATGATTAGAGAGATGGATCTTTGGGCACAAATTAGGGATTTAAGTTTGACTAGTGAGATTACTCCTAGTAATGTGAAACTAGGTATGACTCGAGTAACAAGTGGATCGTTGAAAGAAATTGGAGAAGCATAATTAGTTGATTTATTTTGGTGACAAGATATGAGGATATAGGACAAGGTAATGGATAAGAGTTTGCCTTAGGTATAGATGGAGTAGTAAGACTTTCAGACCGAGTATGTGTACCTAGTGAACTTATGTTTAGGTGTTTGATCTTTGGAAAGGGGAATAAAAGTAAAGTTAATATTGTGGCAGATGCCTTGAGTAGGATGACCATTCACCTATCATCTTTGAAGATTTAAGGGTTAGATTTGATTGAAGAGTTTAGAGACTTAAGTTTGGTGTGTGAGCTTACCCTTTGGAGCATTGAATTGAGTATGTTGAATGATGGACTCCTTCCACCAAGGGGATGATCAAAACGTCAATGGTGAAGACGAGCTCCTTTCCAAGGCCAAGATGGTGACCTTAGAGGATGGACGTTCCTTCAAGGGAGAGGTTAAATGATGGTGGGCGTGAATGGTGGGGGCTTGGGCGAATAGGAGAAATGAAGGGAGGATGGTGTTTTTGGGTGTTCTAGTTGGCTCTCTTCACCAATTGGAGGTGAAGGCCACTCAAGAGAACCCTAAATTCACTCTAGGGAGGAGATAGGAGAGGTAGGCCGTGTAGACCTAGTGACTATAAAGAGGATTTGAAGCAAAAATGCTTCTCAAATTCATATATTCCAAAGTATTTACAAGGTGTGGTGCCTAGGGTATTTATAGGAGTGGGAGGCATCTAGGGTTGCATGGCCAAAATTTGCAAGGCCAAATGCACACCAAATGAAATCTAAATTAACCCTAGATGCAACTTGGTGACCAAGGATGGAATCTTTGGGTTTAGTTAGGCTACATCAAGGTGCATGATAAGACCATGCAACCTTTGCCCTCCACTTGGGCCTAAGCCTTTCTAAGTCCAAAAATAGGTCCAATAATCACCAAAAATGCATCTAGGTTTTGTCTCACCCTAATCAAATACCTTAGCCCAAAAATAAAATCCTATGATCTAAAGCACCCTATAATACAAGGGTAAAATGGGAAATACAAAAGAAAATAAATCCTATGACTAAAATACTCCAAAATACAAGGGTAAAATTGGAAAATTAAAGACAATGGTAAAATTGGAAATAAGAATAAATTCTATGCTAATAAAAATGTAGCAGCTAAGGCCCAAAAGTAGGCCCACTCCTCCTATGGTTTCAACACTAACCCATTCCTCTTGCCTCCTTCAATATATCACCTCTTGGTCTTCTTGGCCTTAGTGTTATTTCATCATTCCCTTACTCTTGAAAAGGATTTGACCTCAAATCAAGAGGTTCTGCATGGTGTGTATCATGACCAACAAAAACATAAAAATAAGCATTAAAGGCAATAGTATATGATAGAAATGGAAAGTGTATCCTAAGAGGAGTTCTACTAAAAATGCTAAAAAGATTGTCTAAACTAAAAGGACTATACTCTCTAATGCTAAGGATAAGATCCTCCCCATGGTGAAGTCTAGGTGTATAACTAAAACCTAAAAGGGTAAAAGGACTAAAACTATAGCACACTAATGTATTAGTCCTAAAAACTAAAATATCTTGTTGGAGGTGCCCATTGTAGTGACCTAGGTATGTATTGGAAAATAAAGAAAACTTAACTAAAAAATTACCTAAACAACTTTGTATTGCATAATTTGTTAGATACATATGAGAAAAAGGTGTTAAGAGGAGTCTAGAAAACTCATATAATATAAGTTTGTCTTGTAGGGAAGTAACCAAGTTAAGTTCAAATAAGTTTGAACTTCCCTCAAGATCAAAAATAGAAAATAGGACACCATGAGATGTATCCAACAAATCATACAAATCAAAAGTTGGGTGCTTTATACAGACAACTAAAGTAGAAAAAGTCTTAAAGAGAGAAGGCTTATCTTCCTTGGGCACCACGAAGGAAGTAGCACAAGAAGTAAGACTAAGTGAAGTCCACTTCTTCTTCACTAAATCTTAAAGTTGAAATTTTTTTTCTTTAAAAAGGATTTGTTTTTGAATCTCAACTTCATGACTAGTGGCAACGTGAGAGAAAGAGTTAAGGTCTTGATGAATGAAGAGATTCTTTTTTAAATCATTTTCAATGGGAAAGTGACTCTCTTTAAGCATAAGCCCTTTGGAAGAAACATTATCCTCCTTACTCATCTCTAAGAGTGTTGGTTGTTGTTTTTCTTGTTCTAACCACTCTTTAACCCTCTCTATACTTTTCTTTTTTCTTTCTTTCTTTTCTTTTTCTTTTCTTCTAAGTTTTTCCTCTCTTTTTGTATTTTCTTCCTCATGCATACTCTTAGGGATTCTAACCTCTTTGGCTTTTTGATACCTAGTTGGGACAACCCTAGGTTTGGATCCACTAGTTTCTCTCCCCTTAACTAATTTTGCAAGTAATTGTTTTATTTCCTCATTATTCCTTGCATTTTCTTTTTCCTTTTTTCTAATTTCTTCCTCTCTTTTATGTTTTTCTCTTTTTTTTTTCTTATGTACTCTTTTAACTCTCTAATCTCATTCCTAACACTAGGTTTACTATAATATGAATTATGACCATGTACACTAGAATGATCACTCATCTTTGATCAAAAGGCTTTCACAAATATGTTTCAGAAAGAGGTTGGAAAAAGATTTTCACAAAGAGTGAGTGATAAAAAAGGTTTTCACAAAAGGTTTTCAAGGTGCAAGATTAGTATGAAAAGGCCTAAGTGTACAAATTGAACT
The DNA here is from genome assembly GCF_000230855.2 of Cajanus cajan. NCBI lineage: Eukaryota > Viridiplantae > Streptophyta > Magnoliopsida > Fabales > Fabaceae > Cajanus > Cajanus cajan. The sequence goes on along the minus strand of NC_138520.1, from coordinate 17,019,083 downwards.
TGCAAGGGAGGTGGACTACTAAGAATTACTTAAAAACCAAGTCTTTTCAAGTAAAAATCACTAAGCCTTTTGACACTTTTCTCACAAAAACGATTTTCACAATACTAAGGTGTGTTATGTGCACAACCCCCTAGTAGGCAAATTGAAGCCTTCTAAATGAAAAATAGACAAAGTAAAGACCTAAGCATTTATACTACAAAAGCTATAAAACATGCAAAGGAAAACACTTAAAGCATATACTAGTCGGATTCCTAGGTGAAGGTTTTCAAATCACCTTCAAACTACACGAAACTACCACCAAAATTGAAAAGGTTTAAAAATGGCCAATTACAACCCAAAATGAATGAAAAAAAAGGTCAAAATACAAAAGGCCGAAAATTCACAAGAAAGAAACAATTAGGAAAACAAAATTTTCAAGTCTTTAACTCCTCCAATTTGGCTCCCCTTCACAAGGAACAAACAAATTTAGTCCTCTCCTTTGGTGTTTGCACTCTTTGAGATATGGTATCCTTCTCCAAAGCACTTGGGACCCCACAGATTTAATCTCCACTCAATCCCCCAAAGAAATTTTGCTAAGGGTTTCTTGGAGGTAGTACTTCACCTACACCCAAAGATAACAAACCAACCAAGAACAAGAAGGAGGCCAAAGAAATAAAAACTTAAAATGCTCAATTAAAAAGCTAAACTCAAAGAGAGATTAATGAGACAAACATAAGAGTTCCAAAGACAAGCAAAAAATTAAGAGACATGAAAAAGGCTAGCACTCAAGAGAAAGTCCTAGAATGGCATTAGAATGGAGTAAAAAAAACTTAATGGTTTGCACTTGTGAATTTTAAGTCCTTTTTTTGTAAAGGTCCAACCATGGTTTTATGTCTCAAAAGGGTCCAATAAGGTTCAAAAAATTCAGTCCAAGTCCAACTCCAATGTGCAAGGGTAATTAGGTCAAATGTCCACAAGTCTAGCAACAAATCCTTTTGTTTTCTTTTGGCCTCTTTGGTCACGTTTTTTTGTTCAATATTTTGTCTAGATTTTGTTTCTATTTTCCTTTTTTAATATTGCTTGTTTTTTACACTTGTGAGTGATTAAAAATGCAGCACATAAAGGAGTCAAATTTAGAGAGACAAGTGGCAACACATGAGTGGGTGATGAGGCATATTGTGAGTGGAGTGTGTCTTGTACTAATTCTTTCTACTTGTGCAGATTTTTGTCAAAGATTCCAGCACTCACACGCAAAATTTAACCACTCACACATGTGCACAAAGGACAAAGGAATAATCATGTAATGATGTGTATGGAAAGGTGGCCAATCATGTATGTGTATGAAGCAAATAACACATAGATTTCAACACAAATTTGAAGCATGCCAAGGACTAATCAACATGCATGAATGACTCTAGATGGTGCAGTAAAAAATTCGGTCACCCCATGGAAAAACACATACATTTCATATTTTCATTGTTTCATACATCAAATGGGTACATCATAAATATATATATTTTTGTCTTTTTGAGATGGGTGAGAGAAACACAACTTTTGACAAAATTTAAAAGGTAAATGGATCAAAAGGAGATGCAATAGATTTTCTTCATGTTCTTGAAATATTTTTCCAGCAAACAAGAATGAAAGCCAAAATGGCACACAAGACCCTAAAACTCAAGAAAAACCCTAATGCACAAAAAATGGCTCATGAATAAGCAATGAACCATAGAGCAATATAAGAAGATATTTTGAGCAAGGTTTTCATGGATGACAAGAACACAAGGGTGACACAAATCAAGACTCAAAAAAGAAAAGAATTAAAGAAATGGAAAGGAAGCTAGTTACCCTTGAAGATAACCTAAGCTTCTAATACCAAATGATGGACTCCTTCCACCAAGGGGATGATCAAAACGTCAATGCTGAAGAAGAGCTCCTTTCCAAGGCCAAGATGGTGACCTTAGAGGGTGGATGTTCCTTCAAGGATGAGGTTAAATGATGGTGGGCGTGAATCGTGGGGGCTTGGGCGAATAGGAGAAATGAAGGGACGATGGTGTTTCTGAGTGTTCTAGTTGGCACTCTTCACCAAGTGGAGGTGAAGACCACTCAAGGGAACCCTAAACTCACTCTAGGGAGGACATAGGAGAGGTAGGCCATGTAGACCTAGTGACTAAGGAGAGGATTTGAGGCAAAAATGCTCACTCAAATTCATATATTCCAAAGTATTTACAAGGTGTGGTGCCTAGAGTATTATAGGAGTGGGAGGCATCTAGGGTTGCATGGCCAAAATTTGCAAGGACAAATGCACACAAAATGAAACCCAAATTAACCCTAGATGCAACTTGGTGGCCAAGGATGGAATCTTTGGGTTTAGTTAGGCTACATCTAGATGCATCATGAGACCATGCAACTTTTGCCCTCCACTTGGGCCTAAGCCTTTCTAAGTGCAAAAATAGGTCCAATAATCACCAAAAATGCGTCTAGGTTTTGTCTCACCCTAATCAAATACCTTAGCCCAAAAATAGAATCCTATGATCTAAAGCACCCCATAATACAAGGGTAAAATGGGAAATACAAAAGAAAATAAATCCTATGACTAAGATACCGCAAAATACAAGGGTAAAATTGGAAAATTAAAGACAAGGGTAAAATTGGAAATAAGAATAAATTCTATGCTAATAAAAACGTAGGAGCTAAGGCCCAAAAGTAGGCCCACTCCTCCTATGATTTTTCAACATTAACTCATTCCTTTTGCCTCCTTCAATATATCACCTCTTGGTCTTCTTGGCCTTAGTGTTATTCCATCATTGAAAGTCACTAGTGAATTAATAGATAAGATTAAAGAAGACCATGAGTTAGATCCTTTCTTGGTGAACCAAGTGGAGAGGCTTGGTAGGGGTATAGATAGCCCTTTTCGAGTGGGAGTTGATGGTGTTTTGAGATTCAAGGATAGAATCTATGTACCTAGTAATCCCAAATTAAGGAAGATGATCTTAGAGGAAGGACATAGGAGTACTCTTAGTATTCACTCGAAAGCTAATAAGATGTATTAGGACCTTAACGAGATGTTCTGGTGGCCTAAAATGAAAAGAGAAGTAGAGGAATTTGTGTAGTCGTGTTTAGAACACCAGAAGTATTTAGGAGTTTTGTAGAATTTAGACGTTCCAGTTTGGAAGTGAGATGGTGTGTTGATGGACTTTGTTATAGATTTACCTAAGACGCTTAAGAAGTTTGATTTTTTTTAGGTTATAGTGGATAGACTCACCAAGTTTGTTTGTCTTATCCTTATTAATATTAGATATTCCTTGGGGAGATTGATAGAGTTGTACATTAGTGAGGTAGTAAGGTTACATGGATTTTCCTACTAGTATAGTTTCTAATAGGCAACCAAGGAGAGTGCGACCTAGGAATTTGAGAGTCAGATGCGAGAGTACCGATGTTGTTCTTAACAAGTAAATTTTGGGATGAAATTTCAAAAAGGAAGCGAGAATTGTAACACCCCAATTTTCACAACTTATATGAAGGCCCAAAGCCCAATAAGGGTGATTTAGTAGACCAGAACAGACCATTCCAAACTACTAAAAAGGCCTATAAACCCTAGTTGGGAACGGGTTGTTCCCAAACTGGAACGGGGCATTCCAAACCACCAAAAAGGCCTATAACCCTAGTTGGAAATGGTTTGTTCTGGTTTAAGAATGGGTCATTCCAAACATGGTCGTTATGAGTTAAAACTCAACTCTAAAATGGACCGTTCTGGTTTAAGAATGGGCCGTTCTAGATGAAAACTTAACACAGGATGAAAGGATCCAGAACGGGCCGTTTCGGATCCGAAACGGGACATTCTTGCCACTTCTGACATCTTTATATAGTAGACTCTAGCACTTCTCCTGGGCACACTCTCTAAAGACCAAGGAGAACGAGGAGAAGGAGATCAACCAGATTCTACTCTAGCTTCATCTTCTACTTATCTAGGTAAGGGGGGAGTGAGAAACCTCGCTCCAGGTGTGGGAATAATTGTTGGGTAGCAGGAGTGACAAACCTCGCTCTGGGTGTGGGAATAATTATTGGATAGCAGGATTGGCCCCCAATTCCTTGCCTGATGCATGCTTCTAGGAACAGGCAAAATATAAAAGTTTTCTGTTTTGCTCTCTAAATGTTCTGTTGCATTTCTTGCATGATGTTGAGTGTAAATATGTGTTTGATTTCAAAATTAGATAAGTTTTGATATGAATTAGAGTGCTATGTGGGTTCTTGAGAGAACCCTATGAGAAACAGATAAGTTTTCTATTTTGACTTCTAAGTTTTTTATTTTATTCCTTGATGTTTACTGGGTGTGAATATGTGTTTGATTTCGAAAATAGATAAGTTTTGATATGAATTATAGTGCTCTATTAGTTTCTTTGGGAAACCCTATGAAGTGAAATGAGGGATATGATCTTCGAATGAATTTTTAGGTATTATATGTAAAATTTGTTAAGCCAGACGAAGACGAAGAGCAATTCCCAGCAAGGTTTTGAATGAGACAAATATAATATGTATTGCTATTTCTAACAAGTATGCTAGTGTTTCAAATAGAAGTACATGCTAGTTGATATGCATCCATACCAGGACCATGAGACATGAGCCAAGCACTGGATAAAGACTAAGAAAATGAAGGGAACACATTAGACGAAGTCAATCACAAACACAGACACAAAAAAATAATGGAAAAGGACATGAGCAACCAAGATGATGGACAAAAGAAATAAAGATATTCTCAGAACCAAAAGACGGAGACTCGGATACACAGATGAAGATCATGAAAAATGGATTGTGTCTAAAGACACAACGAGACGAACTACCTAGCAAACATATTATTAGAGGAACACATGAAGACATCAAAATAAAAGAAGGAAGATAAAAAAAAATGGGTGAATGCTTATCCACAAATCAAAACTACGTGTGTCAGAGAAAGTACACCTACCAGTCAACAAAGGACAACTACTCAGCAAAGGACAACACCTCCATCGCTGCACTATCAAGAAAGTACAGAGAAATCCTAATGCCAGTCAGAAAAGCAAACATATAGTACAAAAGATCTCGTGAAGCACAAATTCAGCAAGAAAACATTTAATGCAAAATCAAAGGCATTAAATGCAACAATCCATGAAGATTATACAAACTAGATGAAAGAATCAGATTATGGTTAGTCAAGCATAAAAACGAAGTCTGTTCACGGATAGAAGAGGACTACCACCAAAATAAGACACTGAAGTATCAGATGAAGCCTATAAGGAATAGTCAAGACAAGACACGGACCAGACAAGTCGAGACAGATAAAAGAAGTGATGTAGGAAACCGAGCGTCAAGAGAAGAATAGTGGAACACGAATATACGCTAGAAGATCATAAAATACTCAAACAAAGATGTGTCTAGTATAACTATCCTAAAGCGCAAATCAGACGAGGCATATATCTAATGCCAAAAGAAAATCAACTATGCATTAGACGAAGGACACAACAGACTGAGAGACATTCCAGATGGAAACAATGTTTGTCTATTCACATTGTTAATCAGACCAAAGAAAAGTCAAAGCACTAAACTCGGATGCTGAAGCAAAAGTCAAGATTGAAATGCACAGGACCAATAGACGAAGATGAAGATTGCCACGCAAGCAAATAAAGAGTCATGTCTCAAGAAACAAGCCAAGATATCGTCTATAAACACACCAAAGCTTTCAACGTAAAACGTGTATGAAGGAACAAATGAGAAGATAAGCATGCAAAAGCAGAGCATGCATGTGTCAGAAAAAGTGCATTACTTTTTCAAAAAAGGGCAACAACTATATTGCTGCATGACAAGAAAAAGATAAATAATTTTTAGGTCTCAGATAAAGTCAAACACTGCAGCAACATGACAAAGAAGAATACATGCAATTTCTAAGAATAGGAAGCAACATTTAATGCAAGACCAAATGCATTAAATGAAAGGATTGAACTAGTCATGAACGACTATATTAGCTTCAACGGACATATGCAACGGGAAAATTTTACAAGCCTATATGTATGCAATAACCTCAAACCGAAAAGGCTGGTGTTGCCCTGGGATCTAAATGTTAGGGACCAAAAGTAATAATAATCCCAAAGGAAAAATAGAGAGATCAGAGATCAGTTCTTCATAGTTAAACATACAATGTATCATTGTATTCGTCTTTGTAGTTTAAGGGGTTTCAAGTGTATCTTAGGAAGGAAACCTTAGTGAGTGTAGTAATCGTATGTATCCTCTTTGTAAAAGAGTAAATCACACACTCAGAATCTCTGTAAGACTAAGGTAGTGGTCGATAATACTTGGAGAACCAGAAGTGATTTAAGAAAACTAGCGCTGATGAGTGAAGTTGGCGGGCCAGGAGTGGTCGAGAATACTCAAGACCAGGAGTGGTCGAGAATACTCAGGTCCAGGAATGGACGATAATACTCAATGTTCCTCAATTTGATATTTAGTGGAACCCTTCAATTGAAAGAGACTGGACGTAGCTTAGTTGAGTGAACCAGTATAAAATGATTGCATTACTTTTCCTATTTAACTAGGAACAAATCTTCCTTACTAAGTAAATCTTTGTGAAAAACTTCGTCCAATATTTACATTTAGTTAAAACCAATTTTTAGACGAAGACGCAAGTTCGTTTAATAAAGATATTACACTGAAAATCTTTATCTACTGCTTGTCCTTAAACGAAACTATCTTGAAAAGGAAAATGTAAGAACTTCAATAATTATCATTATGAAACATTTCCCTTAGCAGACAATAAAACCTTCAGACGCATTGACCTTATGTTAAAAAAATTTTGAATAACAGTCTGACGTTTAAAAGTGCATTGGACGAACAACATTACTCTTGTGAAAATGATTTGAAAATTCCTTCGTACACACACACACAAATTCAACCCCCCCTTCTATGTGTTTTTCCACTAACTTTAAAATTGATGATGGATTCGTGTTTTGGATAATATTTGGAGTATTTTGACCGATTGAAATATTATATTAACTGGCTAGTTGTAAAAAAAATGCGTGAACTCGTGAAGTTGGATTTATGACTGTTATGCTTCGTATGTTATTAATTGCAATTTGAATGTGTATGATGTTGGATAAATTCTTGGTATGGTTTATGTGCAATTTTGATGTATATGTCTATGAAAAGTTTCTTGTATGAGACTATGTGAATATGATGTGACCATGTGAAAAGTGAATGAGACACGAGACGTGATGATATGTGATAATGAGACATGATATATGAGAAACTATGACAAGTGAAATAATGAGTCAATGAAGTGTGAATGTGTGACATGCATCATGTGCATAAATGTTATAAGGGTACGATATGGAATACACCGCCAGGGAAGGCCCCCTTGTGTAAAAGCTTGGGGTTTAGTTCTTCGGGATAGCTCGATTTTTAAGTCACAGTCTCGCCCATTGTGTGCATGGGATGTGTCTTGCGAGGCTTAGCTATCCCGACTAGACCTGGTAGTATGTCTTTCTAGTGAGAGTGCGCAGAGGGTGTGACCCGACATGTACTACTAGACTACTCTACGTGTATTGCTAGCGACAATGCACCATGTGATATGTGACTAGCGCCACATGCATGCATTTGCGAGTCGAGTCCATGGCATCATTCCATAATGAGTGACTATGTATGTGCTACTAATGTATGTATGACTTGAGTTGTTCTTGATTAACGTGTATCTTTTGTTGTTCTTTGTTATGATTTGTGTGTGTGCTGCTTGACTGTTATTTTTACACCTTAACCTGAGTGAGATGTTTCTCATTCCCCTATTTTTTCTATGTGTGTCTTCTACTGTGTTGCAGATGACCATCAACATCATGATGTTCGTGATGAAGCTTAGGTTTTAGTTGGGCGTGCTCTGATAGGATATGTGACATCGGGACGTAGTTAGGATTAACTTAGAATGCTACTTTTTTTTAAATTGATTAAAAGACATTAATTTTATCCATTTGTAATTTATACATTAGACTATGATTTATGTTTTATGAATGTGAGCTCTTTACTCTTATGTGGTTAGAAACTTGGATTTTATTTACGAAGGTTTTTATTTCTCTATTTATTGCATAATTATCTATGTGGGGTAGAGGGTGTCACAGATATTGAGTTTAATTGGTATCTCTCTTAGGGGTAGATAGGTGTCACATGATCCCTCCTCTTTCTTTCTATATATATATATATATTACTGTATGCACTGTAACACCCTGGTTTTCATACCTTATATTAATAATATTTTAGAAATTATTTCAATATGTTAATGTATTTCTCGAGATTTTAGGTATAATTTAAGTATTCATATCACTACAAGAAAAATGACTTATGCCTACACACAAAAAATGTCACTAAAAGTCTAAATTCCATAGGTAAAGGTATCATGGACTTTGACCTACAGACATTGAAGTTGTCAACTTTGAGGGGGCATATAGCTACAACTAATAGCCTATCACTATAAGTTTTACCTACAGAGATAATTTTACTTACAACTACATTTGACTGTCACTATACGTGCTACCTACAATTCGCAATATGCGTGGGTAAAAATCATTGACTTTTATTTACACTCCCTACTATAGGTAAACACCATTAAGTTGTACTTACATGTTATGACTGTAGGTAAAAGTCATTAACTTATTCTTACATACTCTGACTATAGGTAAAAGTATTTTTTATTTTATTTATTATTATTATTATTATTATTGTACCTATAAATAAATAAATAAATAAATAAATATATATATATATATATATATAATATCTCTTATAGAGAATATGAGTACTCTATATGAAGTGTAGTTCAAATTTTATTATTATCTTGTATACAAAAAATGACATTAAAGTATAAAAAAAATTCAAATTTCATTAACTGATATATTTAATTTAATATTTTGTTCTTGCTAAATTTCATTAAATAATAAAAACTATATATACAAAACATAAAAAAAAGGAAAAGATAAGTAGATGACTTATTCACATACTAGTCTAATATGGAGATTCTATATCAGTTTCAACAACCAGTAATTGTTATCATGTTATTCTAAACATCATGTATGTATTATATTTCAAGTATCATTGTTCATAGAGCTAGACATATAAGTATCCAAACTATGTTAAAAAAATGACAAATTCATGATGCTAAAGTTCCTAATTAGAAATAAAAAAGGAAAACATATTGCATTGATAAATGTCATTCTGTAAGTATTTCTATCTATGTTGATCCACTGTATGTAAATCCTTCACCAATCCTAAAAAAAATATGAAAAATGCCACTTTTGCAGCTTTATGGCCCACCAGACAATCCTCGTTCATTTATGGCATCAGCCATGTCAACAAATGGACCAAGAGTGTACCAGGACCTCCATACTCCAAGTGCAAGAAAGTGTTAAAAATCTGTTCAATTCAACATATAATCACAATTCACAGCAGGTTAAATATGGACAATAATATTTCATCATAATATTAGATATAAAGCCTCGGGAGCCTTAAAAAATGATAATAGCAGATAATAGCACATAGCAGCCAACCTAAAAAATGATAGAACAGTATATAACATGTAACACCCCAGCAACCCGCATGTGGATATTGTCCGCTTTGGCCGCTGCCCTCACGGTTTTGCTTCTGGCAATGGCTCGCATGCCACCCCAAAACGCGTCCACACAAGGAAGGTATCCACACCCATATATATGGCATGCTTCGTTCTCCTTCCTAACCCGCATGTATTGTGAAGTCCCACATCGGTTAGGAAGGAGAACGAAGCATGCCATATATATGGGTGTGGATACCTTCCTTGTGTGGACGCGTTTTGGGGTGGCATGCGTGCCATTGCCAGAAGCAAAACCGTGAGGGTTGCGGCCAAAGCGGACAATATCCACATGCGGGTTGCTGGGGTGTTACAATTGGTATCAGAGCCGGGACCCGAGCCGGTGTGCCAGCGAGGGCGCTGGACTCCCACGAGGGGGGTGGATTGTGAAGTCCCACATCGGTTAGGAAGCAGAATGAAGCATGCCATATATATGGGTGTGGATACCTTCCTTATGTGAACGCGTTTTGGGGTGGCATGCGTGCCATTGCCAGAAACAAAACCGTGAGGACTGCGGCCAAAGCGGACAATATCCACATGCGGGTTGCTGGGGTGTTACATTTGGTATCAGAGCCGGGACCCGGGCCGGTGTGCCAGCGAGGGCGCTGGACTCCCTTGAGGGGGGTGGATTGTGAAGTCCCACATCGGTTAGGAAGGAGAACGAAGCATGCCATATATATGGGTGTGGATACCTTCCTTGTGTGGACGCGTTTTGGGGTGGCATGCGTGCCATTGCCAGAAGAAAAACCGTGAGGGCTGCGACCAAAGCGGACAATATCCACATGCGGGTTGCTGGGGTGTTACATTTATTGTGAAGTCCCACATCGGTTAGGAAGGAGAACGAAGCATGCCATATATATGGGTGTGGATACCTTCCTTGTGTGGACACGTTTTGGGGTGGCATGAGTGTCATTGCCAGAAGCAAAACCGTGAGGGCTGCGGCCAAAGCGGACAATATCCACATGCGGGTTGCTGGGGTGTTACATTTGGTATCAGAGCCGGGACCCGAGCCGGTGTGCCAGCGAGGGCGCTGGACTCCCATGAGGGGGGTGGATTGTGAAGTCCCACATCGGTTAGGAAGGAGAACGAAGCATGCCATATATATGGGTGTGGATACCTTCCTTGTGTGGACGCGTTTTGGGGTGGCATGCGTGCCATTGCCAGAAGCAAAACCGTGAGGGCTGCAGCCAAAGCGGACAATATCCACATGCGGGTTGCTGGGGTGTTACATTTGGTATCAGAGCCGGGACCTGAGCCGGTGTGCCAGCGAGGGCGCTGGACTCCCATGAGGGGGGTGGATTGTGAAGTCCCACATCGGTTAGGAAGGAGAACGAAGCATGCCATATATATGGGTGTGGATACCTTCCTTGTGTGGACGCGTTTTGGGGTGGCATGCGTGCCATTGCCAGAAGCAAAACCGTGAGGGCTGCGACCAAAGCGGACAATATCCACATGCGGGTTGCTGGGGTGTTACATAACACATAGGAAGATGGTCACTATTTTTTATATACAGATTGAATAATTTACACCATAACATTAAAGAGATAAGTTATGATATACACTGAGAGCTAGAGAGGTGAGAAGAGTAAATTTTGGCAAACAATTATATACGGATGATCAAGGTTGATTTAATTAATTTTAATCTTAGCTGTCCACTTCAATTATACAGTTAAGATTTGCTTCTTTCACACACTCATCTTTCACTGATTTGTTTTTGTGCCAGTTCTTCAGATCAATGAACACGTGAAAACATATGATCTTCACATCTAAAAGGCTTTAAAGCTTGCTTGTCAAACAGTGAATTGTTGTAAACTGCATTATTTGGCTGTTAGCTAATGGACAAGGGTGGTTCTGGTGGCAAATTAGATTCCTGTTAGAAATGGATGGAAAAACATTGAGTCCAATAAAGTTGAATTTCCACTCGAGAAATTGGAGCAAATTACTTAGCTCAGCAATAATTCCTCCCAAGATCCAAACCTAGTAGCTAACCATCCTTGACGTGACGTTTAATCAAAGAATGTTTTGTGAACATACATAGTAAAAAAGTTAAAAAAGCTGTCGACAAGAACAAAACAATTGAATATTTTCGTTTGTTACAGCAAAATCTTTTGTGGACCAAAATGTTATTTCAATCTTCCTTTTCAACACGAAATCTTTTCTTTGCTATTTTCCGCATATGACTTTAGGGAATGAAACAGCTAGATATATAACAGCAAGATTTCAAACATTTAGACACTATTTTAAGTAAATTTAAATCACTTATACTTAACACATTATCTAAAACAACACAATAGCCACAGCAAGACCTAAAAAAATTACAAGATTAAAAGTTAAACAAATTTATTTTTAGACATAAATCAAAAAACAGGTATATTTCATATTTTAAGCCATTTTGATATTATAAATCAAACCAGTGGCAAGTTTTGTAAGCTGTAATAAGACAAAACAAAATCCAAATAAGGGTGTGTAATAGGGCAAACTTTATGATCTACAAGGTGTGAAACCAAACTATTCAGCAGCAACAATTGTCTTTAGTGCTTTATGGTGTGCATGTGGCAGAACGGGAATTACAGGATCACCTAAACTGAGCAGCAAAAATATGAAAAAAGACATGTACGACGAAATGCCCTGTTTTGGGGGGAATCAATCAGAAGATGCAACATTAATTCAACCAATCGGCCACTCCATTAAACCAATCATCACTGAGCAGTGTGTACTTTAATAGTTGTGTGGATTTGTAACCAACATCTCACAGACAGGGCTTTGAAAGACTAGTTTGTTTTTTTCTTCCTTTACCCTTTGATATTGGTTTTGTAAAACCAGTTCCTTTGCCTAAAAATGGATTAAGTCAAGTTAAATTTTAGTAATTTTGAACTTAACTTTTATTAAAAATGCATATTTAAGTCTAATATGTTTAGTTGATATAGATTTATTTTGAAACTTTAGTCGTTTATTGAAAGAACTCTGGAATTAAACCAGGTTTTATCAGGGCTTGATGTTTGATAACATCATTAAGTTGGAATTTCCTACATTTTTCATTTTTAATCTCAAGTTTGAGCTTCTGTCTATAAATTAAATCCACATTTATTAAAAATAAAACTATAATGGAATATGAAGACATGTCATTACATGACAGATTCAAGTATACAAGGTCAAATATACAAGAACATGCAAATTAACTTGTCAAAAAAAGAGCAGATATATTACACACCTGTTTCTTCCTCTGCCTTCTCATATCAGCCTATATTCAGAACCAAGATTTCAAAAACCAATAAAACAATCAGATTCCAGGAAAAATGTAAAAATCTTCAACCAGGAATTAAAAAAAGAGTACGAGATAAAATTCTATAAAATACCTATTGACAAACTGGTGAACGTTCGAATACAAGATCCGTGAGTGCTTCTTCGACATCTGTTAGCAAACTCAGTACCAATAAACAAATCCTACATTAGAATCAAGAAGAAAAAGAGTACGAGATAAAATTCGAAAGTAAAGCGCAATGAAGTAGAGGACTTCGAATTATATGAACCAAAAACCTAGATTAGAAGAAAAAAATAAGCTGTAGGAGATATGCAAATTCATGATGAAGAAACCTGTGAACGGAGACATGATTCGAGACTTAGAACGAAGACATGATTCAAAACGGACACGAGCGAGGAATGGGTGCGGAGTAATTCAAAATGGAGACCTATGAAGAGAACTGGATTCTGTGGCTTTTGGGGTTGGGTTGGGCGGCTCTGATGATGGGCCTCACCATACATGGCCCAGGTCTATTACTTCTTTTATTTTGTACACTTCCTTTGTATTTTTTTATTTAATTTCTTTTTGTCGTAAATACTTCTTTCTAGAAATTAGGTTTTTGAATTAAATTTTAACATTCTAAAAACTATTTCAGAATTACATTTGGGTTGCGATTAGGGGTGATCAAAATTTTCCTACCTTACAAAAAATGGTGAAAGAAATACATTTCGGGTTGGTATTATTTATGGGGTATCGGAAATAAAGGATATGTTGCAAGATGGCTAACTTCGTGTGGGTGTAGTGCAGGTCGAAATAAAGTACCCTGTTGAAATAAACCTTAATTATTTAATTCCAATTTTTAATTATATATTTTATATTGATATTGATGTTCTATGAAATTAATTAGTCTTATATATAATTATTTATTTGTTTTACATGGATTTTTATTTATATTAAATAACTGTAGGTATAAATTTTGTAAATTTTTTACCTACCTAAAATAGTAGTAGACATAAGTCTTTGAAGGCTTTTACCTACATTGACAATTTGTTGGTAAAAGAACTTTAAGTTGTATTGAGTTTTGCCTACACCAAACAAAAGTGGGTATAGATTTTTGAGTTATACCTACATTAAACATTTGTAGGTAATTTTTTTTTTTTTAGTTTTACCTACACTAATTCAGGTCTATAGGTAAAGTAAAAGTGTCTGTAGGCACAGGTTATTTTTTTTGTAGTGTATGAACATTATTTTGTTATAAAGCATGATTTGTAATTATTTTTTTGATATTTAATGCAATTATTTTAGAGTTTTGACATTATTTAAATAATTGTATGAGCACTATTTTATTTATAAGACGTGATTTATAATTATTATTTTGATTAGTGATATATAGGTAACTTTTATGAAATGTATTTTATTAATAATTATGTTTATGTTATTTGATTAAAAGGAAGAGGTATGTTTTAATTATATTAATTATTTTATGGAAGGGGAGGAAGGACGTGATGGTAATTTGATTAATTATTATTATTATTTTATTTTTATTATTTTGAGAAGGGGGTTATCAGAAGTTATATAGTCTTTTTTCACGTATTCACTTTTTGCTCATTACTTTCTTACGCCTTCTGAAGAACAAGAAGAATCTAGAGAAGAGGAACAACCGGATTCTTCTCATTGTGACACCCTCTACCCCAACATACATATACAGTAATTATAAAAAAAATAAAATTTTTCATCATTAAAAACAAATTTCCAACCACGTAAGGGTAAAGAGTTCACATTCATAAACTTAATCCAAATAACATGCTGGTAAAATTACAAAGAAATAAAACTGAGTCTTCCAAAATAATTTATTAAGAACATCTTAAACTAATCCTATCTATGCCTCGCTGTCACATGTCCTATCAAAGCAAAACCCAACATAGAAGCCTAAACTTCATCACCAACATCCTCAATCTCATGCTGATGATCACCAGTATAATAGTCAAAGAAAAACAACACGAGAAAAGGGAGTGAGAAACATCTCACTCTGGCTCACAGTGTAGAAATATACGCCGGATAGCCAAACACAAACAAAACAGGTATAACATAGATAAATTAATAATAACATCACATCTCACTCATCCAAGACATAAACCATCACTTTATCATATAACATTAAAAATGCATAAGTATGTACATGGAGTACATATTATCATGCATGTGGCACCAGTAAAACATCACATGACATATTGCCGCTAGCAATACACAAAGAGTAGTCTAGGAGTACATGTCGGGTCTCACCCTTTGCGCACTCTCACTAGAAGGACATACTACCAGAGTCTCGTCGGAATAGCTAAGCCGTGCAAGATACATCCCTTGCACACAATGGGTGAGACTAAGACTTCCAAACCGAGCTATCCCCAAGGACTAATCCCCAAAGTTTTTATACTAGGGAGCCTTCTCTGGCGATGTATTCCATATCATACCCTTAAAAACATTTATGCATATGATGCATGTCAATCAAGACTCTATGCATTCTCATATCACATTATTATCATCACATCTCATCATCACATTTCATCATCACATTTCATCATCATATTCCATCATCATATTTCATCTCTCATCATCATATTAACATTATCATATTATCACATTATATGCACAATTCTCACAAAGAACTTTAATCCATATTAAAACTCATCTATTTGCAAAATTAAACACATATTCATTCATCTCATTCAACAAGGAATACATCAGAACAATCAGAAAGCAAAACAGAAAATATTCATATTTTGCCTGTTTCTCATAGGGTGGTGGTTTCTCATAGGGTTCCCACAGGAACCTACAGAGCACTCTAATTCATACAATAAACATTTAAAACAATACAATTAACTCATACAATTACCTCTTCAAACCATCTTCTCTTACAATCACCAATGCATTCCCTTAGGGTTTTCCATAGGAACCCATAGAGATCTCAAATCATACAATTAATTACATATAAGAAAAAAATAGGCAAAACAGATACAATTGGGGAAAACCTCTCATACATGAGCATACAAAACAAATACAACATACACAAGATTGAGGGCCAATCCCACTAGCCAACAGATATTCCCACACCCAAAGTGAGGTTTCTCACTCCCCCCTTACCTAGATAAGCAGGAGCTGAAACTAAAGCTAGATCTTGCTAGTCCCCTCCTCTGGGTTCTCCCTTGGTCTTCAGAGAGTGTAGAAGAAAAAAAAGAGGTTAAAAGTGAAAACTGTGATTTTGGGAGTGCCGGAGCATTCTATTTATAGGCATCAGGAGTGGCTAGAACGGCCCGTTTCGAATCTAGAGTGGCCCGTTCTGGACTCACTCGTCATGCTTAAATTTCACATTCAGAATGGCCTGTTCCAAAACTAGAACGACCAGTTTTGAAATTAAATTTTACTCACAACGGCCATGTCTGGAACGGCCTGTTCCCAACGTGGAACGGCCCGTTCTGGCTTTGCATTTTACTCATAAAATCCTAGGTTGGAACGGCCCGTTCCAATATAGTCTTTATAGGCCATTTTAGTAGTTTGGAACGACCCGTTCTAGTTTGAGAACGGCCCGTTCTAGGCTACTAAAAATTATAATATTATCCAAAAGTAATTTTCATAAATATTTATTATTAAAATACTAATAATTATTAAAAACCTTTAAAACATCCTATAAAACCCATTAAAATAGCTATAAGAAAATAATCTCCATAAATATAAAATAAATAATAAATAACCATTATACTAGTAGAAAATTTGGGATGTTACAATTCTCTCCTCCTTTTTGAAATTTCTTCCCCAAAATTTACCTATAACAGAAATGGGTAGACTCCTCACATCTTGCTTTCTAATTCTCATGCAACACTTTTGTTGAGCTTAGAGAAGCCTGAACTTAATGACGTCAAGATTATCCCTGAAGCTTAAAGAAGTTTTGATGATCACAAAATGTGTGTCAAGGACAACAACAAACACTACAAGAAAGATCAAGATTATCTACGGATAAATTCGTAGATAAACATAAAAATTCGTAGATAAGTGTCAATTATCTACGGATTATCTACGGAAAAAAATCTGTAGATAATATGGTCGTAGATAACGTTATCTACAAATTTTTCCGTAGATAACGTTATCTACGAAACATTATCTACGAAATTTTCCGTAGATAATGTTATCTATGGAATTTTCCGTAGATAACTCACGAAAGTTGTTATCTACGGATTTTATCCGTAGATAACTTTCAGGAATTTTTATTTAATTTTAATAAATTTATTAATGTAATAACGCTCATATTTGGCCTCTCAAGGATGGTATTTCATTACACTTCACTTTTCAACATATTTTGTCCTTATTGCACATTTTCTGGGAAACTTCCCAGAAGGTCACCCATCCCTATACTACTCCAGGTCAAGAACGCTTAACTGTGGAGTTTGTAACAACCCAAAATCGCTGGGCCAGAGGCCCAATTGATTGCCCAGAACGGGCCGTTTAAAAGTGAAACGGGCCGTTCCGGAATAAGAGAAATGCCCAAAATTGGAGTAGCAGAACGGGCCGTTCTAGTTTGGAGAACGGGCCGTTCTGGTGGGAGAACGGGCGTTCTGATGAGAGAACGGGTCGTTCTGCTGAGATTGAGAATGGGCCGTTCTGGTTTTGGAACGGGCCATTCCAGTTGAGAATTTTGCGTAGTTTTGAAGGGTCCAGAACGGCCGTTCCACTTTTGGAACGGGCCGTTCCGGTAGGTGAGCCTGAAATCCTATAAATAGCGCCCCTCACCTCTCATTTTCACACATCTCTCATTCTCTCTTCCTATTATCTTCTATTCTCTCTTCTTTCCCTCTTCTTCTCTCTGAAGACCAAGGGGCATATAGAGGAGGAGACCAAGAGATTCCTGTTTTAGCTCAACTGCACTTTATCCAGGTACGGGGGAAAAGAGAATTATTTATGTGTAGATTACATGAAGAAATTGGGTAGAGGAGGGATTCCGTAGGATTAGGGGTAATTTTATAATTATTTCTGTTTGGAGAATTATTTGTCTTATGTGATTCTGTATGTATTTAGGACTATAAATATATGATTAATTTGTAAAAATGATGCTCTGGGAGAGAGAACGAAATTATAGAAAAGTGCCTGTTAGTTAGGTTGTGAAAAATTGGATGACTTCTGTTTGAGGAATGGATGATCCCATTAAATTCTGTATGTGTTGAGGATTATAAATTTGCTAATAATTTGTAAGAATGATGATATGGGAGAGAGAACGAAATTGTAGAAAAGTGCCTGTGAGATAGGTTTTGGAACAATTAGGGGTTTTACTGTTTATGTTTAAATTATATTAAATTGGTAATCCTATTGAATATTATATTAATTTATGAATGTTATTGCTATATTACTTGATAAAAAGTGGTGATTAAGATGTGAATTGTTTGAGGTGTATGAAACCATTATTTTGGACTTATCTGATATGCGTATGGAATTGAACTATGAGATGAGATGTTGTATGAATGTGATTATGATTGTGATTGTGGTTTTTCACATCAATGACCAGGGATGGCACGACCCCTGGGTAAGTGATGCTACAGGGAGGGCGTGACCCTGGCATGATGTGGGATGAGTGAGACAGTTAACACGTATCACTTATGTCAATTGTGGCGTGGCCTTGACATAGTGTTAATTGTAAGAATTGCGTGGATTGTGATGTGATTGTGGTTCTTCACACCTATGACCAAGGGTGAGCACGGCCCGAGATTGTTACATGAGTATCGTGACCTTGGTTAACATGTCAGGGGTGAGCACGGCCCTAGGTTAGGGGTAACGTGACCTTGGCATAGTGTTATATCAGGGGTGAGCACGGCTATGAATTGTTACGTGGGTATCGTGACCTTGGTTAACATGTCAGGGGTGAGCACGACCCTGGGATAGGGATAACGTGACCTTGGCACAGTGTTATATCAGGGGTGAGCACGGCCTGAGATTGTTAAATGGGTAGCGTGACCTTGGCATAGTGTGAAGTGCAAGATTTGTAATGATTGGTGTGATTGAGAATTATGACGTGATGACAATGCATGATTGATTGAAATACGATATATTGAAATATTTATGAATATTAAGTTATAATGAGATAATTTGTTGTGTTTTCTTATGTTCTATATATATAGATGTTTTCTTTTCTCATCGTACGATTTGTGGATATTTTTAGGTGAGGAAGATCCGGCTTTGAGTGGCATCTAGGATGCCAACAGTTGAATTGTGGGTGTGCTCTGATATTGTGACATCGGGGCAGAAAATTCTAGGATATAGATTTTTATATGTATTTTGAGTTATACCTTGTCTTTTGAAAACGATTTGTAAACTCTTAAGTTTTACTTTCCAAGTTTTATTTCTAGTTATTTTGGATATTGAAGAAAGAACAGTTATGAAGTTAAATGTGAACCCTTTTACCGACGTTGAAAATTTTATTCTTTAAGTTTATTTACATGATTAATATTTATATATGTGTTGGGGTAGTAAGGGTGTCACATTTAGTGGTATCAGAGCAGGTCGATCCAATCGGCCGTGAGTTATGAGTCTACTATGCTTGTTTGGTAGATGAATAATGTGATGAATTGATTGTTGAACTTATTGATGTGCTATTGTGATGATTGATTATGTTGTTGTTTATTTATTTGTGTGCATTGTGTTCTCAGGATTTGTCTGATAGACATGATATAACTTGATGATGCTAGTTTTGATTTCTCTTTCTTAATCTCATGATTGCTTAATTATTTTGATACTTCTTGCTTATGTAAGAAGTAGTGGTTGGGTGGCATCGCTCATGTTGCGAACATAGGTGCAAGTAGTGGTAGTAGACGAGGTATCTTGCTAACCAACTAGAACTAGTGAAACCTTGGATGTGGGTGAGAAATTGACTTATCGAATGTATTAAGAGTTTACGATTGGTGGCGTTTCTGAAAGCTATAGTTGTAGTGATTGAATCCAAGAGGTTATGTGTCAAGCATTAGAGCTTCGAGTGTTCTTGATGAAAGGTCAAAGTGTTGGTGATTTCCTTAAGTTTTGATGCTTGCATATTAATCTTGTTAGGGGTTAGGTTGCATGAGGATTTTATTTCAGCTCTAAGTTTTTTTTGTGGGATAGGTGAGTTATTTTCATTTAGAAATTGTAGTTGGAAGCTTGGATATGAGATTAAGGTAGAAAGAAGTAAGTTTGGAACGGTTGAGGTATTTTGTGGGATGTTAGTGCACTATTGTTGTCTAGTGTAGGAGATGTTTTCGCTGTAGTCTTGTTATGCTAGTAGGAGTACCGTATTGATAGATTTAGATTTTGTGGTCTTCATGAAAGTTGTAGTCTTGGATGTGATCTTTTCAATGGCACTGGAATCAGGTAAAATGAAGGTTTAGAACTCCAGTTATAGTTATTTTGGTAATTAGAGGCTAGTTGTAAGCGTTAAGTATATCTGTTGTGATTTTTGAATTATTATCTAAGAAGAGGATCTATTCAGAATCTCATGTCTTCATAAGAGTTATAGCTTATTCTTTTATCTTTCTTTTGAGATAAGATTGATATCATTGGACAAGTATAACTCTCTAGGTATCATTTTCCTTGACAGTTATTGATGGGATATGTATGCTACCATGATGTTTTTGGGTTATTAGGCAATGCAAGGATAAAAATGATTTTGTTATGATGTTTTGAGATGTTGTCATGTGGATTGTAAGGTTGTTCAAGGTTGTATGATGCTATGTGGTAAAGTTAAGTCCATGCACATGCTATATGGTGTAAAATAGTGATAGATTCATATATATGATTGGGAAGGATATATATGAAGGTTTAAATAGGTATTATAATATGATTTGATATGCATGTATGTGGATATGAGGATAGATGACCTTATGGATTAATTAGTGAATGGTTGTGTGTTTAGTGAGATTGACCTTAAGATGTGATATCATCATATTAGAGTTAATTCTGAAGATATATCCAAGATAGATTTAGGCTAAATTATCTAAGTATGATTTTTGATTGCGTGAGGTGAGTGTCCTAGGCCCTGTAATTTCTTGCGCAGATATAACGTAGATCTACCTATGGTAGAAGTTGTGCTTAAGTGGGAGATATCAAAAGTCAATTAGTGAGGTTAGGAGTTTTATTGAGATAGTTTATAGGAAATTTATTGAGTAAATTTTTAAGATAGCGGTTGACGGTTTAGGTTGCTCTCGTTTCTCTCGTCGCTACTACGGGAATTGCTATTGCTTTCTTTTCCTCTGGTTATTAAGATGTTTCAGTTCACCAGGTTGTTTCTTGCCTACCCATGGATTGAGCAGTAGTTCGAAAGGTTAATCTATATCGGGAATTCTTGGACCTATGCTTATTTTTTTTAACTCCCCAAAGCATTTCGTCGCTTACTTCTCTAGGTCGCTTACTATTACCTTTGACTGGATTGACTAGGAAAGAGTTGCCTTTGTATGGGATAACAAATGTGAGAGTAGTTTTCAAACTCTTAAGGAAAGATTGACTAGTGTTAATACTACCGTATTTTAGTAAGTATTATGTGGTATATAGTGACGCTTCTAAGATGGGTTGGTTGGAGTATGGATGCAAGAAGGAAGGGTAGTAGCTTATGTGTCTAGGTAATTGAAAATTCATGAGAGGAATTACCTTACCTATGATTTTAAGTTAGCAGTTGTAATATTTAGAGACACTTAGAGACATTGCCTATATGATTCTAAGCTTGAGGTATTTATTGATCGTTAGAGCCTTAATTATCTGTTAACTAAAGGAGTTAATTATGTGACAAAAGAGATAGTTTAATTTCTGGAGGACTAATATTTCAAACAGTTGTTAATTGAGTAATGCAATTGTGGTGATCGATGCTTTGTGTAGGAAAACTTTATATTTATCTTCCCTTATGATTAGAGAGATGAATCCTTTTGGCTTAAATTAGAGACTTAAGTTGGGCTTATAAGGTTACCTTTAGTAGTGTGAGACTAAGTATGACTTGAGTAACGAATGGATTGTTGAAAGAAATTGGAGAAGCATAATTATTTGATTCATTTTGGTGACAAGATATAAGGCTATAGGATAAGGGATGGATAAGAGTTTGACTTGGGTGTAGATGAAGTGGTGAAATTAGAGATCTAATATGAATATCGAGTGTACTTACGCTTAGGTGCTTGATCTTAAAAATGATCATAGAAGTAAAACCAATATTGTGGCAGATGCCTTGATTATGATGACCTCTGATACAACATTTTTGATGATTTAAGGGTTGGATTTGATTGAAGAATTTAAGACTTATGCTTGGTGTGTGAGATTATCCTTAGGAGCATTGAATTGATTATGTTGAAAGTGACTAGTGAATTAATGGATGAGATTAGAGAAGCCTATGAGTCAGATCCTTTCTTAGGGAACCAAGTGGAGAAGATTGGTAGAAGTATAGATAACCATTTATGAGTAGAAATCGACGTTGTTTTGAGGTGCAAGAACAAACTTGGGTGCTTAGTAACCTTGAATTAAGAAAGATGATTTTAGAGGAAGGACATAACAATACTCTTAACATATATTTAGGAGCTTATGAGATGTATCGGGACCTTAGGAGGATGTATCAGAGTGGTGCAGCGGAAGCATGGTGGCCTAAGGTGGAGTAGAGAAATTGTATACTCGTGTTTAGTGTGCTAGAAGTCTTTAGGAATTTTTGTAGCACTTAGACGTCCCATTTTGGAAGTAAGATGATGAGTGGATAGGCCTTAATTGTAGGTTTGTCTGAGACGCTTAAGAGGTTGATTCTATTTGTGTTTTAGTGGATAGGCTCGCCAAGTTTAGTTGTTTTTCCCTTAGATATCTTTTGGTGAAATTGATAAAGTTGTACATCAATAAGGTAGTGAGGTTGCATAAGAATTAGAAAGTAAGAAGCGAAGAGTCTACCATTGCAAAAATTTCGGGGACAAAATTTCATAAAGGAGGAGAGTATTGTAATAGCCCAAAATCACTGGGCCAGAGGCCCAATTGATTGCCCAGAACGGGCCGTTTCAAAAGTGAAACGGGTCGTTCCGGAATAAGAGAAATGCCCAAAATTGGAGAAGCAGAACGGGCCGTTCTGGTTTGGAGAATGGTCCATTCTGGTTTGGAGAACGGGCCGTTCTGGTGGGAGAACGGGCCGTTCTGATGAGAGAACGGGCCGTTCTGTTGAGATTGAGAACGGGTCGTTCTGGTTTTGGAACGCGCCGTTCCAGTTAAGAATTTTTCGTAGTTTTGAAGGGTCCAGAACGGCCGTTCCACTTTTGGAACAGGCCGTTCCGGTAGGTGAGCCTGAAATCCTATAAATAGCGCCCTTCACCTCTCATTTTCACACATCTCCCATTCTCTCTTCCTATTATCTTCTATTCTCTCTTCTTTCCCTCTTCTTCTCTCTGAAGACCAAGGGGAATTTAGAAGAGGAGACCAAGAGATTCCTGTTTTGTTTCAACTGCTCTTTATCCAGGTACGGGGGAAAAGAGAATTATTTATGTGTAGAGTTACATGAAGAAATTGGGTAAAGGAGGGATTCCATAGGATTAGGGGTAATTTTATAATTATTTCTGTTTGGAGAATTATTTGTCTTATGTGATTCTGTATGTATTTAGGACTATAAATATATGATTAATTTGTAAAAATGATGCTCTGGGAGAGAGAACGAAATTATAGAAAAGTGCCTGTTAGTTAGGTTATGAAAAATTGGATGATTTCTGTTTGAGGAATTGATGATCCCATTAGATTCTGTATGTGTTGAGGATTATAAATATGCTAATAATTTGTAAGAATGATGATATGGGAGAGAGAACGAAATTGTAGAAAAGTGCCTATGAGATAGGTTTTGGAACAATTAGGGGTTTTACTGTTTATGTTGAAATTATATTAAATTGGTAATCCTGTTGAATATTATATTAATTTATGAATGTTATTGCTATATTACTTGATAAAAAGTGGTGATTTAGATGTGAATTGTTTGAGGTGTATGAAACCATTATTTTGGACTTATCTGATATGCGTATGGAATTGAACTATGAGATGAGATGTTGTATGAATGTGATTATGATTGTGATTGTGGTTTTTCACATCAATGACCAGGGATGGAACGGCCTCTGGGTAAGTGATGCTACAGGGAGGGCGTGACCCTGGCATGATGTGGGATGAGTGAGACAATTAACACGTATCACTTATGTCAATTGTGGCGTGGCCTTGACATAGTGTTAATTGTAAGAATTGCGTGGATTGTGATGTGATTGTGGTTCTTCACACCTATGACCAGGGGTGAGCACGACCCGAGATTGTTACATGAGTATCGTGACCTTGGTTAACATGTCAGGGGTGAGCACGACCCTAGGTTAGGGGTAACGTGACCTTGGCACAGTGTTATATCAGGGGTGAGCACGGCTATGAATTGTTACGTGGGTATCGTGACCTTGGTTAACATGTCAGGGGTGAGCACGACCCTGGTATAGGGATAACGTGACCTTGGCACAGTGTTATATCAGGGGTGAGCACGACTTTGAATTGTTACGTGGGTATCGTGACCTTGGTTAACATGTCAGGGGTGAGCACGGCCCTGGGATAGGGATAACGTGACCTTGGCACAATGTTATATCATGGGTGAGCACGGCCTGAGATTGTTAAATGGGTAGCGTGACCTTGGCATAGTGTGAAATGCAAGATTTGTAATGATTGGTGTGATTGAGAATTATGACGTGATGACAATGCATGATTGATTGAAATACGATATATTAAAATATTTATGAATATTAAGTTATAATGAGATAATTTGTTGTGTTTTCTTATGTGCTATATATATAGATGTTTTCTTTTCTCACCGTACGATTTGTGGATATTTTTAGGTGAGGAATATCCGGCTTTGAGTGGCATCTAGGATGCCAACAGTTGAATTGTGGGTGTGCTCTGATATTGTGACATCGGGGCAGAAAATTCTAGGATATAGATTTTTATATGTATTTTGAGTTATACCTTGTCTTTTGAAAACGATTTGTAAACTCTTAAATTTTACTTTCCAAGTTTTATTTCTAGTTATTTTGGATATTGAAGAAAGAACTATTATGAAGTTAAATGTGAACCCTTTTACCGACGTTGAAAATTTTATTCTTTAAGTTTATTTACATGATTAATATTTATATATGTGTTGGGGTAGTAAGGGTGTCACAGAGTTCTGCTGAGATAGGCTACAGAAAAGCTAATGCATGTAATCAGTATAAGTAGTACAAATTAATTCATTTAAGTACAATCTCATACTTATACTATTTTTAGATCCCTCTCATTTTGGTATGTCCAGACCGCTATAAAAATATAAAAATATATATAATAATTATATTACCAATAATAATAATAATTATATTATATTTAATTAATATTTATTTATATATATATACTTACTTGTATAATTAACAATCTACTTATTTCTATTTAAAATTAATATTATGATACAATTTAAATTAATTATTATAAATTTAAAAGTTTAAATAATAATTTATATATTTTAAAATGATAAGGGCTGAAATAACATTAGTGTAACTTTTACTAAGTATTACACCGCTCAATAATGTTATATTAAATGTGAATTTTGTAAATTCAACCGTTAGATTTAAAGTTCATATCACTTTATATGTTTATATCAAATTTTGTTAAAATTGAACAACAACTTGAAGGTAATCTAAGTGTTCATATTTTTGTATATTTTGAAATGTATATATTACGTCAATTTTATTTTACAAGAATGAAGTATCAAATCATCTTAAATTAATATAAAATTTTGTATATATGAGCTGTAATTCTTACGAATTTTTTCACAAGGAATTTTGTAGAAAAAATTTTTATGAAAAAAAAATTAAAGAAATTGTTGTAGAAAGTGTCTTGCGAATTTATAATTAGTAATTTTTATGTAAATTGTTTTGCTAAATTTCTTTCAAATTTTAAATTTACAAGAACTTTTATCATAGTTGTGAGTAATCAAATCATCATTAATTCTTCAATTATTATCTTTCAAATACTCATAATGAATTCATAATATTTTTTCACACCTCCAAAATGTGATTGATGACTTTTTGAAATTTTAGAATGTAGGCTATAAGTATAACTCAACATATAAGATTAACTTGCAAGGTAAGTATTATCTCTAGTTATACACTCTTTAATTGTCTTATTTCTAATCACCGTGGAACTTAAGATTTTCTTTAAAAACTAATTAGATCATGTTCTTAGAAATAAAATTAATTCAATCATATTGAACTACAAAATTATATTATTATAAATTATATTAACTCTTAAAATATTTAATATTCTAAAAAAATAGTTTTTTACTAAATAATTAAAAAAAAACTAACATTAAGTTAAAATTCATTATCATTAATTTATACATTTAATTAAAATAAATGTTTAATTAATTAATATTTTAAATTAAAATTAATTTTTATGAAATATTTGTAAATAATTTAGCTAAATAATATTTTTTAAAGTAAATACTTTTTATTTTAAAATTTTATGAATTATCATTCAATTCAAATTCATAATCATTAATTTATCATATTTACAAAATTTATATATTTAATTTAATTTAAAATTAAAATTAATTATAATGTTATATTTTTAAATAATTTAGTAAAATAATATTTTTTGATTAAAATTTTAAATATTAAACTTGTAAATTTAAATATTTTTTATTCTATTTTTCATGTAGATTAAAATTGACAGGAAAAATTACATACAAAATTTTTCTATCATTTATTATAATATTGATAAATATTACTGGCAAATTAATTTTGCAAAAAGATCTACAAGAAACAAAAAAAAATTCTTATCACATTTTCTGCGAATTTTTACCATAAAAAAAATCTGAGATGATGAAAATTATAGCAAAATTTGCAAAAAATTTTCTTGTACATTTTTTTCCATAAATTTTTTTTAACAAATTTATGCAAATTATTTTTCACAAATAAATTCGCAAATATTTTTTGTAGATTTATTATTACAAAAACAAATTCACAAAAAATTCCTACAAATATTTTGTCGTCGGAAAATTCATAGGAAAATAATATTCTCTAGTAGTGAAAATAATATTTTACTTTGAATTGATTATTCAGTTAAATATTTTCTTTAAATTATTTTAAATTTTTTATCGTTAAATTATTTTAATTTAAATTAATTTATTAATTCTTATAATTTTCCCAAATTTTTTAATTAGATCTAGTTAGAAACAATCTGAAAGGATATTTATGATTAAATCTTTCATTCACTAATGTCGTTAAAATTTTATCAACTCGTGCAAAATGGATATGTTAATTACTTTTTAATATAGTAATTACACTTTTAATTTAATTTGTTTTAAATGTCTTTAATTAAACTCTTGATTTTAATACATTAATTACACTAAAGTTTAGCATTTCAATTACATTCAGGTTTAAATGGTATTTCAAAGTTAGCACTTTCATATTGTATAACTTATATCCATTCATACAAATTAAAAACAATAAAACTTTTTCAGGAAAATATAAATATAAATTTGTACAATACAAAAATTGAATGTCTATTTTATACTATATTTTAAATTTTTAATAAATAATTATTTTAAATACATTAAGTATGTGTAAATAATTGTTAAAAAATTATCTCATTCAAGATAATTATACTATATTTTATATGTAGAGAGGATATTGTATTAAAAACTAATTAGTATTTTACGCTATACAATGTATATGATAACTGCTTATTTTAAATAGTTATGGTTTATAGTAAATAAAATTTTTTACAATTTAAATTAATTAACAAAATAATATATAATAGTTAAAAAATTGAGAATTTCTTTTAACAAAACAAATTTTCGGTCCGCATAATTTAATTTTTAAACATAACTTTTAAAAAAAATTCAAAATAAATTATGTTTGTAGTTTTTTTTTCAACCAGATTGTTTTTAGAATTTTTCTCAACCTTTGGTCACTTTCAATTTATCATTTTTCTTTGAGTTTTAAATTCAATTAAATATTTTATTAAATTTATCAATAATTAAAATAATATTTTATTAAAATATAAATATTGTAAGTCTAAAATATAAATTAAAATTTTGAAATTATATATTCACTACAAATTTTAATTATTGTATAATTCGAATATTCAGAAATAATAATTTGTAATAAATCATAACTATGTAAATTAAAGATTTATTGTACATTAAAAAATAGATTATATATTTAAAAATATATGTTTAATGCAAATTTTAATAATTTTATAAAAAAAATAAAAAAAAATAATTGTACGTGATAAATAATAACTATATAAATTAAAGACTTATCGCGTGTATCAGCTAAAATACTAATCAATTAAGAATATTATATCGTCTGAACATCTAAATTAGAATAATTATTTTAAATGATATTATTTTGGAATATTTTGTCTGTGTTTTGTTCCAAAAAATTTATATTAGGATAGGATACGACTTCATATAAGACTATAACCAATCACCAACTTTTTTGAATAGTTATTTACATGTAGTGAATATATTTAAAAATATTTATTTTGAAGAATTTTTCTATGAATATCTTATAGCAGTCTCCTAACTAACCCAACAAATTTCTTTATATCTAAAACTGTTTGATGATGCTCCCATTGTAGCACAATTTTTACCTTAACTAGATCCCCAAAAATTAACTCTACAAAAATTACTTGATCTAGAAACTTCACTTCACTCAACCATAACTCACACTTGATAACTCAGCACACAACTAATTACCCCTCAACACTTCACACACTAACTTCAGATCACACACAACCATAAACCACCAACTCTTTCCTTCATAAAAAATATTGGGATTCCCCACAACTTGTCTATCAATTTCCTAAAGCCAATTATTCCTACTCGAATCATCTGGTAGGAACTATTGATATTGGTTCTACTCCTAGAACCAAGTCAAACAAAAATTTTATAATGACCCATTGTGGTCGTCACACTATCTGGAATCATTGCTACTAGCAATGGGCAATAAATTATTAGAACATACAAGATTAAGGGAAGGAGCATAACATAACATATATATATATATATATATATATATATATAACATAAGTATATCAATAAAATAACCAACCTGATATAAATAGGATATATACATGTATACATAATAATCTCAAATAATCCTACGTTTTAGTGCCGGTTGAGCACATCTATACAAGGTACATAATAGTACCACCACCAAAAGGGGATCACAACATCTGTCTGCAACATCTTCTCAAGCCTAGCCCAAATATGCTCCCATACAATGTATGATCATCGTAGTCCAAACCACCAGGAAATAAAAAGGGTAAGCTAGAGTTCGAAAACATGTACATATAAAAATAAGTCCATAATATACAACATCACGCCATATATCATACATGAAAGCTAACACATCCGAAGCAAACATGTACCTCATTCAATCACGTCCCACAAAATATCAACAATGCATATGAACACACCTTAACATATATCATATACAAATATATCAACCAATGCATCGTCACATATTAACCTACACAGATCTCCTAACAACATGCGAATTCTAAGTGATTTCCACCCTACTGAACCTACTCAATCATTTTTACGCTTAAAGCGTTGGCTTGATCATAACAAAATGGGATACCAATCCCTTCTCTGATTTCTCGAGTCTCATCACTTACACTAAGAAAGTTCGATTCCACTATCAAGATAATTTCCTTTCCTCAAGTCCTATGTTTAGACACCCAATTTCGTCCGGACCCACAAAAGCAATGAAATGGACGTCTATTATCAAGGAAAGGAGCTCCCGAAGCATGGAAGCAACAAGACATGACATCAAAGGGCCTAAAAGCCCAAACAAGCTGGTATTAGTAGCCTAGAACGGGTTGTTGCAAAACCAGAACGGGCCGTTCCAAGTCCATAAAAAGGCCTAAAACCTTAGTTTGGAACGAGCCGTTCCAGCATAAGCATTTACGTGTTAAACTCAACTCTAGAACCGGTCGTTCTGGTTTCAGAATAGGACGTTCCAAGATGCGAAATTACCACATAACGTTCAGATCCAGAATGGGCCATTCCGAATCTGGAACGGGCCATTCTGGAAACTTTTTGATCTCTATAAATATAGATTCGGGCACAATTCTCAAGGCCACAAAATGTCATCCAACACTCCCTAGAGCTCGAAATTTCTCTCTCTCTCCCCCTATTGTATTTCTTGAGTTTTGTGAGGCATATTGTAGTGTGAAAGGTTGCCACAAAGCGCCTAAAAGTCTCCATAGTTGAAGATCTAACAAAGCTTGCTACGAGGTATTTCTCATCAATCTCTTGCTTCATCTTTCACTTCTTTTATTTTAAATATTATTATAATAAAAGTAACCATGTAGATATTTTAGGATCAATCGTGTAATTTAAATTTGTAGCATGTAAATAAATATTAATAAAGGGGATCTAATATTTAATTTATTAATTCTTATCACGTTAACTTCATCATAGGGTACCGATTAAGGGCGTTGTAGGGGTGATTAATATCTTCCCTACACGTAACCGACCCCTGAACCCAATTTTGGTTATCAAGGCCATTATTGGATTTTTAAAAAACCTTTTCTTTTTCCAATGTTTTGAGTAAAACATTGGTGGCGACTCCATGAACTCAATTTTCAAAACCATTAATTAAGGATTAGTCTGGTGTCCGGGAATTCCTTAATTGATGAGATCTTTAAAAAGATGTTTAAACCATAGGTCGCGAGATCAGAAATTTTTGGGTTGCGACAGATGGCGACTCCACTGGGGAAGTTTTAAGAGGGTCAGGCCCATATAAATGATGAAGTTAATAAAATAAGAATAGTAATTTAAATATTTTTTCCCTTTACTTTGTTTGTTTTATTTGTGTTGCTTTAATATCTGTTTGCCTGTTTAAATTCTGCACGTGTTTGAATAAAAATTGTACACAAACCTTTGCATACAACAGTTCCCCCTACACCCGGGGGCATGAGGGTATTAAACATAGGGAGTGGTTGACGTACCACTGGCCAAAGTTTGGCCTTGGAGCTTGCGAGCCTTATCGAAAATCAAACTCAAGGTGATAACCGGTTACTCAAGCCTGAAATACTACAATAGACCTTAGAGTTTGCCAGGTGACGGCGACAGAGATACTGGGTCCCTATAATGGGGGCACCTTGGGGGCCTTAAGACCAGTGAGATTAGAACTGTCCTATGCAACACATTTTTCTTATAGGGACCACAGACCAAGGATTTGAACGTGACTGTCCGTGGGTGTACATTTGTTTGAGCATATGTGTGTTACATTTGTTGTGTTCTCTTTTTGTTCATTTCAAATAGAAAGTAATTATATACAAACAAACACATATCAATAAATAAAAAAAACTAACACTCTTTTGTATACTCTAGCTCTAAAGCATCATATAGGATAGTTTGTTTCAAAAAAATAATAATAATAAAATATATAGAAAAAATCATGCATCATGACCTTTATAAAAAAAATGATAAAATTTAGGCAGAAAACAAATATCATGCATCTTGTAGGATAGTACATTAGCATACATTCATTAGAAATGGGAGGCACATATAATAGTATGCAAAGATGTTCTCTAAACATGAATCAATGAGAATGATATTCGTTGAATTTCTCAAGTGTCTTTGCATTCTATTTTACATTTCATATAGATAACATGTCTTCCTTGTAGATAATAAATAAGAATAAAAAGGGAAATCTAATATGTGCATGTTAGCCGGATAATGGAAATTACTGTAATCAAATGCGAACCTGACAGATCAAATCGGGGAACACTTATCAGTAATTGGGGGCATCACACACCCAAATCGACGATTCAAACACCGAGACTTTCCTATGTGAAAACGAAAATTTTTGGGATAAGAGGAATGATCAAGAATGGACGAATCCTTGCTTCTAGGGAATTACAAGACAAAACCCAACTGAAGAATAAAGGCATTGCATGATGAGGACCCGCTAGGATGAAAACCCGTAAAGGGCGTCCTAGGCAAAAATTAGGGTAATGAAAAAAAGAATCAAAATCCCGCTAGGATGAAAACCCGTAAAGGGCGTCCTAGGCAAAAATTAGGATAATGAAAAAAAGAATCAAAATCCCGATAGGATACGTCCTATGCAAAAGTTAGGGATATATAAAAATCAGAAATGTCTATCTGAGTTAAAACCGAAAGGTGGCTCGAGTATTCCCTTCGAAAGCAAGAATTCATAAAGGTTTCACTCCAAGTTCAAAACACCGACGTCCAAGCAAGTGGAACGGTTTTTTTTTGAAATTATCAAATCATCCATGACTCTCTAGGGGGCAACCTTTGTTTATCTCTCTGTGTATGAATCACGAACTCGTGGCACGCTCGGGCCTTCGAGCTTTGCTAAAGGGGCACATGTAAATTGAAAGTATTTGTTTTAAATGCCATAACACTCTTTCATTTCTCTTCTCCCGTTAAATATTCACTCTAGGCCTCATCCATCAACCCTTAACAAACAAAATGTATTTGCGACAAAGATGTTACTCAATAATAGCATGGAAAGGATAATAAAGGAACAATCAGGAATTCAAACATGACTAGGGTTTAATAAAAATAGGGCATCCAACATAAACACTGCAAAAATGAAAGCCCGACAGAAACCCACTGAGGGGACTGGGCAAAATTAGGGCAACATCAGTTAGGGTACCCACAATCAAAAAGGGTAACCTAGGCAAAATTAAGGATCAAAAGAAAAATATTTGTTAGGGAACACATCTCAAGTGACCTAGGCAAAAGTTAGGACGTTAAAGCAGCAACCTGAGTTGAAAATCGAAAGGTGGCTTAGGGGAATCATCCAATCAGAGTACGACCCCAAGTCATCACTCCACTTTCCAAAAAGGATAAAACACAATGTTAGCTTCCTTGTAGCAAATACGTTTTGTTTGATAACCTTAAACACCAAAGTCTACCTCAACCAGTCATTCTTCTAAAAACCCCCTTTTCAAAAAAAAAATCCCTTCTAACAACCTTTTGAAAAAATACAAACATCTCTTTTCTTCTTTTCTCTTGACCCTTATGACATTAAAATGGTACTGAAAAGATATATGGAAAATGCATAGTGAATACTCATAGAGGGAAGGCTAAGATGTCCCTGAACGGAGTTTAGAGACGTTTGACTACACACTGATAATTGAGGAGCCATTGAAATCTTGAGTTCAAAAGAACATATCCCGGCAATAATCCCAAACGACATGGATAAAAAGGAATCGTCAACATTAACCCTAATGCACACAGGTTAATTTCCCGACAAAAAAAATTGAATTGCATGTTTAGGACTAAACACATGAGCATAAACTACATCACATGCATATGAGGTAGGAGCATATGGAAGGCCATTACACAAAAAAATGGAATAAATAAAAGAATCATTCCTATCTTGCATTTTCATTGCATCGATGCATCCATGCATTCTACTTGTTATGGGTCAGAAGGAGTCATCAGGACAAAGCACTCGTAAAAGCAAAATAGTCGAGCATGAGCCAAAACGGTGTCAAACAACAACCCCAAGAGATTCTATGTGCCCACTAAGCAAAGACATATCAACAGTGGATTAGAATGGAATCGACCAAGAAAGCAAGTCTATAAGCATGAAGAGGCCACCACACCTTACTTCTTCACCAAATGAAAGATGATCCAAGAGAATGCCAAAATTAGGAATGGTTTCCTCACCAAAGTCAGGAATGGCTTCCGAAATAATACTTATTAATAAAGATTCAACAAATAACATCATCATGGGATGGGATCCCTCCACCAATGATGACAACACAAGATAAAACAGAAAAAGACAAGCTTCATAAATGTTGAAAAAATTAAAGAATTTAGAAAAATAGCAGAAAAAGGCAAGTTTCAAACATGAAAGAGCCGAAGCTAAACAAAAAATTCAGAAAAAACTCTACCACAACAAAATCCTGGAGAGGCATCACAATACTCACATGGCAGGGGCAGCACCAGAATCTCTGTCACCCATCTACTCCTTTGCCCACCAGCACAAGGGAACCACCTACGAGCAATCCTCGTCTTCATCAGACGTCCTCGCCAAAGAAAAAGGGAAATCAAATCACACTATCAGCAACCAGCTTGGAGAGGCCAACATAATAATACTCACCATCAGCAGCCAGCCTAAAGAGGCCAGGCATAATAATACTCACCATCAACAGCCAGCCTAGAAAGGCCAAGCATAATAATACTCACCATCAGTAGCCAGCCTGGAGAGGTCGACATAATAATACTCACCTTCAGCAACCAGCCTAGAGAGGCTGGCATAACAATACTCACCATCAACAGTCAGTCTGGAGAGGCTGACATAACAATACTCACCATCAACAGCCAGTTTGGAGAGGTCGGCATAACAATACTCACCATCAGCAACCAGTCTAGAGAGGCCATCATAATAATACTCACCATCAGCAAGTGGCCTAGAGAGGCCGACATAATAATACTCACCATCAACAGGCGGCCTGGAGAGGCTAGCCATAATAATACTCACACCATCAGCAAGCGGCCTAGAGAGGCCGACACAACAATACTCACAATATTAGCAGGCGGCCTGGAGAGGCCAACACAATAATACTTACCATCAATAGTTGGCTTGGAGAGGCCATCACAACAATACTCACCATCAACAACCGGCCTGAAAAGGCCAGCACAATAATACTCACCATCAGCAAGCGGCCTGGAGAGGCCGGCACAACAATACTTAACATCAGCAAGTGACCTAGAGAGGCTAGTACAACAATACTCACAACATCAGCAGGCAACCTGGAGAGTCCGGCACAATAAGACTCACAACATCAGCAGGAGGCAAGAGAGGCCGGTACAATAATACTCACAACATCAGCAGATGGCCTGGAGAGGCCGACACAACAATACTCCCCATCGGCAGGCGGCCTGGAGAGGCTGGCAAAACAATAATCACAACATCAGCAGGCGGCCTGGAGAGGCCGGCACAACAATACTCACAACATCAGCAGGCAGCCTGGAGAGGCCGACACAACAATACTCACAATATCAACAAGCGGCCTGGAGAGGCTGACACAACAATACTCACAACATCAACAGGTAGCCTGGAGGGGCCGACACAATAATACTCATAACATCAGCAGGTGGCCTGGAGAGGCCGGCACAACAATACTCACCATCAACAGGCGGCCTGGAGAGGTTGGCACAACAATACTCACAACATTAGCAGGCAGCCTGGAGAGGCCGGCACAACAGTACTCACAACATCTGCAGGCAACCTAGAGAGGCCGGCACAACAATACTCACAATATCAGTAGGCACCCTGGAGAGGCTGACACAACAATACTCACAACATCAGTAGGTAGCCTGGAGAGGCCGGCACAATAATACTCACAACATCAGTAGGTAGCCTGGAGAGGCCGACACAACAATACTCACTATCAGCAAGCAGCCTGGAGAGGCTGGCACAACAATACTCACAACATCAGCAGGCGACCTAGAGAGGCCGACACAACAATACTCACAACATCAGCAGGTAACCTGGAAAGGCCGGCACAATAATACTCACAATATCAGCAGGCGGCCTGGAGAGGCTGACACAACAATACTCACCATCAGTATCTAGCCTGGAGAGGCCAACACAATAATACTCACCATTAGCAATCGACCTGGAGAGGTCGGCACAACAAAACTCACCATAAAAAATCGGCCTGGAGAGGCCGACACAACAATACTTACCATCAACAACTGACTTGGAGAGGCCAACACAACAATACTCAACATCAGTAGGCCGAAGAACCGGATCTCCACCTCACTATCGCAAGAGCGACAATTAGAGCCATGGCATGGAGCATCTACTAGAAGACTGAAGATCAGGTGTATAGTTTGTCACCCTTGTTATCCAATAGAGTACATAATCCAACACTCAGCTGCTCTAAGCAGCGAGGATACAAGCAAATACACCTATCCAAGGAAAGCAACGCAAAAGTGCCAACATAATGAGATAGAGAGAAGACCTGGATGAAATGTCTACGTCTTTACTTGCCTTTGGAAAACACATAGCTATTCCAAAGGACAAGTAAAGCGGGGCAGCTGTAGACACCCAATTTCGTTCGGACCCACAAAAGCAATGAAATGGACATCTATTATCGAGGAAAGGAGCTCCCGAAGCATGAAACAAGACTTGACATCAAAGGGCCTAAAATCCCAAACAAGTTGGTTTTAGTAGCCCAGAACGGGTTGTTGCAAAATAAGAACGGGTCGTTCCAAGTCAATAAAAAGGCCTAAAACCTAAGTTTGGAACGGGTCGTTCCTAAATTGAAACAGGTGTTCCAAGTTCCTAAAAAAGGGGCTAAAACCTTATTTGGAACGGGTCATTCCCAAAATTGGAACGGGTCGTTCCAGCGTAGGCATTTACATGTTAAACTCAACTCTGGAACTGGGCATTCTGGTTTCAGAACAGGCTATTCCAAGATGCGAATTTACCACATAACGCTCAGATCCAGAACGGGCCATTCCGAATCTGGAACGGGCCATTCTGGCAACTTTTTGATGTCTATAAATAGTAGACTCGGGCACAGTTCTCAGGGCCACAAAATTTCATCCAAGACTCCCTATAGCTAAAAAATTCTCTCTCTCTCTCCCTATTGTATTTCTTGAGTTTTGTGAGGCATATTGTAGTGTGAAAGGTTGCCACAAAGCGCCTAAAAGTCTCCATAGTTGAAGATCTAATAAAGCTTGTTACGAGGTATTTCTCATCAATCTCTTGCTTCATCTTTCACTTCTTTTATTTTAAATATTGTTATAATAAAAGTAACCATGAAGATATTTTAGGATCAATCATGTAATTTAAATTTGTAGCATGTAAATAAATATTAATAAAGGGGATCTAATATTTAATTTATTAATTTTTATCACGTTAAATTTATCATAGGGTACCGATTAAGGGCGTTGTAGGGGTGCTTAATACATTCCCTAAACGTAACCGACCCCCGAACCCAATTCTGGTTATCAAGGTCATTATTGGATTTTTAAAAAACCTTTTCTTTTTCCAATTTTTTGAGTAAAACATTGGTGGCGACTCCATGAACTCATTTTTTAAAACTATTAATTAAGGATTAGTCTGGTGTCCGAGCATTCCTTAATTGATGAGATCTTTAAAAGGATGTCTAAATCGTAGGTCGCGAGATCGAAAATTTTTGGGTTGAGACACTGTGTTAACTTATCATGACCTTTGCATGCATTATCAAGTCACATGGAATTCACCCACTATCCACAAGGGACCATGCAACTTTTTTTGGTACTTGGTTAAGGTTGTAGCCCTTTACCTCCTATCTTACTCAACCATTAACTAAAACCTACTCCAAGAGACACACCTACTCAATGAGGGTTTTCCAAACAGTGGCCTAACCCAACACCACTCCAAGATACCTTATGTGGGATATTTAGTTTTCAAAATAATTTCCTTTCCTCAAGTCCTTTGTTAACCATCATGGTTTAATGCCAAACTACATTCTCAGCATCCATACCTCACTATACATCTACTATATACATCACATCCAGTCAATGCATATAAAGATCAATAGTATCAATCATGTATAGCATACCAATGCTTAATACCTCAACTAAGAATAGCATACCAATGCTTAAAAATTTATACAATAATAGCATATTAATGATCCACAATTCATTCAACTATAGCATATCACTCATACATAGCATATCAATGTTCACCACCATTTCGACTACACAAAGATAAAATTCCAATATTTATTATCATCATCCTACATCATACAACATGCAATAGACACAAGTATTCTATTCATGTTCACCAAATTCACAAATCATATAACATGTATCAACATATAACTTATCAAAATCACTTATCCTACATTGGCGACCTTCACATAAAAAGACAGATAGGAAGTTATAATACTTCTATCATGCTCATCCTTATCTCATATGAAAGAAAAGAAGATTTTCTACAACTTTCATGAAGAACTAAGGTTCTAATTCCCTCATGTACCATGCTAAAAATTGTAAAAACTACAACAGTTTGCCTAAATGTTAACAGCTTGACCTTTGCACATTAAAAAGGTCATAACTAGAGTTCTAGATCTTCTTTTTAGGTCATTCTAACATCATTGGAAAGATAACATCCAAGGATACAACTTTTATGAAGACTTCAAGACCAAATTCGATCATTTAGCTGCACCACTATAGTTCTCATTTAGTGCTCCAACACTAACTCTTGCCCAATTGAGCTTTTCCCACGCTATAGTGCCCAACCACGACTACAACGCTAAGTCTTTTTCATCCCAATTTTCCAATAGTTGTAGCACTGAACCACAATTGCAACACTAAGTCTCCACCATCCCATTTTTCTCCCATGATTGTAGCGCTGAACCATGACTATAGTGTTGAGTGTAGAAATTTTCTGCATTTTCATGGCTTCTCCTTCATTCCTCACCTACACTTCACCAATTTTCCTCCTAAACACAATCTACACTCATTATCTCTACTAGATTCATTCATGCAACCCATAAATCACAAGAAAAGTAATATACATGGAACAAAACTCGAAGAAAATCATCAACATTTTAACTTTCCATCAAGAACATCAAAACCCCAATTTTCAACATTCAATCCCATTGAATCCACCCCCACAACTATAGATTTCAGAAATTCCACCAACAATAAACTTTTAATTCATTCAATAGTCTAACTTTCAACCAAAACCCAAGATTCTAGCTTTCCTTACTTGGAACGAAGTCAAACCGAAAAACTTTGAGCTACTCCAAGGTAGAAGAAGAATGAGTAGCTCCACAATGAATTCAATGGCTTGATTCGAGAGTTCCACTAGCTGAATCATAACAACACCACTTAGAAGAGAATTGGGAAGAAGAAGAGAAGATTGAGAGAAAAAAAGCTCACGAACCAAAGACCTTCTCTCTAGAATCCTCTCTCTAGAAATCTGAGGGAAAGAGTTTATGAGGTTCTACTCAAAACATAAACCTTATATACTCTTTCCTCCAGGGTAAAACTTAGTGTCTATCTAGAGAACCCTTTCAATACCATTGAATCTATAAAGGGATCCTCACACCCACGAGCCATTCAACACAAACATTTCAACTTAGCAGCATATACAACTAGAAGTAATACAATAGTATTAAAACATATGATGTTACAATACTGCCCAACAAAAAAAAAATTTGACCTCGAAAACCAACTTACTTGGTCAATCTCTCAACAACCACTTAGATAACATCATTGTTCCTAGCCTTCCTAGACAACCCAACAATGAAATCCATCATGATACTTGTCGTAACCTAAAAAATTCTTTATCTAACGACCAATGGTTTGGACTACCATTTTGAAAATCTCATTAATTAAGGAATGCCCGGATGCCAGACTAATCCTTAACTAATGGTTTTGAAAAGTGAGTTCATGGAGTCACCAACAATGTTTTACTCAAAACATTGCGAAAAGAAAAGATTTTAAAAATCCAATATTGGCCTCAATCACCAAAATTGGGTTCGGGGTCGGTTACATGTAGGGAAGGTATTAGGCACTTGTCACCATCATTATAGGAACTCAGTACCTCTGTCACCGTCACCTGGCAAACTCTAAGGTTTGTCGTAGTATTTCGGGCTAGAGTAATCGCTTATCACCTGCAGTGTGATTTCTGACAAGGCTTGCAAGCTCTAAGGCCTTTCTTGGGTCGGTCGTAGAATGGCTCAATCCACATGTGACCTACATCTAGTCCTCAATCATAACCTAATCAAGATTTGTTCCACTATCTTAATGAAGTTTTACAAGCATACCACACATGCATACACTCCTACATTCAAGATAACCACTTTCTTGCCCCCAAGAAACCACTTCTTGCAGAAATCCACTACAAGAATTCCTTACCACTTGAGAAACTTACTCAAAATTTTCTTACACATTAAACAAAATATATTAAAGGAACGAATTGACCTGGAAGCTGAACAAATCAGACTATTAATTCCAAACAAATCTTAATCTTTCACTCCCAAGAATGTAGTGATGATGATGATCTCTTTCAAAGCATTTCACAAAATGTTTCTCTTCTTGGTTTAACAAAGAAAACACTCCAAGAAAGTCACAAACACTTCACAATATCAGTTTTTCTCTCTTTTGTTTTTAGTTCATCTCACTTTTTTTAAGTTTCAAATTGTGAAAGCCATTTATAAAGTTTTTAGATCCAGATAATCGATTATTTTAAAGGATTATCGATTATTTTGTTCTTCATGATTTCTGAAAACCACTCAAGAATAGAATAATCAATTATTTTGTAGGATAATTGATTATTCCAGAGAGCACTTCCTGGAATAATCGATTATTTCACAAATAATCGATTATTTCAGCAAGGCTCTTTTCACCTGTTATTGGAATAATCGATTACATTTAATGATAATTGATTATTTTGAGTTAGCTTTCAAAAACTCAATTTTATACTTCAAAAAATCTTTTCAACTATTTTAAATCATCATCACACTCACTCTCAGTCAATTTAGATTAAGATTAACTCATGCACAAAGCATACACATGCAAAATAAACTAATCAAAGCAATACAACACATAAGAACTCGTGAGCTACTCCTATTACACATCATGATATTCATATCTTCCTTTCTTGACCGGTTTGTGTCCTTGGTCAGCTTTAACTCCTTTGTTATCATCAAAACTCTTAGAATCCAGGGCTGAGTTGATTCATTACCCCATGAATCTCAACACGTACGTCAACCACTCCCTATGTTTATGTTTTCATGCCCTTGGTTATAGAGGGAATCGTTGTGTGCAAGGGTTTGTGTACAGTTGTTGTTTCAAATGGGTGCATAATTTAAACAAACAAAAAGATATCAAAGCCAAATAAGTAAAACAACCAAAGTAAATGGGAAAAGATATTTAAACTATTATTCTTATTTTGCTAACTTCATCCTTTATTTAGGCCTGACCCTCTTTAAACTTTCCCAGTGGAGTCGCCATCTGTCGTGACCCAAAAAATCTCAATCTTACGACTAATGGTTTGGACTACCATTTTGAAAATCTCATTAATTAAGGAGTGCCCAGATGCCAGACTAATCCTCAACTATTGGTTTTGAAAAGTGAGTTCATGGAGTCGCCACCGATGTCTTACTCAAAACATTGGGAAAAGAAAAGATTTTGAAAATCCAATAATGGCCTCAATAACCAAAATTTGGTTCGGGGGTCAGTTACATGTAGGGAAAGTATTAGGCACCCCTATGAAGTCTTAAATCGGTATCCTATGATGATATTAGCATAATAATAGATAGTATTTTAAATATCTTATCCCCTTTTATTATTTAATATTATAACAAAAAATGTCTATTATCTACATGATTATTTATTGGCATATAAAAATTATAAATAAAAGTAAATAAAATGGTAAATAAAAAAATTAAATAATAAATGAAATAATGAATAAAACAATAAATAAAATAAATAAGAGAATAAATAAAAGAGAAGAATTTAGAACCTCCGAAGCAAGCCTTTTATAAGGGAAACTTCCCAAATGCCTGCGGGGCGCGTTTTGGCACCCCTTTGCTCTACAAAAGGCCTCACTATCACTCAAAGGTTTATATAAAGAAAGGTACGCTATACAACTTTTTCCTCATCCCTTGACTAGAGGGTTTCTTATATAGCCAACTAGGAGACAAAAGCATAAGAGAGCTATCCAATGTGGGACTAAATTTTATAAAAATACTATCTTTTTCTAGGCACCATGCAGGACCTGTAGCTAATTCGTTAACCGTCAGATGATGTTGGAATTTTTATGGTATCCTCAGAATATATTAATCTTCAATTTGAACGGTTAGATCATTGAAATTAGGTCTTTAGCGAGAGATACTATCATAATAGAAACGTTATCTGGTACAAGACACATATTTTCTAGCTGCAATGTGAGGCCTCTAGAGAAATCATTAATCGTTTGATCATGCTAAAATTTGATGATATTTTCTTAATACATTGATCATTATCTTCAATGGTCAGATCGTGAAAATTAGGTCTTTAGAGAGATATGTTATCAGAAACAAAAACGTTGCCCAACCCAGAATTTTCTAGAAAGGGGAACGGATCGTTCCAACATTGGGAACAACCTGTTCCAATTTGGGAACGGCCTTTCCGCACTCCGAATCAGTTTTTTGGAGTTTTTTGGGCCTTCCAGAGCCATCTTGGTCTATTTAGGTGCTTTATTGGATCCTTAGGGGTTGTACGTGCTATTTTTTCCAACTGCGGTGCGAGGCTTCTAGAGAACCCGTTAACCGTTGGATCTTGCTAGATTGTTGATGATATCTTCTCAATAAATTGATCTTTATTCTCAACCATTGGATCATCATAATTAGTTCTTTAACGAGAGATATCATCATAAAAAAATTGTTGCCCAACGCATTGGACCCCTCAAGGGTTGTTTGTCTCGCTCTAGTTGACCTTTGTCCTTGGTTTGGGTATCCCGGATGAAATTGGGTGTCTACAACTGCCCCTTTTTACTTGTTCTTTGGATGGCTAAATGTTGCTTTTCCAAAGACAAGTAAAGACGTAGATATTTCATGCAGGTCTTCTCTTTGCTTCTTTGTTTAGGTGCTTCCACATTACTTCCTTCAGATAGGTGAGTTTACTTGTATCCTTGTCTTTCAGAGTGACTGAGTGTTGGATTGCATACTCTGTTGGGTAACAAGGGTGGCAAACTATACACCTGATCTTTTGTCTTCGAGTAGATGCTCCATGCCATTTGCTCTAGTTGCTCCTTTTGTGAGGTGAAAATCCAGGTCTTCACATTTGTTTTGATAGTAGATGCCTCCATGTTGTTTCCTTCGGGTAGATGGTGTTTTCCTGTATCCTTGCCCCTTGGAGCAACCGAGTGTTGTGTTGTATGCTTTGTCGAGTGTCAAGGGTGGTAAACTAAGTCATCTAGGCTTCGAGCTCCGTGTGAATGCTTTCTGACGTCTCTTATGTTGCTTCATCTGAATCTTCTCCTTTGCTTCAATAGTGTGGATATCTCCACATTGTTTCTTTTGAGTAGATGGTGTTTAGCTGTATCCCTCACCCTTGGAGAAACTGAGTATTGGGTTGTATGCTCTGTTAGGTGTCAAAGATGGTAAACTGTACCATCTAGGCTTCCAACTTGATGTAGATATCCTATGTTGTTTCTACTTATTTTTGTGATAGTGTGATCATTATTCGTAGCTCATTAATGAGTGAGTATGTTTTGAGCTCAGCCTCTCTAGCTTGAACTGATATTTAAGGCTTCAACTGGCCCAATATGAGTCGTGTGTTAGTTTTAGGGGTCTAGTAACCTTTTCCGAGCTTGTACTAGTTTTGAGGGACCAACAACCTTTTCCGCTCTTGTACTAGTTTTGAGGGTCTAACAACCTTTTCTGCACTTGCACTAGTTTTAAGGGTCTAGCAACCTTTTTTGCTTTTGTACTAGTTTCGAGGGTCTAGCAACCTTTTTCGCTCTTATACTAGTTTTGAGGGTTTATCAACCATTTTTGCTCTTGTACTAGTTTTGAGGATCTAACAACCTTTTCCACTCTTGTACTAGTTTTGAGGGTCTAGCAACCTTTTCTGTTCTTGTACTAGTTTTGAAGGTCTAGCAACCTTTTCCACTCTTGTACTAGTTTTGAGGGTCTAGCAACCTTTTCCGATCTTGTACTTGAGGAACTTAATGGTATCCTCTCATAGGTGTTATGGCATGCCCCTTGGGTTGACAAGTAGGGGAATGCTTGTGGTGCCCTCCATTTTTGGGTTCG
This sequence comes from Cajanus cajan, assembly GCF_000230855.2. Classification (NCBI taxonomy): domain Eukaryota; kingdom Viridiplantae; phylum Streptophyta; class Magnoliopsida; order Fabales; family Fabaceae; genus Cajanus; species Cajanus cajan. Next base: position 16,975,446 of record NC_138520.1, on the reverse strand, counting down.
GGCTAACGGGATGTGTGATGCCTCGCTAGGTGAGTATTGTAGTGCCTCTCTAGGGGTCTTCATTAGGGAATGAGATGGGTGGTAGGGATTATGATGTTGTTCCTGCCGTGTGAGTATTGTGATGCCTCTTTAGGCGTCTTCTTTGGGGATGTGTGTGTGGTGAGAATTTTGTGTTTCTCTTGCCAAGTGAGTATTATGATGCCTCTCCAAGTTCCTTTTTGTGGTAGAAGTATTTTTTTTAATTTTTATTTTCTTGGCTTCGGTTTTTTCATGCTTGAAGTTTGCCTATTCTTCTTTTTCTTTTTATGGATGCGAATGTTTGCTTATTCCTCCTGGATAGGTTCTGCTTTGTCTTGCTTCTGTTGTGTTTTTTTTTACTTAGTGGCTTTGGAACCACTTTTAGAAGGTACCCTTGCTTCTACGTCCCCATGTAGATATGGTTTTGGCCCTTGTGGCCTTGGTCGGCTATCAGGTCTTTCTAACATTTGTGGATGCTTCGGCTCGAGAGCTCCTTATGATGCATGACAAGCAGACACAAACAAAGAAATGCTACGAATTGGATTTGTTTATTTTTATTTTTATTATATTTTTTTTGTGAGAAGATGTGGTATCTGGATGGATTTGCTTAACCTTGTCAAGTCGTCTAATCTGATCATTATTATGAGGGGACCTTGCCCCTTGCTTGTGGACAGATCCCCTGGATGAGGATATTTCTAAGTCTTGATTTCATTATGATTTTAGCTTCGTCTCTTTTTTCTGAAGCATTCCATTTTTCTATTTTGTCTTTTCTTGTCATCATTGGTGGAGGGATTCCTTCCTTTGATGATGTTATTCATTGAACCTTTATTGATAAGTATTATTTTGGAAGTCACTCCTGACTTTGGTCAGGAAGTTATTCTTGGTCTTGGCATTGTCTTGGATCATCCTTCATTTGATTGAGGAGTAAGGCACGATGGCCTCTTCATGCTTATAGGCTTACTTGTTTGGTCGATTCCACTCTGTTCTATTATTGACATGTCTTTGCTTGGTGGCACATAGAATCACTTAAGATTATTGGCTTTGCTGGGCGAGGCTTTTGACACGGCTTCGGCTCTTGCTTGGCTATTGAAATTTTACGAGCACTTTGTCCTGATGAATCCCTCTGACCTATAGCAAGTATAATGCATGGATGCACATGAAAATGCAAGATAGGAATGATTTTTACCTTTATTATTATTATTATTGTTATTATTATTATTATTAGTATTCTTTTTTTTTCTTTTTTCTGTAACACCCTTCCATATGCCCCTACCACATATGCATGCGATGCGATTTATGCTTATGTTTTGTTCCTAAAAGATGCAATTCATATTTTAATGTCAAGAAATCATATTGTACGCATTATGGTCAATGTTGATGATTCCTTTTTTGTCAGTGCCATTTTTGATTATTACTAAGACATGTTCCTTTGAACACAAGGTTTTAGTGGCTCCTTAATTATCTGGTCAATGAGTAGTCAAACGTCTCCAGAGTTCATTTAGGGGCGTCTTGATCTTCCATCTATGAGTATTCACTGTTCATTTTCCGTGTATCTTTTCAGTACCATTTTAATGCCATAAGTGATGAGGTTCTACTTGAAGAATTCTCAAGGAATGCCTTCAAATTCTTCTCGGTTCCTTGGAAGCAATGCAAGGAATGGAAGCTCCAAGAAGAACAAGTGTGACCAAGCTTTATCCTAGCTAAGTCCGGATAAAAGTAAGGTAACCTAACTCTACAAAGAGAGGAGCTCAAGTAGGGTAGAGGTAGGTTGAAGAGAGACTTTCGGAGGGAGAGAGTTCAAGTGAAGAAATCTCATTCAATTATGTCCAAAAGTATTTACAAAACTCGGCCAAAGAGAATTTATAGAAAGAATTAGGTTAAAGGTGTACCATGGGTTAGCCTAAGGTTAAGTGAAACCATGGTATGGTTTACTTAACCTTAGGCGCCCAAAATTTGAATTCAAAATTCAAATTTTGGAGCCAACCCGGTCACCAACCCATGTGCACTCATTTGTGATGTAATTTGGCATCCATTTGAGTTGCATTTCGGTCACACTATGTGCATATGTGCACATGGCCGAAATATACTCCAAATGTCATGCTAATTACATGCAAATGAAAATGTACATGTTAACCTAAATGAACCCTAAATCCAAATGACCATGAAATGAATCCCTAGTCTAGGTGGCCGAAATACAAGGCCCAAAATACAATACAAGCCCAAAGGCCCAAACCTACACTACTCTTATTCTACTTGGGCTTGAATCAAAGCCCAACTAAAAAGTGTGATGGGCTTTCCTTGAGCTTGGGCCCACTCCTCTTGAATCCTCTTTGCCATAGCCCTAGTAGTTGGTCCCTTGGCCCATGGGCCTCCTCCATCATCCCCTCCCTCTTGAGGAGGATTTGACCTCAAATCCAAAGCATCCGCCTCTTGGGTAGTAAGGCCTGTAAAGAGAGATAAGTCAGAAACATTAAGACTAGGACTAACACCATATTCAGAAGGGTGATCTAGGACATAGGCATTATTATTTATTTTTCTAAGGACTTAAAATGGTCCATCTCCTCTAGGACTAAGTTTGGACTTTCTTTTGGAAGGAAACCTGTCCTTCCTAAGGTGTAGTCAAACCCAGTCTCCTTCCTTGAAGACAACTTCCTTTCTACCCTTGTTATTTTATTTTGCATATTTTTCTGTTTGGGATTGAATATGATTCCTAACCCTCTCATGCAAGTTTTTGACAAATTCATCCCTAGATGTGCCTTCTTTATGGATAAAAGAAGCAACATCAGGAAGGGGTAATAAATCCAAAGGAGTTAAGAGGATTGAAACCATAAACAATCTCAAAAGGAGACATGTTGGTGGTTTTATGGACCACCCTATTATAGGCAAACTCCACATGAGGGAGATAGTCATCCCATGAATTTTTATTGCCTTTGAGGATTGCCCTCAACATAGTTCCAAGAGACCTATTTAATACCTCAGTTTGCCCATCAGTTTGGGGGTGACATGTGGTAGAAAATAGAAGTTTAGTTCCTAGCCTTGCCCATAAAGTTTTCCAAAAATGGCTAAGGAACTTAACATCTCTATTAGAGACTATAGTTTTAGGTAACCCATGAAGTCTCACTATTCCTTGAAAGAATAATTTAGCCACACTACTTGCATCATCCACTTTGTGGCATGGAATAAAGTGTGCCATTTTACTAAAACGGTCCACTACCACAAAGATGGAATCCTTTCCTCTTTGGGTCCTAGGCAAACTAAGGATAAAATCCATGGAAATGTCTTCCCAAGGAGCATTGGATATTGGCAAGGGGGTGTAAAGTCCATGAGGTTTTGTGGTAGACTTAGCTTGTAAACAAGCTAGGCAACTACTACAAAACCTTTGAACATCTCTTTTCATATGAGGCCAAAAGAATTTCTCTCTCAAAATTGAAAGAGTCTTCTCAATTCCAAAATTCCCCATGAGCCCACCCTCATGGCTCTCCTTTACCAAAAGTTTCCTAATAGTTCCTTGGGGAATACAAAGTTTATTTTCTTTAAAAAGAAACCCCTCAGAAATATAGTAACCTTGATAATATTTTTGAATACATAAAGAATAAAAGTTAGCAAAATCAAGGTCTTCTCATACAATTCCTTTATTTCATCAAACCCTAGTATTTGAGAACCTAGGATGTTCAACAATACATGTATTCTTGACAAAGCATTAGCCACTACATTTGTAGAGCCTTTTTTATACTTGATGACATAAGGAAATTGCTCAAGATACTCAACCCATTTTGCATGCCTCTTATTTAATGTATGTTGACCCTTCAAATATTTAAGTGATTCATGATCACTATGAATAAAAAATTCCTTGGTCACAAGATAATGTTCCCAAGTTTGAAGGGCACGAACCAAAGCATATAACTCCTTGTCATAGGTAGGATACCATGAAGTTTTTCACTGAAATAGGCTATGGGGTGGCCACCTTGTAACAATACAGCTCCTATACAAGACCTGAAGCATCACATTCTAGCTCAAAGGTTTTGCTAAAATCAGGGAGAGCTAGAACAGGTGCTTGAGTGAGTTTTTGCTTAAGCTCTTGAAATGCTAAATTATGTTTTTCTTGCCAAAAAAGACCACATCCTTCTTCACCAACTCATTCAGAGGTGAAGCTAATGTAGAGAAGTTAGGAACAAATCTTCTATAAAAGCTTGCCAAACCATGGAAGCTCCTAACTTCACTAACATTAGTAGGAATAGGCCATTCTTGGATGGCTTTGATTTTCTCGGGGTCCACATGAGCCCCATTTTTACTCACCACAAACCCTAAGAATATAACATTATCCACACAAAAAGTGCACTTGTCTACATTGGCAAACAAGTGATTGTCTCTAAGAACAAGTAAACTTGTCTTAGGTGATCCACATAATCACTTAGACTTTGGCTATAGATTAATATATCATCAAAATAAACAACTACAAATCTACCAATGCAATCCCTAAGGGCATGATTCATTAGCCTCATGAATGTGCTAGGTGCATTAGTGAGCCCAAAAGGCATTACTAACCATTCATATAGTCCAAATTTAGTCTTAAAAGCAGTCTTCCACTCATCACCTTCCTTGATTCTAATTTGGTGATATCCACTTTTAAGATCTATCTTGGAAAATATGGATGACCCATGCAACTCATCAAGCATGTCATCAAGCCTAGGAATTGGGTGCCTATATTTTATGGTGATGTTGTTGATGGCTCTACAATCACAACACATCCTCCATTTTCCATCTTTTTTTGGCACCAAGATGACAAGCACAGCACAAGGGCTTAGACTCTTTTGAATCCAACCCTTTTCCAACAACGCTTGTACTTGCTTCTCTATTTCTTGAGTTTCTTGAGGATTTGTCCTATAGGCTCTATTGGGTAGACTAACCCCAGGCACAAGATCTATTTGATGCTCTATTCCCCTAAAAGGTGGAAGTCCCATAGGTCCTTCACTAGGAAATACATCATCAAATTCTTTTAAAAGATTTTTAACCTCAAGAGGTAAAGAAGTTTCCAAAGAACTTGTGGCAGTGCATGTGAGTGTTCCTCTACACATGAGGATATCAGAAGATGGTTCAAGTAAGAGAGATGTTTTTTGTAAAGGTTTTATTTCCAATGTCTCTTCTTGAACTATCTCTAGATAGGGAACACTAGACTCTCTAGAATCCTCTTGATTACTAGTTTTTAGAGGTTTGTTTTTTCTTTTTTTTTTTTTATTTTCTTTTCCTTTCTCTTGCTCACGTTTAGTCTTCATTTGTACTTGATCTTCCATCACTTGTGAAGGTGATAGAGGATGAAGTACAAATTTCTTACCCTTGTGAGTGAAAGTTATTTTATTAGTTAGGCCATCATTGTGTGTTTGCTTATCAAATTGCCATGGCCTACTCAACAAAATATGACAAGCTTCCATGGGAACTACATCACATTTGAATTTATCTTGATAGTTCCCAATGGAAAACTCTACTTCCACTTGTTGGTTAACCACCATATCCCCATCATCATTGAGCCAATGAAGTTGATAAGGTTTGGGATGGGGTGTGGTAGTTAAGCCCAACTTTTCAACCATCCTAGTCCTACAACAATTGCACCAAGATCCACTATCCACAATTAGAGAACAAGCTTTGTTTGAAATATTGCATCTTGTGTGAAAAATGTTCTCTCTTTGGGATTGTGTATCACTAGGTTAGTTATTGAGGACCCTTCTCATCATAAGAAGTTCCCCATTGTAAGGGTAAGTGACCTCACATGACTCTCCCTCACTTGCTTCTTCTTCATCCTCACTTGAAGATGAAGAAGTAGTAGCTTCATCTTAGCTACTATAAATGTCTTGGCCCCTTAGAATGATCACCTTTTTATTAGGGCATTGAGAAGCAATGTGGCCTCTCCCAAGACACTTAAAGCACTTTATGTCACTAGACTTGGTGCTAGTGTGTGAGGTGTTTTGCTTTTCTTTTTCCTCTTTTGTTTTACCCTTATCTAGATTTTTGGAGGAATCAAAATTATTTTTCTTTTCAAAAGTTTTACCCTCCCTCTTGTAGTGAACTTTTGAATAAGGAGATGAGTATGAGCTTGTTTTGAAATTCTTTCTCAAATTTTGTTGTTCAACCTTGATACAAAGTTGAACCAAGTCATTCAAATCTCTATAAGATAGAAGCTCAACCTTATCTCTTATCTCAAAAGTTAAACCACTCAAAAATCTAGCAATGGTAATTATTCTTCCTCTCTAATGCCAGCCCTCATCAAATACAACTCCATGGTTTGTCTATATTCCTCAACAGTCATGTTCCTTTGATGGAGTCTTTGGAGCTTGTTGATAAGCTCCCTAGTGTAGTATGAGGGAATGTGTCTCCTTCTCAAGGCGCTCCTTAACTCATTCCAATATTGTATTGGAGGGTTAGTATGGAGGCGCCTATCCCTAACAAGAGATGTCAACCAATACATGGCATGGCCTTGAAAGCTTAAGGTGGCTAGAGACACTTTTCTTTCTTCAATCACTTGATGGAAAGTGAAGATTTGTTCAACCTTCATTTCCCAATCAAGGTACCCCTCTACATCATCTTTTCCATGAAAGTAAGGGAGATCTACCCTAGATTCCCTAGTTTTAGGGGTTCTATGAACTCTCCTAGGAGGTTGTTGATAATGATCACCTAAGGCTAGGCTATCATCATGCATGGAATCTCCTATGGTTGAACTATGAGCTTGGGAACTATGTCTATTTCGGTGTCTATGGTGCAATTTTTCTTCTTTTTCCTTTAATAAACGAATTTCCTCCTCCGAAAGAGCAAGTTGAGCCTCTCTTTCAAGTTTTTCTTTAAGTCTTTGTTTGGACTCTTGCTCTTTCCAAATTTTGAGTGATCTTAATTCATGTGATACTTTGGAAATATCATTGTAATCACTTGAATTACTATCACTATGAGGAGTAGAAAATTCCTCCATTATAGGTGAAAGATTTCTTTTGATGAAAGATGTTTTTAAAGCAATTTTCAAAGGTTAAGACTAAGTACTTGGAGGACTAAGTATACAAATTGAACTTTGGAGGGAGGTGAGCTACTAAGATCCACTTAATAACCAAGCCTCTTCAAGTAAAAATTACTAATCCCCCTTGTAGTTAATCCTTACCAAAAATCTTTTCAATGAAAATATTTTTTAATGAAACGTGATATGTGAATAACTAGACGAATTAGAAACTAAACAAATTACAATTGCAAGAAATTAAAAGCTATCTAAACTTATTCCTAAGGTGAAAGCTTGAGAGGTACCAAAGACCAATCAAGGACCACTTGCACCAAGTCTAACGAAATTAGTAACCTAAGGAGAGATGGTTGTGTACCAAACACACTCCCAAGACACTCCTAAAATGGCCAATTACAAAGGAAATAAAAGTTGAACTGAAAAGTAAATAAGTGGCTTCAAGAATAAACAAAAACAGCCACCAAAATTAGTGATGAATTTAGAGACCACTTTTGTAATGAATATTCAAATTAGTAAGGAAAAATTGGTCTCTAAATCCGTCACTAATGCTCTGTTTTTTTTTTAAAAAAATCAATACAAATTAAATTGATCTCCAAGGTGTCTCCACAGATTTGATTAAGTGCAGCAGCCACAAAATTTCCAGCAATAAAAGTGTTTGGTGTTTGATTTGGTAGCCAATCCGAGAAGCTCTTTGTCACCTTCCTCCTCCTTATCTTAGTCCTCTTTTGATGACCCTTGTAGAACTAGCTTCTATGGAGATAGACTAGGTCAAAACTAGGCCACACTTTGATTATAATATGAGCACCAAAATAGCCAAGAGAATTGAGATTTAACCAAGACAAGAATGAAGGATAAGAGTAGACAACATAGATGAGCAAAGAACAAGGAATAGGCTAGAACAAGATTGAAGAATCCTAGATAGGTTCTAGAATTTGAATAACAAATAAAAACACTCAACAATTATAAGCTGAAAATATATGGTAATGAACTACACACAAGCAACCGAGACACAACACAAGTCAACACAATCTCCTTTGTTTGGCTTTTACTTTGAAAAATTAGGTTTAGCTATATATATATATTTTTTTTTTATCAACTTTTCTTTTGAATTTTCTTTTGAACTTTTGTTCTATATTTTTTTTTTATATTTTGAGGAGATGCCTTTTTCCTTTTTGAATTTTGAATTCCAAAATCTCGGTCACTCTTTTTTTTTTTGGTAAGCACAAAAACCGTTTCAAATTAAAATGTAAATGATAAGCAAATTAAGTCAAAATGAAATGAAATGTAACATGCTTTTGTTACTTGCTTTGTCTTAAACACATGCCACGGTTTTGGCTCCAATTTTGAATTTCAAAAATGTTCTAAACAAAAATTTTCAGCAACTAAAAGTTACACAAGACGAACTCACAAATTTAGGCAAAAAATTGTAAGACACTTTATAGCATAGGAAACCTAGAACTAGGAAAACTACTAATGATCTAATAGTAGTTTATGAACTCAAATCAAAAACAAAATTATGAGCACACAAAGACAAAAGGATCTCGGCCAAATCCAGAAAAAATTTTCAAAAGACAAACAACACAAAAAAGTAAAACAAGCATAGCTAGGAATTATCAAAAAGTAAAGAACTACACATAACACTAGACATGGATTCAAAAATTAAATGACTCAAAACCATATATGACCGAAAAAATTCAAGTAAGACTCAATAAACACAAAATGTTCATAGGTAGAATTTTCCTAATAGCATAAGATGTGGAGCATGATTCATGAAGAGCAATTAAGATGAGATGCATATATGAATCATTCAAGCAAATTGAAAGCTAGATCCATCAAATTTTAGGCACAATTAGATCTAGGAAAGAATCAACTCAACAAAGTGACAATGACACAAAGATGAACACGGATCATACAACCATTCAAAAGACAAGGATACTTATCTCTTGATGACCGAAGCTCTAGATACCACTTGATGAGGTTCTACTTGAAGAATCCTCGAGTAATGCCTTCAAATTCTTCTCGGTTCCTTGGAAGCAATGCAAGGAATGGAAGCTCCAAGAAGAACAAGTGTGACCAAGCTTTATCCTAGCTAAGTCCGGATAGAAGTAAGGTAACCTAACTCTACAAAGAGAGGATCTCAAGTAGGGTAGAGATAGGTTGAAGAGAGACTTTCGGAGGGAGAGAGTTCAAGTGAAGAAATCTCATTCAATTATGTCCAAAAGTATTTACAAAACTTGGCCAAAGAGAATTTATAGAAAGAATTAGGTTAAAGGTGTACCATGGGTTAGCCTAAGGTTAAGTGAAACCATGGTATGGTTTACTTAACCTTAGGCGCCCAAAATTTGAATTCAAAATTCAAATTTTGGAGCCAACCTGATGGAATAACACTAAGGCCGAGAAGACCAAGAGGTGATATACTAAAGGAGGCAAGAGGAATGGGTTAGTGAGGCCACTTTTGGACCTTAGCCCCTAAGTTCTTATTAGCATAGCATTTATTTTTATTCCTATTTTACCCTTGTACTTTGGGGTATTTTAGTCATAGAATTTATTTTACTTGTATTTCCAATTTTACCCTTGTATTTTGGGGTGTTTAGGACTTAGAATTTATTTTCTTTTGTATTTCCCATTTTACCCTTGTATTATGGGGTGCTCTAGATTATTAGGGTTTTTAATTTTGGGCTAGGGTGTTAATTAGGGGTGACGCATTTTTTGTGCTTTTTGGGTCTATTTTTGGTGTTAGAAAGGCTTAGGCCCAAGTGGAGAGCAAAGGTTGCATGGTCTTATCATGCACCTAGATATAGCCAATCTAAACCCAAAGATTCCATCCTTGGCCACCAAGTTGCGTCTAGGGTTCATTTGCATTTCATTTGGAATGCATTTGCCTACTCCAAATGCAACCCTAGATGCCTCCCCTCCTATAAATACCCTAGGCTATGCATCATGTAAATACTTTGGATATTGAATATAAAGAGAGCCTTTTGTGCCTTTATATCCTTCCTTAGTCACCCTTGGCTAATTCGGCCACCTCCCTCCCATCTTCACCTTGAGAGAAACAACCCTAGAAGTGGCCTTCATCATCATGAAGTGAGCCAACCCTAGAGTACCCCTCTCAAACCTTTCATCAAACACTTCACCCACACTCTCCATTTTTATCCATTCCACCATATTCCTTCTCTAAACAAGACGCCACCTTTGAAGAACTTGATCCAAGGAGTCAAGGTGTCCTCACATTGATCAACCAATCCATCAATGCTAGTTAGGATGCCATCAAGTGGTATCAGAGCCTTGGTTCTTCAAGGGTAACAATCTCTTTATCTCTAAAAATATTCGGTCATGTCATGTCTTCCTTACATGTCTCCTAAGTGTGCCTAAATGAATCATCTTAATTGCCATATTTTGATGATCCACAAATCTCTTCTCATGTGTTGATTCATACCATATGTTCTTTGTGAATCATCTTGGCATTTTAGGCTTTCTTATTTAGGTTCTTGCTTTTTTCTTTAAATTTTTGAGTTGCTGGAAATTTTGGGCTGCATGTTATACATTAATGTTTTTATTTTTTTAATCCATCCGGTTTTGTCATAAGCTTGTCTCTTTGAACTACCTTGAAAGAAATTCCAAGTTTTTTATGCTTAGCCTTTGAAATGAACAAAAAATGACATGCATGCCACTTGTTTGATAAAATGGCCGTGAGTCCTTGATGTGCTTTAGAGAGTCAATCATGCATGCTAATTAGTTCTAGCATGTTCTACATCACTTAAAATATCATGTGTGATTAATTCCTTTACACATACTTACTTCAAATTTTCGGCCAATTTTTTGTGTATTCCTTGGTGAACTTGTATGCCTACATGATGTTTGATAATTTGAGTGTGAAATTGATTTCAATATGCCTATCTTTGCTGCTGGACGTGGGCTATTAAAAACTTAAGAAAAACACTCAAATTTTGTCTCATTGAGCTAGTGTAAGTTGCTAAAAGAATACTCCAAAAAGTTGCTAACAAAACCACAAAAAACAAGTGTAAAACCCAAGCAAAGGAATAGTATAAAATTCAAAAGAAAAAAGAGAAAAGTGGCTGGACTTTGAACAAAAAAAAAAAAAAGCCAAGACTTGGACAAGCCCAAAAAGAACAAAGAAACCAAAAACAAGAAAAAGGGAACCTTTGCTAGACTTGTGGAGTTTTGGACCAACTTTCATACCATAGCACTTGGAGTTAATTCTTGGACCATTGGACAATACTTAATGGCTGAATGAGACAATAAATCAAACATGTTAAGTGCATAATATTTCTTTTAAGCCTACTTGCTAAATTCTATTCTAGTGCCATTCTAGGAATTACTCTTTTGTGTGCTTTCCTTTTATTAATGTGCCTTAATTTCAGTTTTTGAGTCTTTCTTCTACTCTTAAGTTTGTCTCATAAATTCCATTTGAGTTTAGCCTTTTCTTAATTGTGCCTTTTTAGTTTTTCTTTCTTGGCCTCTTGTACTCTTGGGTTGTGTTTTCTTCTTGATCTAGGTGTGGAAAACTTCTAAAACACTACACACTTTCTTGGTGGATTGAGTGGAGGGGTTGTCCGATTGGAGTTCAAGGAACTTTGGAGGATCACACCAATTCAAAGAGTGCAAACACCATTTCAAGACTAACATTGGGTGTTCATTGTGAAGGGGTGGAGAATTGAAGACTTGGAGACTTCCTTTTTTTTTATACTTATTTCTTTCTTGTTAAATTTTGGCCTCTTGTGTTTTTGGCCTTGGTTTCATTCATTTTTGGTTTGTAATTGGCCATTTTTAAACCTTTTCAATTTGGTGGTAGTTTCGTGTAGTTTGAAGGTGATTTGAAAACCTTCACCTAGGAAACCGACTAGCATATGCTTTAAGTGCTTTCCTTTGCATGCTTTAAAGCTTTGGTAGTATATTTGCCTAGGACTTTACATTGTTTATTTGTTTCGTTTAGAAGGCTTCATTTGCCTACTAGGGGGGCGTGCACATCACACACCTTAGTATTGTGAAAATTGTTTTTGTGAGAAAAGTGTGAAAAGGCTTAGTGATTTTTACTTGAAAAGGCTTGGTTTTTAAGTGATTCTTAGTAGTCCACCTCCCTTGATAGTTCACTTTGTACACTTAGGCCTTTTCATACCTATCTTGCACCTTGAAAATCCTTTTTTGTGAAAACCCTTTTATCACTCACTCTTTGTGAAAACTTTTTCAAACCTTTTTGAAAACACTTTGTGAAAACCTTTTAGGATCAAAGATGAGTGATCATTCTAGTGTCCATGGTCATAACTCTTGTAGTACTAGGTCTAGTGTTAGGGAAGAAATTAGGCAACTCAAAGAGTACCTAAGAAAAAAAGAAGAGGAAAATATAAAAAGAGAGGAAGAATTGAGAAGAAAAGAAAAAGAGTTTGAAAAAAATAATGAGGAAATAAAACAACTACTTGCAAAATTAGTTGAGAGGAGAGAAACTAGTGGATCCCAACCTAGGATTGTTCCAACTAGATCTCAAAAAGGCAAAGAAGTTAGAGTTCCTAGGAGTATGCATGAGCAAGAAAATACAACAAGAGAGGAGGAACTTAGAAGGAAAGAAAAAGAAAAGAAAATAGAAAAGAAAGAAAAAATAAAGAAAAGTATAGAGAAAGTTAAAGAGTGGCTAGAAAATGAAAAACAACAACCAACACTCTTAGAGAAGAGTAAGGAGGATAATGTTTCTTTCAAAGGGCTTATGCTTGAAGAGAATCACTTTCCCATTGAAAATGATTTTAAAAAGACTTTCTTCATTCATCAAGACCTTAACTCTTGCTCTCACGTTGCCACTAGTCATGAAGTGGAGATTCAAAAACAAATCCTTTTTAAAGAAAAAGAATCTCAACTTCAAGATTTAGTGAAGAAGAAGTGGACTTCACTTAGTCCCACTTCTTGTGCTACTTCCTTGGTGGTGCCCAAGGAAGATAAGCCTTCTTTCTTTAAGACTCTTTCTACTTTAGTTTTCTTCATAAAGCACCTAACTTTTGGTTTGTATGGTTTGTTGGATACATCTCATGGTGTTGTATCTTCTATTTTTGATCTTGAAGGAAGTTCAAACTTATTTGAACTTAACTTGAATACTTTCCTACAAGACAAACTTAGATTATATGAGTTTCCTAGACTCCTCTTAACACCTTTTTCTCATATGTATCTAACAAATTATGCATTACAAAATTGTTTAGGTAATTTTTTAGTTAAGTTTTCTTTATTTTCCAATACATACCTAGGTCATTACATTGGGCACTTCCAAGATATTTTAGTTTTTAGGACTAGTGCTTTAGTGTGCTATAGTTTTAGTCTTTTTAACTTTTTAGGTTTTAGTTATACACCTAGACTTCATCATGGGGAGGATCCTATCCTTAGCATTAGGGAGTCTAGTCTTTTTAGTTTAGAAAATCTTTTTAGCAATTTTAGTGGCACTCCTCTTAGGATGCACTTTCCATCTATATCATATACTATTACCTCTCATGCTTACTTTTATGTTTTTGTTGGTCATGACGTCCACCATGAAGAACCTCTTGATTTGAGGTCAAATCCTTTTCAAGAGGGAGGGGATGATGGAATAACACTAAGGCCGAGAAGACCAAGAGGTGATATACTAAAGGAGGCAAGAGGAATGGGTTAGTGAGGCCACTTTTGGACCTTAGCCCCTAAGTTCTTATTAGCATAGCATTTATTTTTATTCCTATTTTACCCTTGTACTTTGGGGTATTTTAGTCATAGAATTTATTTTACTTGTATTTCCAATTTTACCCTTGTATTTTGGGGTGTTTAGGACTTAGAATTTATTTTCTTTTGTATTTCCCATTTTACCCTTGTATTATGGGGTGCTCTAGATTATTAGGGTTTTTAATTTTGGGCTAGGGTGTTAATTAGGGGTGACGCATTTTTTGTGCTTTTTGGGTCTATTTTTGGTGTTAGAAAGGCTTAGGCCCAAGTGGAGGGCAAAGGTTGCATGGTCTTATCATGCACCTAGATATAGCCAATCTAAACCCAAAGATTCCATCCTTGGCCACCAAGTTGCGTCTAGGGTTCGTTTGCATTTCATTTGGAATGCATTTGCCTACTCCAAATGCAACCCTAGATGCCTCCCCTCCTATAAATACCCTAGGCTATGCATCATGTAAATACTTTGGATATTGAATATAAAGAGAGCCTTTTGTGCCTTTATATCCTTCCTTAGTCACCCTTGGCTAATTCGGCCACCTCCCTCCCATCTTCACCTTGAGAGAAACAACCCTAGAAGTGGCCTTCATCATCATGAAGTGAGCCAACCCTAGAGTACCCCTCTCAAACCTTTCATCAAACACTTCACCCACACTCTCCATTTTTATCCATTCCACCATATTCCTTCTCTAAACAAGACGCCACCTTTGAAGAACTTGATCCAAGGAGTCAAGGTGTCCTCACATTGATCAACCAATCCATCAATGCTAGTTAGGATGCCATCACAACCCGGTCACCAACCCATGTGCACTCATTTGTGATGTAATTTGGCATCCATTTGAGTTGTATTTCGGTCACACTATGTGCATGTGTGCACATGGCCCAAATATACTCCAAATGTCATGCTAATTACATGCAAATGAAAATGTACATGTTAACCTAAATTAACCCTAAATCCAAATGACCATGAAATGAATCCCTAGTCTAAGTGGCCGAAATACAAGGCCCAAAATACAATACAAGCCCGAAGGCCCAAACCTACACTACTCCTATTCTACTTGGGCTTGAATCAAAGCCCAACTAAAAAGTGTGATGAGCTTTCCTTGAGCTTGGGCCCACTCCTCTTGAATCCTCTTTGCCATAGCCCTAGTAGTTGGGCCCTTGGCCCATGGGCCTCCTCCAATCAATAAGGGTCAAGAGAAAAGAAAGAAAGGGATGTTTGTATATAATTTTTTTTCAAAAATGGTTGTTAGAATGGATTTTTTTCAAAAGGGGATTTTAGAAGAATGGCTGACCAAGGTGGGTTTTAGTGTTTAGGGTTATTAAACAAAACGTATTTGCTACAGGGAAGTTATCGTTGTGTTTTAGCCTTTTTGGAAAGTGGAGTGATGACTTGGGGTTGCACCTTGGTTAGATGATTCCTGTTGAGCTGTCTTTTGATTTTCAACTCATGTTGCTGCCTTAACATCCTAATTTTTGCCTAGGTTGCTTAGAATGTGTTCCCTAGCAGACATTTTTCTTTTGATCCTTACTTTTTCCTAGGATACCCTTTATGCTTATGGGTCCCCTAACAAGTCTTGCCCTAATTTTTGCGAAGCCCCCTTAATGGGTTTCCTATCGGGCTTTCATTTTTGCAGCGCTTGTGAGGTATGGGATGCCTTATTTTATTA
The DNA here is from genome assembly GCF_000230855.2 of Cajanus cajan. Classification (NCBI taxonomy): domain Eukaryota; kingdom Viridiplantae; phylum Streptophyta; class Magnoliopsida; order Fabales; family Fabaceae; genus Cajanus; species Cajanus cajan. Next base: position 16,960,080 of record NC_138520.1, on the reverse strand, counting down.
AACTTTAGTCATGTTTGGATTTACATGATTATTTCTTTGTTACCTTTTCCATGCTATTGTTCGAATAACGTTTCTGTCGCAAATATGCTTTGTTTATTTAGGGTTAATGGATGAGACCTAGAGTGAATATTTAGAGAGAGAAAATAAAAATAGAAAGAATGTTATGGCATCAAGGATGGCACTTTCAATTTACATGTGCCCCTTTAGCAAAGCTCGAAGGCCTGGGCATGCCCCGAGTTTGGGATTCGTACACAGAGAGATAGACGGAGGTTGCCCCCTAGAGAGTCATGGTTGATCTGATCATTTTAGAAACACCCTTCCACTTGTTTGGTGCTTTAAATTTAGAATAAAAATATTATGGATTCTTGCTTTCGAAGGAAATACTTGAGCTTCCTTTCGATTTTCAACTTGAGCAGACATTGCTTTTTTATTTTATTATTTTTTATTCTTTCATCCCTAACTTTTAAATAGGATGTATCCTATCAGGATTTTGATTCTTTTTTTTCTTACCCTAATTTTGCCTAGAAAGCCCCTTGCGAGTTTTTCTTCCTAACAGGTTCTTATCATGCAATGCCCTTGTTCTTCAATTGGGTTTTGTCTTGTAATTCCCTAAGAGTAAGGATTCATCCATTCTTGATTATTCTTCTTATCCCGGTAATATTAATGAGTCCGTTGTTCATGAACTCTATACGTCCATGGCACTACCTTGTTGCTTCCGCATGGGGAAGTCTCGATGTTTGAATCATCAATTTAGGCATGTTATGCCCCTAATTACTGGTTTTAAGTTAAGTGTCCCCCAATTTGATTTGTCAGATATGCATTTGATTACCAGTAATCTCATTATTTGATTAACACGCACAGATTAGGTCTCACTTTTTATTCTTATTTATTATTTACAAGGAAGGCATGTTATCTGTATGAAGTGCAACATAGAATGCAAAGACAATTGAGAAATTCAACAAATATCATTCTCATTGATTTGTTTGTTTAGAGCACATTCTTTGTACAAGATTTTTCGGTGCACTTTGACAATGTTGTAGCAGCCTAGAGAAACTTGCTTGATTGACATTTCTATAGAATTTCTTGCTCGTTTGTTAATTTGCAATTAGTCTTCGTTTCTTTTCAAACCCTTCTTCACTCTTACTATTCCCATCAAAAGTAAGCGTCAATGAAATAGGGTCTTCAGGTTCACCATTGTTTCAGTGATTGCCAACATTCTTATCTTTATTAGTAAGGTTGATGAGTCAGACAAGAAAGACACGGTTATGAGTGATTTGATAACGAGTCAGAGGGGTAAGGGGTGCTTATCATTAATTTTTGAACTCCTTGAGTTCATGATTTCTCATTCATCAACAGAGTTTCTTTTAGCCTCCCCAACTATGTTCTTTTAAAGTAATTTTTTTTTCTCTTTTTTTTTTACTTTCTTTTGCGTACCTCCTTTTGAAATTTTCAATGACTCCAATCTATTTTGAGCACGACATCCTTCTTGGTTGGGAAGAAGTCTAAGAAGATGTAGATTTTGTCTTTTGTTGAGAGAATGATGGCAGTCCCAAAGTCTGGCTAGACTGTCCTAGCATTAGGGAACATGGACTGATGATTCTTGTAGTTTAGAATGTTCTCCTTTCTCAAAGATCTTTGCATACTATGTCTACGCCTTCCATTTCTAATGAATGTATGCTAATGTACTATCCTAGGAGATGCATGATATGTATTTTATACCTAAATTTTATCATGTTTTTAACTAAAGGTTATGATGCATGATTTTTTTTATTTTGCTATTTTTTTTTTTTGCTTTTGAAATAAACTATCTTATATGATGCTTTAGGGCTAGGGTATACAAAAGGGTATCAATTTTTTTTATCACTATTTATACATGTTTGTTTGCCTATAATTCTTATCTATTTGAAATGAACAGAAAAAATACAACAAGTGTAGCACACATATGCTCAAACAAATGTACACCCATGAATAATCACATCCAAATCCTTGGTCTATGGTCCCTATCAAGAAAAGTGTGTTGTATAGGAGGTTCTAAGCTCACTGGTCGTTAAGGCACCCAAGGTGCCCCCGTTATCATCTTGAGTCTGATTTTCGACAAGGCTTGCAGGCTCTAAGGCCGTTCTTAGGCTAGTCATATGTCAACAACTCCCTATGTTTACGCTTTCATGCCCTTGAGTATAAAAGGAACTATTGTGTGCAAGGGTTTGTGTATAGTTGTTATTTCAAATAAGTGCAAAATTTAAACAGACAAACAGATATCAAAGCCAAATAAGTAAAACAAACTAAGTAAAGGGTAAAAGATATTTAAACTATTATTCTTATTTTGCTAACTTCATCATTTATTTGGGTCTAACCCTCTTTAAACTTCTCTAGTGGAGTCGCCATCTATCGTAACCCGAAAAATTCTCAATCTTACGACCATTGGTTTAGACTACCGTTTTGAAAATCTCATTAATTAAGGAGTGTCCAAATGCCAAACTAATCTGAAGTTAGCAGAAAAACACACAGAAGGGGGTTGAATGTGTGTGTTAACGAAGGAATTTAAAATCTTTTTTACAAAGAGACCCTTTTTCGTCTAATAAAAATATTATTTTGAACACTTAAAAAACTGTGCAAGGTTGGCTCAACAATAGATTTTGCGTCTGAGAGTTTATCGTATGCACAAGGAAAATGTTTCTTAAAATAATAAGTTATGCAAGTGTATTTTTCGTGTGAAGATAGTTGTAGTGAAAAATAAGTGGTGGATGAAATTTTCAGTGTGATATATCAGCTAAACAAAATTGCATCTGAGAAATAGATAAAAAGTGTAAAAGGTTTTATAATGGTTCGCTCGAACTGAGCTACATCCATTCTCCTTCAACCGAAGGGTTCCACTAATCACAACGGATTACAAGTATTATCAACCACTTCTTGTTCGCCAACTTTTCTCGTCAGCGCTAGTATTCTTAAACCACTTCTAGTTCCCCAAGTATTATCAACCACTCTTGGTTCGCCAACTTCACTCGTCAGCGCTAGTATTCTTAAACCACTTCTAGTTCACCAAGTATTCTTTCAACTAGCCTCTTCAGGCTTTACAGCAAATAGATGTTTTGACTATGTGTATAACTCTCACAGAGAGGATAGAATGGTTTCTACACTCGCTAAGGTATGCAACCTTAGTTTTACAGAGATATGTGTTTTGAGTGTGTGTATTACTCTCACAGAGAGGATAGGATAATTTCAACACTCACTAAGATAAGCTATCTTAGATTTACACAAATATGCAAGACTGTACAGGAAGAGATGTAAGTTGGCTTTCACGTTTGCTTTTTCTTAATGCTCGTTGCTCTGCTTCTTTTTTCTTGTTAGGTCTTGATATTTATAGCCTCGTGATAAATCTACCCGTTGTTTAAAATTGAACGTGTCCGTTGAATCGGAGCTTCCCTTTGGCGTAGATAATATTTCGTTCATGGCCATATAGATATTTCATTTAATGCATTTGATCTTGCATGAAATGTTTGCTTACTAAATCTGTGTTACGTGAAGTATTTTGTGTAGTTCGTTCACTTCTATGTCTGACTTCAATCATTACCTAGTTATTCCTGTTCTCTTTCCATCATTGTAGTTGTAGAGGCGTTGTCTTTTTTTGAAAAGTAGGTGTACTTTCTCTGACACAGGCATGCTTTGACTTGTGGATCTGTGCTTGTCTATCTTTCTTCTTTCTTCTCACAAATTTGATGACTTTGTGTTCTCTTCTACGAGTGTAGACAATGTTGGATATTTCTTGTTGTCAATAGTGGAGTTTAGATGTTTTTTAGTTTTTTTTCATATGTGTCTGGTAGTGCATCTCAAATTTGAGTCTCCGTCTGAGAAGTAGATTTTGACTTTTCCTTTCGTCTGGTCAGTTGTGAAGATGGAAGACTTTAATTCAATCTGGAACATTTCTTTGACTTGTATTATCCATCGTCTGATACTTTGTTGACCTTCGTCTGGTTGATCATTAAGCTTCATCTAATGTCTGTACGGACTTCATCCGGTGCTTAGCCAACTTTTGTCTTGTTCTTGACTTAGCCTTGTTTGATACTTGTTTTGGCCTTTCGTCTGATACTTCAAGACTTTGACTGGTAGTATGCCTTGTCTTGTATTTTTTGTATTTTCGTTTGGCTTTTGATCAGGCTTAGTCTTGATGTTTGATCAACCATCATCTGATACTCTGTACGGCTTAACCAAGCTTCGTTTGGCTTGATCGTAATATGTGTAATAAAACGTACTTTGTTTTTCAGTTTTTCCTGTTCTTATATTTATCTGAAACACTAACACACATGTTAGAAATAACAATATGTATTATATTTGTCATGTTCAAAACCTTTGTTGGGGATTTCTTCGTCTGACTTAACATAATCCTCAACTAATAGTTTTGAAAAGTGAGTTCATGGAGTTGCCACCAATGTCTTACTCAAAACATTGGGAAAAGAAAAGATTTTGAAAATCCAATAATGACCTCAATAACCAAAATTGGGTTCGGGGGTCGGTTACGTGTAGGGAAGGTATTAGACACCCCTACGACGCCCTAAATCGGTATCCTATGATGATATTAGCATAATAATAAATGATATTTTAAATATATTATCCCCTTTTATTATTTAGTATTATGACAAAAAATGCTGATATCTACATGATTATTTATTAGCATATAAGAGTTATAAATAAAAATAAATAAAATGATAAATAAAGAAATTAAATAATGAATAAAACAATAAATAAAATAATAAATAAAATAAATAAGAGAATAAATAGAAGAGAAGAATTTAGAACCTTTGAAGCAAGCATTTTATAAGGGAATCTTCCACTTGCTTCTTCAATTCCACCAACTAAGCTAGGGCCATCCTATAAAAAGCTATTAATACTAGCCCTGGACTTGGGACCAAATCAATACTAAAATCCATGTCCTTCACAAGACGTCTGGCACTTCATTCGAAAAACTTCCAGGAACTCCCTTACCACATTTATCTCTTTGATCGCTATTGCCACCTGAAAATTTTCGATCTCGTGACCTATGGTTTAGACATCCTTTTAAAGATCTCATCAATTAGCGAATGCTTGGACACCAAAATAATCCCTAATTAATGGTTTTGAAAATAAGTTCATGGAGTCACCACCAATGTTTTACTCAAAACATTGGAAAAAGAAAAGGTTTTTTTTTTTGAAAAAAAAGAATCCAATAATGGCCTTGATAACCAGAATTGGGTTCAGGGGTCGGTTACGTGTAGGGAAGGTATTAAGCACCCCTACAGCGCCCTCAATCAATACCCTATGATAAGGTTAACGTGATAAGAATTAATAAATTAAATATTAGATCCCCTTTATTAATAACTATTTACATGCTTGAAATTTAAATTATACAATTAACCCTAAAATGTCTACATGATTATTTTTATTATAACAATATTTATTATAGATACGAAATAAAAAAGAGAGAAAGTGATTAACTGAAATACCTCTTGAATGAGCTTTATTGAATTTTCAAAATAGGGAGATTTAAGGTGCTTTGTGGCAACTTTTCACACTACAATATGCCTCACAAAATCTCAAGAAATACAAAAGAGAGAGAGAAAAAAAAAAGAGAGAAATTTTGAGCTCTAAGGAGTCTAGACGAAATTTGGAGGTCATGAGAATTGTGCCTAAGCTGTCTATTTATAGGCATCAGAATGGGGGCGGAACGGCCCATTCTTGATTCGAACGTTGTGTGTTAATTTCGTATATTGGAACGGCCTGTTCTAAAACCGTAACGTCCCTTTCCAGAGGTGCGTTTAACACATAATTGCTCTGTTGGAACGGCCCGTTTCAAATTAAGATTTGAGGCCTTTTTTGTCACTTGGAACGGCCCGTTCCAAACTAGGGTTTTAGGCCCTTTTTGTAAATTGGAACGGCCCATTCCAGCTTTGGAATAGCCCGTTCCGGGCTACTAATACCAGCTTATTTGGGCTTTTAGCCTTCTGATGTCATGTCCGGTTATTTCCATGCTTGGGAGCTCCATTTCTTTGATGATAGACGTCCATTTCTTTGTTTGTATGCCCCCCGGACGAAATTAGGTATCTACAGCTACCCCTCTTTACTTGTCTTTTGGAATAGCTATGTGTTGCTTTTCCAAAGGCAAGTAACGATGTAGACATTTCGTCCGGATCTTCTCTTTGTCTCTTTGTGTGACACTTCTACGTTGCTTCCCTTGGATAGGTGTATTTGCTTGTATCATTACCTTTTAGAGCAGTTGAGTGTTGGGTTGCATACTCTATGGGGTAAAAACAAGGGTGACAAACTATACACCTGATCTTCAGTCTTTGAGTAGATGCTCCATTGTTTTTCTTGTGATAGTGTGTCCCTTTATTTGTAGCTTGTTTAAGAGGGAGTATTTTTGTAGCCTCTCCAGGCAGGACTGATATTTTAAGGCTTCAGCCGACCTCTTCTAAAGGTAGGTAACCCTCTTTGTTGTTGTAGTATTTTCGTAGCCTCTCCAGGCTGTAGTATTTTCATAGTCTCTCCAGGCCGTAGTATTTTCATAGCCTCTCTAGGCCGTAGTATTTTCATAGCCTCTCCAGGTCGTAGTATTTTCGTAGCCTCTCTAGGCCGTAGTATTTTCATAGCCTCTCCAGGCCGTAGTATTTTCATAGCCTCTCCAGGCCGTCTGCTGGTGTTGCTGATGTGATTGCCCCTTGACGAGGATTATTGGTATGTGGTGCCCTCGAGCTAGTGGGCAAAGGAGTAGATGGTTGATAGAGATTCTAGTGCTGCCCCTGCCATGTGAGTATTGTGATGCCTTTCCAGGCGCCTACTTGTGGTAGGTTTTTTCTGAATTTCATTTTTGTTTAGCTTCGGCTCTTTCATGTTTGAAGCTTGCCTTTTTTGCTATTTTTTCTAAATGCTTCGGCTTTTCAACATTTACGAAGCTTGCCTTTTTCTCATGTCTTTGTTTTGCTCTTTTGTCAGGATGCAAGAAAATAAAAATAAAAAAAAAAATACTAGATGCTTATTCATGCAAGATTTTTATTTATTTATTTTTGAATAATCCCCTTGGATAAAGAAAGCTTTCTAAGTGTGTGAAATGCTTTTGGATGCTGCAATGCATGTTGATTTTAGCTTTTTTTTTTAGAAGGTGGCTTCCCTTTTCTCCTTCTCACGAATAAATTACTTTGCTTGATGCACAACATTTAGTTGTATTGGTCGTTTGATGTATTGAACCGTCTTGGGGCTCTCTCTTTTCTTCTTTTTTTGTTTAGAAACCTTAACTTTTGCCTAGGGTGTATCCTAGCGGGTATTTTTGTTTTTTTGTTTTTCTTTTTTTGGACATGTTCAAATTTTGACAACCATCAACAATATACGTCATTAGGATGGGACAAGACAGAAAGAAAAGAAAGGATGGTTTAGAATGAATAGGTGGTTGAGGTAGGTCAGTGTTTAAGTTTTTTAAACAAACATTTCCTTGGATAATTATTATAATCATTCTCCTAATTATCTTGAACTACATATTTGAGTCAAGCACAGTCTTCGTAGAATTTGGCCCCTTGTAGAAGTGTTCAAGCCGCCTTTTAGCTTTCAACTATGAGAACCATCACTTGCTATTTTTATCCTTTTTATATCCTTAATTTTTGCCTAGGAAGTGTCTTACGGGAACTTTCAATTTTTTTCCTAAGATTCCCTTTGCGGGTTTTCATCCTAGCAGTATTTTGCAAGTGATATTATTTTTGGCATAACACTTCTTTGCTTTGACAAAATCTCCTGTCATTCGCGTTTGGGAGGACCAGCGTCTTTGATGATTAACACTGCCCCCCATTCCTGTACACCAAGGAGAAAGATGTTGCCCCAACCTACGGGTGTTGAAAGAGAGTTCTTTCATGAGCCGAGATTTGTGGTTCCTTTGTTGGCAAAATTGAGCAAAAGTTGTTTTTTTGCAAGACTCTTCTTATGTAATGAGAATCTTGTGTAAGACTCTTCTGATCACTTTCTTATTTTTGTGTGTTTCGAGGAGGTGATCTTCTTATCTACCTTAGACTCAGATAATGCGTTGTAGATGTTCGAAGCCTTGATTAATTTTATTATCTTCGGTCATGTTTGTTTTTTATTGTGATTGATTTTAGAATTTAATATGTGGGAAGAGGGGGAAAAGGAATAAACACAAGAGATTTATGGAAATGACGTGTATTATTGATGAATGTAAAAACTTATACAAACCCTTATTTTGTTTGAATTCATGACTATGGGTGAATGTCATGAGTTGAGCGTGAATTTAAAGCAAATTTTTTTTTGAAAAAGAAAGAGAGCCCCATACTCTAGTAATCTCTCAATTTTATATTCCAAGGTCACTCCTCGTCATGCTTGTGCAGTGGGTGCTTGTCGATGTTAGGTGTGTCAGTGTCAAATTTCAACCACCCAGCGTCTATAAGTCCTTGCACACGGAATTGTAGGTTCTTGCATCATTCCACGGAGTGCCTCGGAGAGTTAGAGTGATAGTCACACCTTTCCTCGGGTTTGTACCACAGCGGGTAAGGAGGGCCCATCTTCTTTGTTGGAGGAAGTCAGACTAACATCGAAGCCTCTAGGAGTTGAGGTAGTAGCTCTGTGTATGTGGTGGGGATTTTGTCTGCTACATTGTCGTCTCTAGGCTTTGCCTGTGGTGTGGCTTGACTTTTTGAAGTAAAGATGACGGCGTTGACCCCTTCTTCCCTTTTCTTTTCATAGATTTTCCTGGTGTCATAACTTGTCGGAGCCTTCCCTATCTTCCCGCTTTTTAAGCCTTACTCAACTCTTTCACCTATGGTGACTATGTCAGCAAAAAGGGTTGACGTGTTCCCTATCATCTTGTCATAATAGGGTCCACTTAAAAAGTTAATGAACATTGTCACCATCTCTTTGTCAGATAATGAAGGCTCTATTTGCACAGCCAATTCTCTCCATCTTTGTGCATAGGTTCTGAAGGACTCATCGCCCCTCTTGCTTAAGCTTTGTAAACCAGACCTATCAGGAATTATGTCGACGTTATACTTGTATCGACGGAGAAAAGTATCGGCTAACTATTTCAATGTCTGGATCTTCCCTCCATCTAGCTGCATGTACCAGTTGAGAGCAGCATCTGAAAGGCTTTCCTGAAAACAGTGTATCAGGAGCTTTTCATTGCCCACGTAGGCTGCCATCTTCCTACTGTACATTGTTAGATGTCCTTTTGGACAACTAGCCCCGATGTACTTTTGGAAGTCAGGGATTTTGAACTTGGCGGGGAATTGGATGTCCTCCACTAGGCACATATCCGCAACCTCTTGAACGTCAAAACTGTGGCCTTCCACAACTCTCAATCTTTCTTCCAAGGCGTTCATATGATCTTTGGAAACATCACCGACATTGCTATTACTATTTTCGTGCTGCAATTTGCTCATGGCCTCAAGAATTCTAGCCATTTGTTCCTTGAGTTGTTCGAGCTCCTCATTGAGGATACGATTTCTTTCCTCTAGGTCTTCCATAGATTTTATCTTTTGAGCTCGTGTGAGTACGAAATGTTGAAAAGCCACCTTTAAGGGACAAGATAATTTCTTATCAAGCTTATTTAAATGGTAATGCATGAAGGGAGTTTCTATCAAATACTTGATGGCTCATCCTTGTCGAGAGGTGAGTTATCGGTATTCCTCTTCATAATATTTTATGATGTGATAGTGGTCACACTGATTTCCCGCCTTTAACACAAATCCCCTTGTGATCCTAAATATATGTTATGCATGTTCCTTTTTTTTTTGTCCTTTTATTTATTTTAATTTTTTGTTTTTTTTTTTCTGAAAAATGCATGATGCCCCCTTTTTTTTTTAAAGAAGGGATGTATGCTTCTCACAGATCTTATTTTCACACTAGGTTTTCCCTCATGATAATGTATTTTAATTTTATGTTTTTCTTTACCTTGGGGGAATTATAAAAAATAAATGAATGGTTTTAATAAACAAAATGCAACAATCATATGCTTATACAAAGTAACCCACGAACAGTCACGTTCAAATCCTTGGTCTGTGGTCCTTGTTAAGAAAAGCGCGTTGTATAGGATAGTTCTAATCTCACTAGCCTTAAGGCCCCCAAGGTGCCCCCATTATAGGGACCCAGTATCTTTCTCACTGTCACCTGGAAAACTCTAAGGTCTGTCGCAGTATTTCAGGCTACAGTAATCGGTTATCACCTTGAGAGTGATTTCTGACAAGGCTAGCAGGCTCCAAGGCCAAACTTGGGCCGGTCATACGTCAACCACTCCCTATGTTTAATACCCTCATGCCCCCAGGTGTAGGGGGAACTGTTGTGTGCAAAGGTTTGTGTGCAATTTTTTTATTCAAACAGATGCAGAATTTAAACAGACAAACAGATATTAAAGCCAAACAAATAAAGAAAATAAAGTAAAGGGGAAAAATATTTAAATTATCATTTTTATTTTATTAACTTCTTCAATTAAATGGGTCTGACCCTCTTTAAAAGTCCCCAGTGGAGTCGCCATCTGTCGTAACCCAAAAATTTCCGATCTCGTGACCTATGGTTTAGACACCTTTTAAAGATCTCATCAATAATGATTTTGAAAATAGGTTCATGGAGTCGTCACCAATGTTTTACTCAAAACATTGGAAAAAGAAAAGGTGTTTTTTTGAAAAAAAAAAAGAATCCAATAATGGCCTTGATAACCAGAATTAGGTTCAGGGGTCAGTTACGTGTAGGGAAGGTATTAAGCACCCCTACAGCGCCCTCAATCGGTACCCTATGATGAAGTTAACGTGATAAAAATTAATAAATTAAATATTAGATCCCTTTATTAATAACTATTTACATGATTGAAATTTAAATTATACAATTAACCCTAAAATGTCTACATGATTATTTTTATTATAACAATATTTATTATAGATAAGAAATAAAAAAAGAGAGAAAGAGATTAACTGAAATACCTCTTGAATGAGCTCTATTGAATCTTCAAAATAGGGAGATTTTAGGTGCTTTGTGGCAACCTTTCACACTACAATATGCCTCACAAAATTTCAAGAAATACAAAAGAGAAAGAGAGAGAAACAGAGAGAAATTTTTAGCTCTAAGGAGTCTGGATGAAATTTGGAGGCCATGAGAACTGTGCCCAAGCTGTCTATTTATAGGCATCAGAATGGGGGCTAGAACGGCCCTTTCTGGATTTGAACGTTGTGTGTTAATTTCGTATATTGAAACGAACCGTTATGAAACCGGAACAGCCCGTTCTAGAGGTGCGTTTAACACATAATTGCTATGCTGGAACGGCCCGTTCCAAATTAAGATTTGAGGCCTTTTTTGTCACTTGGAATGGCCCGTTCTAATTTGGAAACAGCCCGTTCCAAATGTAGGTTTTAGCCCTTTTTTTAAGAGCTTGGAACGGTCCGTTCCAATTTTGGAACGGCCTGTTCCAATTTAGGAACGGCCCGTTCCAAACGTAGGTTTTAGGCCCTTTTTATAAATTGGAACAGCTCGTTCTAGTTTTGGAACAGCCCGTTCCGGGCTACTAAAAATAGCTTATTTGGGCTTTTAGCCTTCTGATGTCATGTCCTATTATTTCCATGCTTGGGAGCTCCATTTATTTGATGATAGATGTCCATTTCTTTGTTTGTATGCCCCCGGACAAAATTAGGTGTCTACAATCGCCTTTTCAATTTCCACACTCATAATAGCAAACAACATGAAGCACTCATCCCCACCCCTATCAATTTTTCAGCTTGGCTAGTTGAAACCAACACATCCTTGTTTACTTGAGGAAACACCAACTCCCTTTCGAGTATAATCTATCAAGATATGATTGGTAGACAATTAATCCATCCTTAAGATTATATCAATATCCAGGATGGGTAAATAGATCAAGTTCATCTTGAACTTCCTACCAAACACATTTATGGGGCATTTCACACACATCTCTAACGTCACCACAAAAATATTAGTCAGAGTGGAAACACACAAATCAACATGCAAAACAGATACATATAACCCCAAATTCCCCACACAATCAAAAGATATGAATGAATGAGTAGCTCTTGAATCAAGTAGAAACACAACATCTCTACCAGTAGCTTTGCCCTTCTTCCCCTTCACCAAATCTGATGAAGTAGAAGCCTCTACAGATCATAGAAAAAACCCTTCCCGCAGCTGTAGGCCTAGCTGGCCTAAAAGCATTCCCCACTTGAATAGGCCTCACCTGAGAATCTTTACAAATGTGGCTTGGTTGCCACACTTGTAACACACATTTCCCAAATAAGAACAATCACAAGCAAGGTGGGCTCCTGCACACCTAAAACATCTCATTGCCTAGGTGTCTCCTTGAGGAGTAGAAAACTGAGGTCCCATAGTGACAACACCTCTCTGATGTTGAACAGGTCTATCATAAGGCCTCCTTTACTAACCTTCCTTTTGGGATCCTGATGACCCCTCCTAATTCCTAGTAACTTTACCGCCACCACCACCCTCCAATCTCTCAATTGTATTTACCTTCTCAACCAAGGTCGAAAACTCCATTATAGACATAAGTACAATAATTCTCTTCAACTCATGCCTTAACCCCTCTACAAACTTCCTACATCTCCAAGCCTAAAATGTGGCTTGAGAGTGGAAATGTGTCAAATGGTCAAACTTTAGCATACTCAAATATAGACATGTTCTCTTGGTACAATCGCATAAACTCCACCTCTTTAGAATATCTAACGCTACCTGAGAAGTACTTCTCCAAAAAGACTCTCTTGAAGCACTCTCAGTCAACTACCTCACCTCTATTTTCTAAGATTTTCCTGCTACCTCTCCACCAATACTTAGCCTCTCCTACTAGCATGTACACTACATAAGCCAATTTTCGCTCATCAGTGCACCCAAGAAATTAATGCGCATTAACTGTTGGCATGGATCATTAGCATTAAACTATGCCAAATCCGTCTTTGTCGGGTGTTCTTAATTTAACCTGAGGTTTGTGATAGAAAAGAATGGCTTAATCCAAAAGGGGGGTGAATTGGATTTAATGACACTTAAAAAAATTTATTAGAGTTTAAGGATCTTAATTTCTTTAAAAATTTTATAAAACCAATTTCCAATGAAGTATATAGAATCTATTAGTATATGGGAATGACTCCTATATGATTTCTTGATTAATCTTTATTGAATAATCTTTAAACAACAATTTATATGCAATGATTATGTTTCAGTTTAAATTATTTCAATCATACATGCATATTAATTAAGACCAGCCATTTTAACATTCAATTAAAGATTGTTCAATGTAAGAGATAAGGATGAGAGAAGAGTGCAAAGTGTTTTATCTTGGTTCAGCCACTCCACATGTGACCTACATCCAGTCCTCGATCATAACCTAATCAAGATTTGTTCCACTATCTCAATGAAGAAGTTATACAAGCATACCACACATGTACACACTTCAACATACAAGATATACCTTTTCTTGCACCCCAAGAAAGCACTTCTTGTAGAAACCCACTACAATAATTCCTTATCACTTGAGAAACCTACTCAAGATTTTTACCATAATACACAAAAAGATTAAAGGAACGAATTCACCTGGAAGCTGAACAAATCAGACTGTGAATTCTTGACCAATCTTAATTCCTCTATCCAAGAATGTAGTGATGATGATGATTCTTCTCAAAGCATTTCACAAAATGTTTTACTTATTGGTTTCACAAAGAAAAAACTCCAAGAAGATTGCAAAGATCAAAAGTTTATCACAAAGATTTCAAAATATCACTTGGTTTCTTCTCTCTCAGTTTCTGAATGTGAGAACCACTTTTATAGTTTTTAAACCCAAATAATCGATTATTTTTAAGGATAATCAATTATTTTGTTCTTTCATGAATTTTGGAAATCACTCAAGAACAGAATAATCGATTATTTTGTAGGATAATCGATTATTTCACAGATAATCAATTATCATAGCAAGGTTTCTCAGCCTCTTGAAAAATAGAGCTGAAATAATCGATCATTGTAATAATCGATTATTTTGAGTTAGTTCTCCAAAATTCAATTTCACTCATTCAGAACCTTTCCAAGTTACTTTGAATCATCATCATACTCACTCTTAGTCAATTAGAATTAAGATTCAACTCATGCACAAAGCACAAACATGCATAGAAAATATAATTGACCAACAAAGCAACTTAACACAAAAAAACACATAAACTACTCCTATTACATTTGGTATTCATTCATGGTCTTTCATGTCTTCTCTTTTGTTCATATCCTTTGTTATCATCAAAGCTTGTATCCTTTGTTATCATCATAACTCTCAAAACTTGATTCACCATCCATGAATCTCAACAGTTTTTACAGTTTTGCCATTCCTTGCCTATACGGGATATGATCTGTTAATTTCTTAGATCAAGTGCTCCTTAGACTCTATTCTAGGACACCTCCAACCTCTTTCCGTGAATATCAACTGAGTATACTCCGTGTATCTCTCAATAACATCTTAATGCAATATGGTTCAAGAGGAGAGAAAGAAAAGAGATATTTTAATTTTTAAAAGGTTTGTTCATAAGGTTTTTTTCAAAAATGGTTTTTAGAAGAAGGGCTAGCCAAGGTAGGCTGGTGTTTAGGATAATGAGCAAGCATATGAAAAATAGGAAAAATCATTTTTTGAGTTGGCTTAGTGTTTTTAAAAGTCAAGCAATGACTTGGGATTATGCTTTTGATCTAATGATCTCCCTAAGTCGCCTTCTGGTTTTTTGCCCAGGATGTTGCTTTTGTACCCTAACTTTTGCCTAGGTAACCCCTTTTGTAGGTTTCCTAGTAGACTTTTCTTTTGATCCTCACTTTTGCCTAGGTTACCCTTTTTGTGGGTTTCCTACCGGACCTTATCCTAATTTTTGTGCAGTCCCCTTAGTGGGTTTCCTACCAAGCTTTTACTATTTTACAACACTAGTGAAATGATCATTGTTTATTCTTTCACCTACAGGGAAATGCCCCCTGCATTCTATTTGTTACCATAAGTCATGTTGAGTTTATTACCCTTTTTCGATTCTAGAACGTATTAACCTATTGTTCCAATGATGCCCCTATTTTGAATATACTTACTCATTACAGGTTTATTAATGAGACATAGATTAGAATATTAGAGAGAGAAAAAGAAATGAAATATATGGCATTAAAATGATATCTTTGATTTACACATGCCCCTTTAATGTAGCGTGAAGGCTCGGGCATGCCTCGAGTTCATAATTCGTACATAGAGAAAAAGAGGGAGAATGCCTCTTAGAGAGGTTCGGTACACTTGGCCATCAAATCTGAACCCAGCTCTTAGGTTTGATGCAAAGGGAGAATTCTCAATTTTTCCTCCCTTGAAGATGAAAGATGGTTCATATCCTAAGCCTTGTTGCCTTAGATTGTTACGGAAGTTTAGCAGCTTAGTTATCCCTTGAGCGTCCTTACCAATCCCTTGTCCTAGCTGGTAACCCTTCTTTAAGCAGTGTCTATGATACTAATCTTCTATTATTTGAAGCTTTTTCAACATGGGGGATCTCTAAGCGATTTCCAAGGCTTCCTCTACCGTGTCCTTATACGAAGTGGTGAGTGGTTTGCTGTTGAGTAAATCTTCCTTAGCCTGAACCACTATCGGCTTGTCATCCACCATGAACTTATATTTTGGTGGAACGAGGAGGGTACAACTTGCACTTGATGCATCTATGGCCCTTCCTAGGAGACAACTATAGGAATGAGCAATAAGAGAGCTTGGAGTAGAACTTTCATGGAGTCTTGCTCCTTAAAAGGAATACTTGAGTTGCCTTTTGATTTTTAGTTCAAGCAAACATCATTTTTTATCTTTTCTTATTATTTTATCCTTAATTTTTGCCTAGGACATATCCTAGTGGGAATTTTTTTTTTTGCCTAAAACCCTTGTCTTGGCGGGTTATTTTTTCTTATCCTAATTTTTGCCTAGAACGCCCTTTATGAGTTTTCGTCCTAGCGGGCTCTTAACTAGTAATTCCTTCAAGCATAATGTTTCTTCTTCATTTTGGAATTATCTTGGTAAGAAAGCTCTATTCACACCACTTTATATTCTTGAGAAACTCATCCTCCTCCTCAAGTTCCTTCCCTTTCTTCTTTGAATTTCTCCTTCTTTTTCGAGATTTTATCTTGTAGCTCCTAGGAGTGTGGATCCATTCACTCCTAGTCATTCCTCCTATCCTAGTGATGTTGGATGAGTCTTTAGTTGATGATGTTTGGATATCGTAGGCACAACTTATCTTTGTCGTATAGGAGAGGACTCGACATCTTGATCGTTAGTTGTTTCCGTGTTCCTTGCCCTTTACCTATTTGGATTGTAATTGGTTTTAACCTTTTTAAGCATGCCCCGCTTTAATGTGCAGGCTTAATTACCATTGGCTTACTTTCTATGATTAATGCGTATAGGTCAATCTCTTTTTTATTCTTATTTATTCATTTACAAGGAAGGATATGCTCTAAATGAAATCAGAGAAAGTTAATAATTGATAAATATCAGTTTTATTGATCTATTTATTGGTGAATGCTTAATTAATTTTTTAATATATTTTGACAGTATCACAAAAATCTAAAGAAGCCACTAGGTGGCTGGTGTCTATGCAAAACATGCCTTATTAGTGCCTAAGTCTACACTATTCATTTCGTTTAAGACTTTTGTCTTGGTGAGCTCATAATTTTCCCTCACTTTTAATTAGAATTTTTTTTCCTTTTACATTTTCATTCTAATGGACTTTTTCAAGCAGTGCAGATTAGGTTCCAAGAAGACTTGTTTCAACAAATATTTTTTTTAATCAAAATGAGGGTTCGACCATAGTATTTGTTTTTCAAAATCGATTTGTGCCTTTCTTTGGAGCACATATATTGTCTATCTTAAGCATGACGTATTTTAAGACATTCACCTTTCTTAACTGTCTATGCATGATGCTACCTAATCCTTCCATAATCTAAGGAAAATAAATGTATGGTGCAGTAATAAGCTAGGCTAAAAATGTAATAACATTTTTTTTGCCTACACTTTATCATGCTTTTGTTATCTATGAAGAGATGATGCATGGTAAAGATAAGGTTCTTTTTTATTCATTTTTTTTACTAAAAAAAAGCTACCTATATGATGCTAATCTATATGATGTTAATGATGGCCTAAGAATGTACAAAAGGGTATTAATTTCTTTATTTTTTATCTGCTTGTTTGCTTAACATTCCAATCCAATCCTACCAAAAACAATAATGTAAACAAACAAATGCACACACACATGTTCAATCAATGTGTACACCAACGAACAGTCACGTTCAAATCCATAGGTTGAGGTCCCTACAAAGAAAGGTGCATAGTATAAGGTGATTTTAATTGTTCTCACCAGTCTTAAAGGCCCCCAAGGTGCCCTCATTACAGGGACCCAGTATCTCTATCGCTGTCAACTGACAAACATCGATGGTTTGTCCAAAGTATCAAGCTAAAATAACCGATTATCACCTTGAGCGTGATTTCCGACAACGACCTAAAGGCATCTAAGGCCCTTTTGACGGTTAGTCATACATCAACCACTCCCTATGGTCATCTCTCTTGCCCTTCAGTATAGAGGGAACTTGTAGTGTGCAAGGGCTTGTGTATAGTTTATTTTAACTAAGTGCAAAAATTTAAACAAACATCCAGATAATAAAGTCATACTAAAAAACAATATTTACAAACAAGGTAAAATGGGTAAAAATTTAATTATTATTTTTTATTACGTTAAGTTGATAATTAAATGAGCCTAACCTTCTTTTAGCTTCTCCAGTGGAGTCGTCATCTGTCGGAACCCAAAATATTTTGATCTTACCCACAGATTGTTTGGACTTCGTTTTGAAAATCTCATTAGTTTAGGAATGCCCTAAAACTGAACTAATCCTTCACTAATGGTTTTTGAAAGAGTTAGAAGGAGTTGCCTCTGATATTTTACTCAAATCATAAAAAAAATGTTTTCAAAGATTAATTGTGGTCTTCATAGCTAGAATCAAGTTCGGGGGTCGGTTACGTGCGGAGAAGGTATTAGGCACCCCACACGCCCTAACTTAGTACCTTTATGATGAATTTACCGTAATAATAAACATAATTAAATGTTTTACCCATTTTTATTAACCATTTAAACACTTATTATCTACATGATTATTGGTTTATTGCATACCAATAGGGTTATAAATAAGGAGAATAAAATAAGGAGGAAAGATAAAGAGTTAATAAGAACCTCCAAAGCAAACTTTTATAGCAAACCCTTCAAGAATGTGTAAAAGGTGTGTTTTTGCAGCCTTTCGCTCTATAGAAGCCTCACAGACACTTAGATATCTATAGAGAGAGTTGAATTTAACAGGTGTTTGCTCTATGTGTGTGAAGTGTGGAAGACTGAGTTTTAGGCATACTTATATAGGCACCTAGGGGTGTGGAATGACCATTATAGGCCTCAAAGTAGCACTAGGTTGGCTAATTGGGTAGGACCATTCCCAACTAGGGTTCCATGTGTTATTTTTGAATTGGGAATGACCGTTCCAAGGTTGAGAATAGTCGTTTCGTGCCTTGAATTAGGACTTTGAGTCTTCTGGGCCTCCTGGTGTTATCTTAGTCCGTTTCAGTGCTTTATTGGGCCCTCGAGGGCTACTGTTCTCATTCTAGCGGCTTTTTTTCCTTAGCAGGGGTAACCCAGACAAAATCTAGTGTCTACACCTACTGTGGTTGCCTTATTATATAGAATCACTACTACTAGTAGTGAAAACTAAATTAGTAGAACGTAAGGGAAGGAACATAATATATATATATATATATATATATAAAACATGAGTATATAAGTAAAACAACCAACCTAATATAAACATGATATATACTTATATATATTAATCCCAAATAATCTTACATCATGTGCTGGTCTAGCACACCTATGCAAGGTCCATTTGTACCCTCAAATTTGACCTCTTAGTGGCTCCACTTAACTACACTTCACATGATGACACTTCACATAACTTCTCGTTGGTTAGAAGACTTCACCAATTAGAACCCTCTATGGGTAACTCTTTTTGAGATGTTTGTCCGCTTTTAGGATCAACGATTGACCCCACAAACCAATGCAAGACTTTTCAGCGTGCTTTGTCCTCACTCTCACACTTTCTAGGAAACTTCCTTAAAGGTCACCCATCCCTAAATTACTCCAAGTCAAGCACGCCTAATTGTAGAGTTCTTATGGGATGTGCTACCGAAAATTAAATGTATCTTGTTGGTATAGGTAGTACATGTCGCAACCCAAAAATTTCTGATCTTGCAACCTATGGTTTAGACATCCTTTTAAAGTCTCATCAATTAAGGAATGCCCGGACACCAGACTAATCCCTAATTAATGGTTTTGAAAATAAGTTCATGGAGTCGCCACCAATGTTTTACTCAAAACATTGGAAAAAGAAAATGTTTTTAAAGGTCCAATAATGGACTTGATAACCAGAATTGGGTTCGGGGGTCGGTTACATGTAGGGAAGGTATTAAGCACCCCTACAACGCCCTTAATCGGTAACCCATGACGAAGTTAACAATATAAACAATAATAATATAAATATTGAATCCCCTTTTATTGATAATATTTACATGCTTGAAATTTAAATTAAACAATTAACTTTAAAATAATTACATGATTGCTTTTATTATAATAATATTTATCAAAAATAAGAAATAAAAGAGAGAGAAGAAGATTGATTAAAATACCTCGTAGCAAGCTTTGTTAGATCTTCCAATATGGAAATTGTAGGTGCTTTGTGGCAACCTTTCACACTACACAAATGCCTCACAATACTCAAGAAATACAATAGGAGAGAGAGAGAGAGAAAAAATAGAGAAATTTCGAGCTCTAGAGAGTGCTAGACGAAATTTTTGGGGTCCCTTGAACTGTGCCCGAGATTTCTTATTTATAGGCATCAGACATGGGCCAGAACGACCCGTTCTGGATTCGGAACGGTCCGTTCCGAATCCGAACATTATGTAGCATTTTCGTACCCTAGAATGGCCTGTTCTGAAATCAGAACGGGCCGTTCTGGTTCCCTGGAACGGGCCGTTCTGAATTGGGAACGGCCCGTTCCGGGGTACAAAATGTAGCCCTTTTGGTAGGTTTGGAACGGCCCGTTCTGGTCTAGAATGGCCCGTTCCAACCTACATTTTTTAGGTCTTTTAGAATCCTCGGAACGGCCAGTTCTGATCCGAGAATGGCCCGTTCTGGACTTGGGAACGGCCCGTTCCGATTTTGGAACGGCCCGTTCTAGACCAATAAAAAAGTTAATTTAGGCTTTTGGGCCCTCTGATGTCCTATCTTGTTATTTGTTTGCCCCCGGACAAAATTGGGTGTCTACAACTGCCCCTCTTTACTTGTCCTTTGGAATAGCTGTGTTGCTTTTCCAAAGGCAAGTAAAGACGTAGACATTTCGTCCGGGTCTTCTTCTCGTCTCTGTGTTGATGCTTCTACGTTGCTTCCCTTGGACAAGTGTATTTGCTTGTATCCTCACCCTTTATAGCAGTTGGGCATTGATTGCGTATTCTATTGCGTAACAAGGTTGACAAACTGTACACTTGATCTTCAGTCTTCAAGTAGAAGCTCCATTGTTTCTCTTGTGATAGTGAGGTGGAGATCTGGTTCTTCAACCTGCTGATGTTGAGTATTGTTGTGTCGGCCTCTCCAAGCTGCCTGCTGATATTGTGAGTATTGTTTTGTCGGCCTCTCCAGGCCGCCTGCTGATATTGTGAGTATTATTGTGCCGGCCTCTCCAGGTCGCTTGCTGATGTTGTGAGTATTGTTGTGCCGGCCTCTCCAGGCCACCTACTGATATTGTGAGTATTATTGTGCCGGCCTCTCTAGCCGCTTACTGATATTGTGAGTATTATTGTGCTAGCCTCTCCAGGCCGCCTGCTGATATTGTGAGTATTATTGTGCCAGCCTCTCCAGGCCGCTTCCTGATGGTCAGTATTATTGTGCTGGCCTCTCCAGGTCGCCTGCTGATGGTGAGTATTATTATGCCGGCCTCTCCAGGCCGCCTGTTGATGGTGAGTATTATTGTGCCGGCCTCTCCAGGCCGCCTGCTGATGGTGAGTATTATTGTGTCGGCCTCTCCAAGCCGCCTGCTGATGGTGAGTATTATTATGCCGACCTCTCCAGGCCGCCTGCTGGTGGTGATGATGTGATTGTCCCTTTTCTATGGGAGGACGTCTGATGAAGATGAGGATTACTGGTAGGCGGTGCCCTTGTGATTGTGGGCAAATGAGTAAATGCCGAGTATTATTATGCCTAGCCTCTCCAGGCTACCTACTGATGATGATGATGTGATTCCCCCTTTTCTTTGGGAGGACGTCTGATGAAGACGAAGATTGCTGGTTGGTGGTGCCCTTGTGATTGTGGGCAAAGAAGTTGATGCGTGACAGGGATTCTAGTGTTGCCCCTGTCGTGTGAGTATTGTGATGCCTCTTCAGGCGCAATGTTGAGTCCTTTTGATTCATTGATGACTGATTGTTTGATTGTTGATGGATGGTTATTGAATGAAAGCCTGCCCCTAGGTGGATGGGCAGGAGATGTTTGTTGTTCCCCTGTGTTGGTGGGCAGAGAAGTGGATGGCTGGTAGGGATTCTAGTGTTTCCCCTGCCATGTGAGTCTTGTGATGCCTCTCCAGGCGCCTGCTTGTGGTAGGTTTTTCTGAATTTTTGTTTAGCTTCGGCTCTTTCATGTTTGAAGCTTGCCTTTTTCTGCTATTTTTTTAAATGCTTCGGCTTTTTAACATGTATGAAGCTTGCCTTTTTTTTCTGTTTTATCTTTTGTTATCATCATTGGTGGAGGGATCTTATCCTATGATGATGTTATTTGCTTAATATTTATTGACGAGTATTATTTTGGAAGCCACTCCTGGCTTTGGTAAGGAAACCATTGTCGCCACCGGCCCGAAACGGGCTTTCGGCATTCGCGAAGGATGGTTGGACTCGTTTATTTGTTTAAAAATATGGATTGCTAGAATGACGTATTCTCAAACTGAGACCTTGTCAAACGAGCAATTTTATTAAATGATTCACCAATCCATATTAATCCCAAGCGGGACCCTCCATGGATTAGTGGTTTTTGCAAAAAGGAGGGGTTCGTGGAGTCGCCACCAATGTTTTACTCAAAACATTGGAAAAAGGGATAAGGCAATTGATTTTTACAAATCAACTTTGGCCATTACAACCAGAGTTGGGTAAGGGAGTCGGTTACGCGTGGGGAAGGTGTTAGCACCCCACAGCGCCCCTTTCGGGTTCCCTATGACAGATTATTTTCTAAAATGATAGCGTAAAATTACTAAATTACCCCTATTTATTCTAAGCAATTATAAATTAACTATCTACATGATGACAGTTTAAATATGCACACAGAAAGCAGTAAAAGGAAGGATTTAAGAAGAAACCTCTTGAAGCGTGCTTTTATATATTGAGTGAAACTGGGAAGCTTTTTGGCGTTCCTTCGCTCTACAAGCTCGCTCGCTCCTTCCTAAAAACTTTTAACTATGGAAATCCGGAGGATTTCCCTTCGACTAGGTTCGATCCTCAAGCAAAATGGCTCGGGGCTCAAGAACTTTGTCGGATCAACTCTCCGAGTGATTTCTAGGGCAGAACACTGCTCAAAAACCCCAGAATACTCAAGGAGAGGGTTAAAACTATGTGAAAAAGTGTGGAATGACGTCCAATTGACGTCATATTTATAGGGAATAGGCGCAATACGGCCTACAGGAGCAATACGGCCGTATTGAAATTTTTGAACTTCAATACGGCCGTATTGAGTTCAATACGGCCGTATTGAAATTCAGAAATTTCAATGCGCCCGTATTGAGTTCACTGCGGCTGTATTGAAGCTTCAATACGGGCGTATTGATTCCAATACGGCCGTATTGAAGTTTTCAGAAACTTCAATACACCGTATTGAGTTCACTGCGGCCGTATTGAAGCTTCAATACGGCCGTATTAAGTTCAGTACGGCCGTATTGGGCTTCATTCCCTCCACTTCCTGATTTTGAGCTATTCTAAGACCTCTAGACCTACAGAGAACCCTCCTAGGGCCTTCCAGGGGTCCTTCTGGCTGATCTTCCTTCAGTCTTCGAGAGTCTTCAAGCTTTATTTCCGACCCGGACAATTTTAGGGGTCTACAGCTGCCCCCCTTTTACTTAGTCGGGCGGCCTTTTGGTGTACCGGCTGACAAGTAAAGGAGTTGACCCAATTGTCCGGGTGATGTCCCAACCTTCTGACTTGTAATGTCTTCCAGTGGAAAATTGTTGAGTAGCCTCTCCAGGTGGGTGCATACCTCGGCGCTTCTGACATCCTCGGTAGCTGAGTTTACCCTCTCCAGGGTCAACTTCACTCGACGCCCGAGCCGGAAGTTGAACACTGACGTGCCTCTGGCGACGCTGGTGATTGAGTACCGTCTCTCCAGACCTAGCCTCACTCGACGCCCGAGCCGGAAGCTAGACACCAATGTGTTAACATCACACTGATGATTAAGTATTGCCTCTCCAGGCCCAACCTCACTCGCCTCCCGAGCCGGAAGTTGGACACCAACGCACCTCTGATGACGCTGATGGTTGAGTACCGTCTCTCCAGACCTAGCCTCACTCGACGCCCGAGCCGGAAGCTAGACACCAATGTGTTAACATCACACTGATGATTAAGTATTGCCTCTCCAGGCTCAACCTCCCTCGCTGACCGAGCCGGAAGTTGGACACCAACGCACCTCTGATGACGCTGATGGTTGAGTACCGTCTCTCCAGACCTAGCCTCACTCGACGCCCGAGCCGGAAGCTAGACACCAATGTGTTAACATCACACTGATGATTAAGTATTGCCTCTCCAGGCTCTGCCGCTTAACATTTGGCAGTTTGAGTTTGCCCTCTCCAGGGTCTGCGTCTTAACATCGGCAGCTGAGTTTGCCCTCTCCAGGGATTTGAGATGATTTTTGTCTCCACAGTCTACTATGCTGCTTCGACAGTTTTTTCTGATTTTGTGCCGCTGAGGGCTGGATAACGCAGGGATCCGTCTAGGGGATGTGCAGTCATTCATAGGTTCCTGTGCCCCAACTTGCATTGCATTGTTGGTACCCATGGGGAATTTCTGACTCCTTGGGGTGTAGACACAGATGCTCTTTCTCTCTGAGTTGAGCGATGCCTTATGTTTGGCTGACGTCCTTTGACGTTGGTGGAGTATCCCTGTTGTCCTTATTCGGGTGACTCTTTTGGATTTTCTGATTTTTGTAGCCTCTGTGTAGGCTGTTTATCCGCTGGGGATTTTGTCATTCATTTCTTGACTGGCCTCTTCTGTTAGGCAAATGATCTTGATGTTTGGTGCTTGGCTGGATGCCACATTCCGTTTGGGGAATATTTATTGATATATTTTTTTCCTTTTTTGGAAGAGTGCCTCTGAGTAGGCGAATTATCTTGATGTTCAGTGTTCGGCTGAGTGCCGGATTCCTCTTGGGGAATGGTTATTGATCTTTTTGTGATTTTTCTTGAAGGGGTGCCTCTGAGTAGGCGACTGGGGATTTAGGGATCTTATGTATCCCAGAGTATTATTTAGGAAGCCTCTGCAGGCTTAGCCTCACTCAACGCTTGAGCTGGAGAGCTATCTTCACTGAGGAAGTTTAAGTCCTTTGACTTGTATATACTGTTTGGATGATCGCACTTCCATTGGGGATTGCGTCGATCTTGCTTTAATAGCTCTCGCTGGGGATTTTTCCGTGAGCTTGAGCTGAGGTTCCCTCTGGGGAGTATTATTTCTGCGAGCCTCTCCAGGCTCAGTTATTCTGCATACTGTGGAGGATGTGGAGTATTATTTTGGTAAGCCTCTCCAGGCTTAGTTATTCGGTACAAATTGTTTGCTGGATTTTCTATATCCTTGCCTTTTTTATTTTCGGCTTTTTCTGTATTTTGCCTTTTCTTCTGATTTGGCTTTTTCTGTATTTTGCCTTTTTTATGTTTTTGGCTTTTGCTGTACAGAAATTAAAAGTGCTAAAGAAATTAAATTCAGTTATTATGAGAGAGTATTATTTCGGCAAGCCTCTCCAGGCTCAGTTATTCTGAAGGAGTATTATTTCGACAAGCCTCTCCAGGCTCAATTATTCTGTGGGAGTATTGTTTCGGCAAGCCTCTCCAGGCTCAATTATTCTGAGAGTATTCTTTCGGTAAGCCTCTCCAGGCTCAATTATTCTGAGAGTATTCTTTCGGCGAGCCTCTCCAGGCTCAGTTATTTTGAGAGTATTCTTTCGGCAAGCCTCTCCAGGCTCAATTATTCTGTATGATGCTGTTGATTTTCTGAATCTTTGTATTTTGCTTGCTGCTGTCATACACAAGCAATTTTCTATTTTTCTATTTTATGCAGTTGCCTCATGATAAGGTCTTTGAATGTGCAACTAATGTGTGTGTGATGCACAAATGCAATACAATTTTTATTTTTGTTCATTTATTTAGAAAAGTGAGTGGTTCTCCCTATCTTCTTCTTCTTGGAGGACTTTCTGTCATTGACGCGAGGGAGTATTTTTGTGAGCCTTTATGCAGGAGATTATGGATTTTACAGGAACCCCTCCAATTTTCTTTTATTGACCGATTATTAATGGAATTTCGTACAATTTTTATGAAAAACCAATTCAGAGGCATAATCACATGGTCAAGAAAGAAAAGAAACAAATGGATATTTTTATTGATATTCACAAGTGTTTTTACAGAAAGATATACAGAAGGAAATTTCTGAAGAATGGCTGGCCAGGGTAGGCTATATACATTGGGCTTAACAATTATATCTGTAATTGTTGCTCTTTACGTTCCCCTAATTGCTTCGGCCTGAGCCAGGAGTGTAGATGCTGCAAGACGCTTGCTTCTAGAAGATAATCGCTTGAACCGCCTTTCGGTTTTCGATTCAAACGATCGTTGCTTGCTTTGCTTTTACATCTTATTCTTTTGCCCCTAACTTTTGCCTAGGACGTATCCTAGCGGGGATAATTTTGCCGTTGTTTTGCCTAGTACCCTTGTACTGGCGGGCTTTTTATTTTGCCCTAACTTTTGCCTAGGACGCCTTTTTTGGGTTTTCATCCTAGCAGGCCCATGCAAGCAACGTCTTCAAGCATAGTACTTCTTTACCACGTCAATGTTGACTAGGTATCGAAGTTCTTCTCCGTCCATGTTTGTGAGAATCAATGCTTCTCCTGAGAAGGCTCGTTTTACCACGTATGGTCCTCCGTGATTTGGGGCACACTTTCCAATTTTGCCCTTTTTGAGTTGGTAGTAATTTCTTCATTACCAACTCTCCCTCATGGTAGACTCGAGGGTGGACTTTCTTGTCAAAAGCCTTTTTGATCTTCCTCTGATAGGCTTGACCATGGCATATGGCGTTCAGCCGTTTCTTTTTGATAGGGTTCAACTGGTCATATTGGCTTTGAACCCATTCTGCCTCGGAAAGTTTTGTTTCCATGATTACCCTTAGATAGAATATCTCGACTTCGATGGGTAGAACTGCCTCCACCCCATAAATGAGTGAGAATGGAGTAGCTCCTGTAAATGGACGTATTGAAGTCCTATAGCCATGAGGAGCGAAGGGTAACATCTCGTGTCAGTCTTTAAATGAGACAACCATCTTTTGCACTATTTTTTTATGTTCTTATTGGTTGCCTCGACTGCCCCATTCATCTTTGGCCGATATGGGGAAAAGTTGTGGTGTTGGATCTTGAATTCTTGGCACAGTTCTTCCACCATTTTGTTGTTCAGATTAGATCCATTATCAGTGATGATTTATTTCTCCATGCTTCCACTAGATTATTCTAAAATCGTTGGGATAAGAGAGAAAAGAAGGAAAGGGTATATTTTTCAAAAGTTTGTGTTTTAGAGGGGATTATTTTATTTTTGAAAAATGGATTTTGTAAGAATGTTTGGCCAAGGTGGGCTTATGTGTTTAGGCTTGTTTGATTAAACACTTATGAAGTTAAGAAAATCTTTGTTTATTGACGTTGTGATTTTGACAACTTGGATAGCTTCCCTTGAACCTTTCTTGAATTCGGCTCATGGTACCATCATGGATTTCTTTTGTTTTTTGATTGTCCTTATTTTTGCCTAAAACACCCTTTTGTGGCGTTTTAGCGGACTTTTGTTTTTGTTCATTTTTGCAACCCTAACTTTTGCCTAGGTCACCCTTTTGTGGGATTCCTAGCGGGTCTTTTGCTCTTATTTTTGCGCAGACCCCTTTTTGGGTTTCCTGCCGAGCTTCTTTTATTTTGAAGGATTTATTTTTATCCATGATGGCACTTGTCAAGGCCAAGGGAAGGTGCTCCAAGTTGTCACACACACTTCCACATAAAAATGATGTGGGTTTATTATTATTAAGATGATTTTAACCTCATTCATGTTTATTCAAACAGGGTTAAAAATAATGTGGTTTAGAATTTTATTATAAGCAAGAAAAGAAGCAATGAAGAATGATTTTATTATAATCATAGCGGAAACATGTGTCCTTATTTCATCACTGGTATGGGTCCTAATGTTGACCTCTTTTATCTCTCGGCCATGCCCCAAATTTATAGTCTCCAATTTCTCTTGACGAGCTTCTTGATCTAGCAATCTTTGCAGATCCGGAGAAATGGTTTCCTCATCACTGTCCAACTCAAACCTTTCACCTTCGGATCCCGGTCAGAGCGAACAATTACAGACATAATTATTTTATTGGTTCTGTTTAGGTTTAGAATTATTAATGTTAATGAGGAAAGAGAGAAAAGAACAAAAAAGAGAATAATGTGAAAAATGCCTCTTTATTGATATGTATTAAAACTGTATAAAAACCCTTATTTACATGAAAAGGTTCTCATGATCTCGGGTACTGATCATGAGTCCCTAAAAGAGAAATATGAAGGGGGCCCTATCGTGGCTTGTTCTTCTCTCTACTCCTGCTTTGGCAGAGGATTCTTGCTCACGTCGGGCACTGTCGAATCGAAGGTGACCCACCCGGCATCAATAAGGTCTTGGACCCTGTATTTGAGAGCAAGGCATTTCTCTGTTGAATGCCCTGGTGCCCCCGAATGGTATAAACATTTGTCTTGTGGCTTGTACCAATCGGGGTAAGGTGGGTCGATCTTCCTTGGTGGAACATGAGCTAGAAGTTTGGCTTCTACTAGCTTCGGCAGGAGATCGCTATAAGTGGTCGGAAGTTTATCAAACTTCTTCACAGGGGTGAATTGCGATCTTCCCGACTTCGAAGTGGAAGTAGCCGAGGGTATGGTTATAGCATTGACTTCTCCCTCTTTCTTCTTCCCGAAGACCTTCTTAGCTTCATATGATTGGGAAGGCTTAGCCAGCTTCCCACTTTTAAGTCCTTGTTCCACTCTCTCCCCAATGGTGATGATGTCCGAGAAGAGTGTCGTTGTGTTCCCTATCATTTTATCGTAATAGGGACCAGTCAACGAGTTGATGAATAAGGACACCATCTCCTTATCTGACAGCGGGGGCTCTATCTGTGCCGCCAACTCCCTCCAACGTTGGGCGTACGCCTTGAAGGATTCATCGTTCTTTTTGCTCAAGGCTTGAAGATCAGACCTATCGGGTGTTAGGTCGATGTTGTATTTATAGCGCTTGAGAAAGGCGTCGGCCAACTGCCTCCATGTATGTACTAGATTTTCATCTAGCTGCATATACCAGTTGAGTGCAGTTTCAGCTAAGCTCTCTTGAAAGCAGTGGATCAAGAGCTTTTCATTTGTGGCATATGCAGCCATCTTGCGACAGTACATGGTGAGATGACTTTTGGGGCAAGTCGATCCCACATACTTTGGGAAATCCGGCACTTTAAATTTGGGAGGGAATTGAATATCCCTCACTAAGCACATGTCGGCGGCATCTTTGATGTCAAAATCATGCCCCTCCATAGCCCTTAGCCGATCCTCTAGGGCGTGGAATTGTTCTTTTGAAACTTCGGGCTCTTTAATCATGATTCCAGCCCCAATAGGTATGGCATGTGGAGGATCTTCTTCATGCTCTTCCTCCTCTCCCTCATGATGGGACCCATGGTCACTGTGATGAGATCCATGAATGTTATGGTGACGCATGAGTTCCAACATTTGCGCCATCTGCTCTTTGAGCTGTGAAAGCTCGGTCGTGAGCTTCTTGTTTTGTTCCTCTAGCGCTTCTATTTTCTTGATTTTCTTTGCGCGTGTGAGGACAGAGAGATGACCAGCCACTTTCTAAAATGAATGTTTATTCTAATTATCTTATTTATGATATGAATACACTCTTGATGTGAGCTTGATAATCTTTCATCTTTGAGGCGCTGCCTTTTTAAGATGAAAGTTTATCACCCTCCCTAGGCTATTATCTCTCCACAACGGAGAATCTCAATAGTCACGGGTCTCTTTCACTCACATCGAGAGGGTATTAGTGAACCTATAAATGATGATGAGGATGCATGAGGTATTATTGATAATGATGCCTATGCTCCTTACTTTTATTATATTTTCACACATGGTCTTTCCTCTTATGTCATGGTTTTTTTCATGCATGGGGATTTATTCTTAGACCTTATTACGAGGTTATTTATTAATGCACAAACAATTGCACATAAGCATTTACACAAACAATTCACTCATCCACGAACAGTCACGAGCGAATCACGAGGTAGGGGTCTCCTGCAGAAAAGTGCATATTCAAGGAGGATCTAACTGTTCTCACTTGGTCAAAGGCCCCCAAGGTGCCCCCATTATAGGGACCCAATTCCTCTCGTCGTAAGTCGATGGAAAGTTCCAACGCACTGTCGGACTCGAGTTCATGGTTATCACCTTGAGTGATGTTTTTCCGACAACGGTCTCTTGGGCTCCTATAGACCCATTCAACCGGCCGTACTAACATCCACTCCCTATGGATTACCACTCATGCCCCCGGGTATAGAGGGAACTGTTGTGTGCAAAGGTTTGTGTGCAATTTTTATTTCAAACAATTGCGGAAATTTAAACAAACAACAGTTATTTAAAGCCAAATATATAAAGCATGTTATCATACAAGCAAGGGGTAATGAAGTAATTTTAACTATTATTTGTTAAAAATAATCTGTCACTAAATGGGACTGACTCTCGAAGCTTCCCCAGCGGAGTCGCCATCTGTCGCCACCGGCCCGAAACGGGCTTTCGGCATTCGCGAAGGATGGTTGGACTCGTTTATTTGTTTAAAAATATGGATTGCTAGAATGACGTATTCTCAAACTGAGACCTTGTCAAACGAGCAATTTTATTAAATGATTCACCAATCCATATTAATCCCAAGCGGGACCCTCCATGGATTAGTGGTTTTTGCAAAAAGGAGGGGTTCGTGGAGTCGCCACCAATGTTTTACTCAAAACATTGGAAAAAGGGATAAGGCAATTGATTTTTACAAATCAACTTTGGCCATTACAACCAGAGTTGGGTAAGGGAGTCGGTTACGCGTGGGGAAGGTGTTAGCACCCCACAGCGCCCCTTTCGGGTTCCCTATGACAGATTATTTTCTAAAATGATAGCGTAAAATTACTAAATTACCCCTATTTATTCTAAGCAATTATAAATTAACTATCTACATGATGACAGTTTAAATATGCACACAGAAAGCAGTAAAAGGAAGGATTTAAGAAGAAACCTCTTGAAGCGTGCTTTTATATATTGAGTGAAACTGGGAAGCTTTTTGGCGTTCCCTCGCTCTACAAGCTCGCTCGCTCCTTCCTAAAAACTTTTAACTATGGAAATCCGGAGGATTTCCCTTCGACTAGGTTCGATCCTCAAGCAAAATGGCTCGGGGCTCAAGAACTTTGTCGGATCAACTCTCCGAGTGATTTCTAGGGCAGAACACTGCTCAAAAACCCCATAATACTCAAGGAGAGGGTTAAAACTATGTGAAAAAGTGTGGAATGACGTCCAATTGACGTCATATTTATAGGGAATAGGCGCAATACGGCCTACAGGAGCAATACGGCCGTATTGAAATTTTTGAACTTCAATACGGCCGTATTGAGTTCAATACGGCCGTATTGAAATTCAGAAATTTCAATGCGCCCGTATTGAGTTCACTGCGGCTGTATTGAAGCTTCAATACGGGCGTATTGATTCCAATACGGCCGTATTGAAGTTTTCAGAAACTTCAATACACCGTATTGAGTTCACTGCGGCCGTATTGAAGCTTCAATACGGCCGTATTAAGTTCAGTACGGCCGTATTGGGCTTCATTCCCTCCACTTCCTGATTTTGAGCTATTCTAAGACCTCTAGACCTACAGAGAACCCTCCTAGGGCCTTCCAGGGGTCCTTCTGGCTGATCTTCCTTCAGTCTTCGAGAGTCTTCAAGCTTTATTTCCGACCCGGACAATTTTAGGGGTCTACAACCATTCCTAGTCTTGGCATTCTCTTGAATCATCCTTCATTCAATTGAGGAGTACGGCGTGATGGCCTCTTCATGCTTGTGGACTTGATTATTCTTCCTCGTCCGATTCTATCCCGTCTTGCTGTTGACATGTCTTTTGTTTCTAGGTGGCTATATGAAACCATTTGTATGGAATGCCCTTGTTGGGCCTATGCTTTTTGACATGACCTTGGCTTTAAGGCACTGTCTAGTTGTTGATATTTTTTACGAGTGCTTCGGCCTCTTGATTCCTCCGACAAGGAGTGGATAGACACACACAAAGAATGCAAGAATGCAAAAGAAAATGCGAAGCAGGAATGGATTGGATTTTTTTATTATAAATAAACTTATACCCTTTTGTGCACGCTTGTGCCATATGCATGTTATCCAATGATGCTTCTATACTAATGCTTAAAATGCAATTTTATTTTTACTTTCAAGAAATTAATCTATGCGCATTGATCAATGACATGGATTGTTAGCCTTTAGCCTTGTCGAATTCAGTGTTGCTTCTTTGAACCTAAGGTTTGTGTAGTTCAACCCTCTCGCTTGTGCCGGATATGATATGTTATCCTTTAGATTAGGTGTACCTAGACTCTTTTCTAGGACACCTCCATCTTCTCCTTGTGAGTGCACTGTGCATACTCCGCGTATCTCTCAAATTTATCTTAATGCCATATAGGTTAAGAGGAAAGAGAGGAAGAGGATATATATATTTTTTGTAAAAGTTTTGGTAGAAAGGATTTTTTCAAAAATGGTTTATAGAAGAATGGCTGGCCGAGGTAGGCTAGTGGTTTAGGCTGATGAACAAGCACATTCAAAGTGAGGAAATCATTTTTCGCATTAGCTTATTATTTCCTTCAGAGTTAAGCGATGACTTGGGATTGCATATTGATTAAATGATCTTCTCGAGCCGCCTTCCGATTTTCAGCTCGGGATGCTGCTTTGTCCTAACTTTTGCCTAGGTTACTTGAGATGTGTTCCCTAGCGGACATTTTCTTTTTTGCCTAGACTACCCTTGTTAATTGTGGGTTGCCTAGCAGATCTTGCCCTAACTTTTGCGCAGCCCCCTTAGTGGGTTTCCTACTGGGCCTTTGTCTTTGCAGCATTTGTGATCATTTTTCATTACTCCATTAAAGGGGGATGCCCCTTGCACTAATTTCATTTGGGCTTTTATCCACAAGTCATGCCAAGTTTGATTGATCTTTATGTTTTTTTTTGTGTATAAAGCCATTGTTTCTAATGACGTCCTTATTTCAAATGTACTTGTTCATTTAGGGTTTGTTGACGAGGCTTAGAGTAGAGAAAAGGAAGAAGAGAAATGAAGTAGAAAAGTGTATGGCATTAAAATGGAATTTTCAATTTACACGTGCCCCTTTAATGTAGCTCGAGGGCCCGAGCATGCCCCGAGTTCGTGATTCATACACAGAGAAGTAGAGGGAGGTTGCCCCTTAGAGAGGCCTAGGTTGTCAGACTGTAGGGCTAGTCCCACACTTCCTTGGATGTGGCACTTTAGAAGATCTCGTGTAGAGGGAGGTCCTTTGCCTTCTTCTCTCATGCAGGTGTTGCCAATCCATATCCTGAGTCTTTCCTAAGAGGTAGGAACGGGTAGAAGCGATGATAGAGCTTTCCATGGAGTCTTTTCTCAAAAGGAACATTCAAGCTGTCTTTCGATTTTCAGCTCGAAACAAACATTGCTTCTTTTTTTTTTTTGCCTAGTCTGCCCTTTGTGGGTTTTCATTCTAGCAGCTTCTTAACAAGCAATGCTTCTCTCTTGTTGAAATCATCTTTCAAGAAAGCTCTATTCACTTTTCCTTTTAAGGGATTCGTTCTCCTTAGATTCTCTTTCTTAGCTTGCAACTCGTTAAGAGTGTAGATTCGTCCATTCCTATTCCGCTTGGATTTCACAGTTGCACGACACGGCTTTATTTTCTTTGGGGCAAGAGTTGGCATCTTAATGATTGTGGAGTTCTTTACCTTAAACTCTTTATGCATGGCTTATTTTCCATTATTTTCGACTAACGCACATAGGTTAATTCCCCTTTTTATTTTCATTTATTATTTTACAAGGAGGGATATGTTCTAAATGAATGTAATGCAAACATGTAGAGAAAGTAAAGAAAAATAAATATCAATCTCATTGATTTGTTTGTCTGTAAATGCTCAAATAGATTTTGACAGTATTGAGCGAGAATCTGTATTAGATTCTCAGAAGACTTACTTCAACAAACATATCAAAGTAAGGGGAAAACCATAGTATTTTAAAGATGATTTGGTTTTTTTCTTTAAAGTGCAAATACTGTTGTATATTAGAGCATTCACTTTTCTTAACTTTCTATACATACAGCAACCTAATCCTCCTTAGCTAATAAAATAAAATGAATGAAATTAATGAGCTAATCTAGAATGCATGTCATTTTTTTGGCTAATTTTTATCATGTTTTTATTATCTAAAGGGGAATGATGCACAATAAAGATGAGATTTCTTTTATTGATTTTTTTTAACACAAAGGAAACTACCTATATGATGGGATGCTGACCTAAGAATGTACAAAGGGGTATAAAATTTTTGTTATTTTTATTTTTATTTTTTATTATTTGTTTGCTTATTTTTAAAATTCCAATCCATCTTATTAGAACAAAATAATACAAACAAATGCACATACACATGCTCAATCAACGTACACCCACGAACAGTCGCGTATAAATCCATGGTCTATGGTCCTGGTTAAGAAAAGTGCATTGTACAAGGTGGTTCTAATTATCCTCACTGGTCTTAAGGCCCCTAAGGTGCCCCCATTATAGGGACCCAGTATCTCTGTCGCCGTCACCTAGCAAACTCTAAGGTCTGTGGCAGTATTTCGGGCTAGAGTAACCGGTTATCACCTTGAGTGTGATTTCCGACAAGGCTCGCAGGCTCCAAGGCCAAACTTGGGCCGGTCGTACGTCAACCACTCCTTATGTTTAATACCCTCATGCCCCCGGGTGTAGGGGGAACTGTTGTGTGCAAAGGTTTCTGTACAATTTTTATTCAAAAAGATGCAGAATTTAAACAGGCAAACAGATATTAAAGCCAAACAAATAAAGCAAACAAAGTAAAGGGGAAAAATATTTAAATTATTATTTTTATTTTTATTAACTTCATCAATTAATGGGCCTGACCCTCTTTAAACTTTCCCAGTGGAGTCGCCATCTGTCGCAACCCGAAAATTTTGGATCTTGCAACCTATGGTTTAGACATCCTTTTAAAGTCTCATCAATTAAGGAATGTCAGGACACCAGACTAATCCCTAATTAATGGTTTTGAAAATAGGTTCATGGAGTCGCCACCAATGTTTTACTCAAAACATTGGAAAAAGAAAAGGTTTTTAAAGGTCCAATAATGGTCTTGATAACTAGAATTGGGTTCGGGGGTCAGTTACGTGTAGGGAAGGTATTAAGCACCCCTACAACGCCCTTAATCGGTACCCTATGACGAAGTTAACATTATAAACAATAATAATATAAATACTGAATCCCCTTTTATTGATAATATTTACATGCTTAAAATTTAAATTAAACAATTAACTTTAAAATATTTACATGATTGCTTTTATTATAATAATATTTATCAAAAATAAGAAATAAAAGAGAGAGAAGAAGATTGATTAAAATACCTCGTAGCAAGCTTTGTTAGATCTTCCAATATGGAAATTGTAGGTGCTTTGTGGCAACCTTTCACACTACACAAATGCCTCACAATACTCAAGAAATACAATAGGAGAGAGAGAGAAAAAAAAAATAGAGAAATTTCGAGCTCTAGAGAGTGCTGGACGAAATTTTCGGGGTCCCTTGAACTGTGCCCGAGATTTCTTATTTATAGGCATCAGACCGGGCTGTTCTGGATTCGGAACGGCCCGTTCCGAATCCGAACATTATGTAGCATTTTCGTACCCTAGAACGGCCCGTTCTGAAATCAGAACGGCCCGTTCCAGGGAACCAGAACGGCCTGTTCTGAATTGGGAACGGCCCGTTCCGGGGTACAAAATTTAGCCCTTTTGGTAGGTTTGGAACGGCCCGTTCTGGTCTAGAACGGCCCGTTCCAACCTACATTTTTAGGTCTTTTAGAAGCCTCGGAACGGCCCGTTCTGATTCGAGAATGGCCCGTTCCGGAGTTGGGAACGGCCCGTTCCAAACCACTAAAAAAGTTAATTTAGGCTTTTGGGCCCTCTGATGTCCTATCTTGTTATTTGTTTGCCCCCGGACGAAATTGGGTGTCTACAGTACAAATTAATTCGTTTAAGCCATCCTCAACTACACAATCTCACACCCGTACGATCTCTGGATCCCTCTCATTCCGGTGTGTCCAGGTTCTTACAAGCCCACCAACTTTCGCTTGGTTCGTCCCCAAACCAAACCATAATAGGATAGAGGACTTGCTCTAACACCATTTGTAACACCCCTCATATTTGACCTCTCAGCAGCTCAATCCATGGCACTTCACAAAATGACACTTTACACGACTTCTCGTTGGTTAGAAGACTTCATCGGTTAGAACCCTCTGTGCATAGCCCTTTCTGAAGAATTTTCAGCGTGCTTTGTCTTCACTTGCACAATTTCTAGGAAACTTCCCAAAAGGTCACACATTCCTAAATTACTCCATGTTAAGCACACTTAACTATGAAGTTCTTATGGGACAAGATACCAAAAAGCAAATGCATCTTGTTGGTATAGGTAGTACAAATTAATTCTTTTAAGTCATCCTCAACTACATAATCTCATACTCATATAATTTTTGGATCCCTCTTATTTCGGTGTGTTTAGGTTGTTACACTAACCATTTTCTTGGTAGGTTGACTCTACTATGTTCTCCACCTTCTGAATGAGAAGAAGGAAGACGAGGAGAAGGAGTATCCAGGGTGATTTCCATATATTGTTAAAAGGAAAATAAGTCATGTTAATAACTTAATATTTGGTAATAATAATAATTAAAATAACAAGTAATATGAATAATTAAAATAACAAGTAGTATGAATAATTAAAATTAAAATAACAAGTAATATTATACACATAATTGGTTTTAAGTTTGAAAGTTCTCTCACAATTCTTCATCATGGTTATCATGTGTAGCATGTACATCGTCACTTTCATTTTTCACATCGAAGCTAGGCATGCATGTGTGTAGACCCCTAAAATTGTCCGGGTCGGAAATAAAGCTTGAAGACTCTCGAAGACTGAAGGATAATCAGCCAGAAGGACTCCTCGAAGGCCCTAGGAGGGTTCTCTGTAGGTCTAGAGGTCTTAGAATAGCTAAAAATAAGGAAGTGGAGGGAAAAAGCCCAATACGGCCGTACTGAACTTAATACGGCCGTATTGAAGCTTCAATACGGCCGTACTGAAGTCAGTACAACCGTATTGACACTTCAATACGACCGCTGCGAACTCAATACGGGCGTATTGAAATTTCTGACTTTCAATACGACCGTATTGAACTCCAATACGACCGTATTGAAGTTCAAAAATTTCAATACGGCCGTATTGGCCCTGTAGGCCGTACTGCGCCTATTCCCTATAAATATGACGTCAATTGGACGTCATTCCGGACTTTTTCACACAGTTTTGACTCCCTCCTTGAGTATTCTGGGGTTTTTGAGCAGTGTTCTGCCCTAGAAATCTCTCTGGGAGTCGATCCGACGAAGTTCTTGAGCCCCGAGCCATTTTGCTTGAGGATCGAACCTAGTCGAGGGGAAATCTTTTTGATTCCCTTAGTAAAAAATTTTGTTCTAGGAGAGCGAGGAGCGGGCTTGTAGAGCGAGGGAACGCCAAAACGCTTCCCAGTTCTTTCAATATATAAAAGCACGCTTCAAGAGGTTTCCCTTCAATCCTTCCTTTTACTGCTTTCTGTGTGCATATTTAAACTGTCATCATGTAGATAGTCAATTTATAATTGCTTAGAATAAATAGGGGTAATTTAGTAATTTTATACTGTTCTTTTAAAAATAATCTGTCATAGGGAACCCGAAAGGGGCGCCGTGGGGTGCTAACACCTTCCCCACGCGTAACCGACTCCCTTACCCAACTCTGGTTGTAGCGGCCAAAGTTGATTTTTAAATCAATTGCCTTATCCCTTTTTCCAATGTTTTGAGTAAAACATTGGTGGCGACTCCACGAACCCTCCTTTTGCGAAAACCACTAAACCATGGAGGGTCCCGCTTGGGATTAATATGGATTAGTGAGACTTTTAATAAATAAATTGGATAAGATCGACAAGGTCTCAGTTTGAGAACAAGTCATTCTAATAATCCAATACATTTTCAAAACCAAAATAAATGAGTCCAACCATCCTTCGCGAATGCCGAAAGCCCGTTTCGGGCCGGTGGCGACAGATGGCGACTCCACTGGGGAAGCCTCGAGAGTCAGTCCCATTTAGTGACAGATTATTTTTAACAAATAGTTAAAATTACTTTATTACCCCTCACTTGTATGATAACATGTTTATCTATTTGGCTTTAATAACTGTTGTATGTTTAATTTTCCGCAAATGTTTGAAATAAAATTGCACACAAACCTTTGCACACAACAGTTCCCTCTATACCCGGGGGCATGAGTGGTAATCCATAGGGAGTGGATGTTAGTACGGCCGGTTGATGGGTTTATAGGAGCCTATGAGACCGTTGTCGGAAAACATCACTCAAGGTGATAACCATGAACTTGAGTCCGACGGTGCGTTGGAACTTTCCATCGACCTACGACAAGAGGAATTGGGTCCCTATAATGGGGGCACCTTGGGGGCCTTTGACCAAGTGAGAACAGTTAGATCCTCCTTGAATATGCACTTTTCTGCAGGAGACCCCTACCTCGTAATTTGCTCGTGACTGTTCGTGGATGAGTGAATTGTTTGTGTAAATGCTTATGTGCAATTGTTTGTGCATTAATAAATAACCTCGTGATAAGGTCTAAAAATAATCCCCATGCATAAAAAACCATGACATGAGAGGAAAGACCATGTGTGAAAATATAATAAAAGTGAGGAGCATGTACATCATTACCAATAAGACATCATGCATCCTCATGAAAACATACATTTTAGGATCACCAATACCTCTTGACATGAGTGAAAGAGACCCATGACTATAGAGTTTC
Source organism: Cajanus cajan (assembly GCF_000230855.2). NCBI lineage: Eukaryota > Viridiplantae > Streptophyta > Magnoliopsida > Fabales > Fabaceae > Cajanus > Cajanus cajan. The sequence continues at coordinate 16,921,561 of NC_138520.1, read as the reverse complement.
TCCGTTGGGGAGAAATCATAGATAAAGAAGGGTGGTAAACTTCCGTCTTAAAAAGGCAGCGCCTTAAAGATGGAGGTTTATCAAGCTCATGTTAAAGAGTGTATGCATTCCATAAAATAAACTAACTAAACATTCATTTTAGAAAGTGGCTGGTCATCTCTCTGTCCTTACGCGCGCACGGAAAATCAAGAAAATGGAAGCATTGGAGGAGCAAAACAAGAAGCTCACAACCGAGCTTTCACAGCTTAAAGAGCAGATGGCGCAAATGATGGAACTCATGCGTCATCACAATATCCATGATTCTCATCATAGTGATCATGGGTCCCATCATGAGGGAGAGGAAGAAGAGCATGAAAAAGATCCTCCAAACGCCGTACCCCTTGGGGCAGGAATTATTATAAAAGAGCCCGAGGTCTCAAAGGAACAATTCCATGCCCTCGAGGATCGGCTAAGGGCTATGGAGGGGCATGACTTTGACATTAAGGACGCCGCCGACATGTGTTTAGTGAGGGACATTCAATTCCCTCCTAAATTTAAAGTGCCAGATTTCCCAAAGTACGTGGGATCGACTTGCCCTAAAAGTCATCTCACCATGTACTGTCGCAAGATGGCTGCATATGCCACAAATGAAAAGCTCTTGATCCACTGCTTTCAAGAGAGCTTAGCTGAAACTGCACTTAACTGGTATATGCAACTAGATGGAAATCTAGTTCACACATGGAGGCAGTTGGCCGACGCCTTCCTCAAGCGCTATAAATACAACATCGACCTAACACCCGATAGGTCAGATCTTCAAGCCTTGAGTAAAAAGAACGATGAATCCTTCAAGGCATACGCCCAACGTTGGAGGGAGTTGGCGGCACAGATAGAGCCCCCGCTGTCGGATAAGGAGACGGTGTCCTTATTCATCAACTCGTTGACTGGTCCCTATTACGATAAAATGATAGGGAACACAACGACACTCTTCTCGGACATCATCACCATTGGAGAAAGGGTGGAACAAGGACTTAAAAGTGGAAAGCTGGCTAAGCCTTCCCAACCATATGAAGCTAAGAAGGCCTTTGGGAAGAAGAAAGAAGGAGGAGTCAACGCTGTAACCATTGCTCCGTCTTCTTCCGCTTCGAAGTCAGGAAAATCGCAATACAACTCTGTGAAGAAGTTTGACAAACTTCCGACCACTTATAGCGATCTCCTGCCGAAGCTAGTAGAGGCGCGTCTTATTGCTTACATTCCACCAAAGAAGGTGAATCCACCCTACCCCGATTGGTACAATCCACAAGACAAATGTCTATACCATTCGGGGGCACAGGGGCATTCAACGGAGAACTGCCGAGCTCTCAAGTATAAGGTCCAAGACCTTATCGACGCTGGGTGGGTCACTTTCGATTCGACGGCGCCCGACGTGAGCAAGAATCCTCTACCGCAGCAGGAGTAGAGAGAAGGGCAAGCCATGATAGGGCCCCTCCACATTTTTTCTTTTAGGGACTCATGATCAGTACCCGAGATCATGAGGACCTTTTCATGTAAATAAAGGGTTTTATACAGTTTTACACTCATATATCAATAAAAAGGCATTTTTCACACATTATTCTCTCATTTTGTTCTATTCTCTCTCTCTCATTAATATTAATAAACTCTAAACCTAAACAGAACCAATAAATAATTATGTCTGTGATTGCTCGCTCTGACCGGGATCCGAAAGCCGAAGGTGAATGGGTTGAGCTGGACAGTAATGAGGAGACCATCTCTCCGGATCTGCAAAGACTGCTAGATCAAGAAGCTCGTCTACTCCAACCGAATCAAGAAGAATTGGAGACCGTGAATTTGGGGCAGGGTCAAGAATTGAAAGAGGTCAACATTGGGACCCGTATCAGTGATGGAATAAAAACGCAATTAATTCAATTATTGAGGGAATACAAGGACGTATTTGCATGGTCGTACCATGATATGCCCGGGTTGGACTCCAACATCGTCGAACACAAGTTGCCCTTAAAAGAGGGGTTTCGACCCATTAAGCAAAAGCTTCGACGAATCAAGCCCGAATGGTCCTTAAAGATTAAGGAGGAGGTGGAAAAACAATTGGACGCGGGATTCTTGGTTGTATCCCAGTATCCCGAATGGCTGGCTAACATTGTGCCAGTCGTCAAAAAGAATGGGAAGGTTAGAGTGTGTGTTGATTATAGGGATTTGAATCGTGCCAGTCCAAAGGACGATTTTCCCTTGCCCCACATCGATACACTTGTGGATCACACCGCCACAAACACACTCTATTCCTTTATGGATGGATACTCGGGGTATAATCAAATCAAGATGAATATAGAAGACCGCGAGAAAACTTCTTTCATTACACCCTGGGGAACTTTCTGCTACAGGGTGATGCCTTTCGGACTTAAAAATGCGGGGGCCACCTACCAACGAGCGATGGTGACTCTATTCCACGATATGATCCACAAAGAAATTGAAGTATACGTGGATGACATGATCGCAAAGTCAAAAGACGAAATGGACCACATCCAATATTTGAGAAAATTATTCAATCGGCTTCGTAAGTATCAGCTTAAGCTAAACCCGGCTAAGTGTACTTTCGGAGTTCGGTCGGGTAAGCTTCTTGGGTTCATCGTCAGTGAAAAAGGCATAGAGGTTGACCCCGATAAAGTAAAGGCAATAATGGAAATGCCTCCTCCTAAAACTGAGAAAGAAATTAGAGGATTCCTCGGCAGGGTGAACTACGTCGCAAGGTTCATCGCACAGTTGACTGACACGTGCAAACCAATATTCAAGCTGTTGCGCAAGAATCATTCCGAAACTTGGGATGAGAATTGTCAACGAGCTTTTGACAAGGTCAAACAGTGCTTGGCCAATCCACCAATATTGGTGCCACCTGTCGAGGGAAGGCCATTAATCCTCTATCTGACAGTGCTTGATGAGTCCATGGGAGCCGTGCTAGGGCAACAGGACGAAACTGGAAAGAAAGAACAAGCCATCTACTACCTGAGCAAAAAGTTCCTTGATTATGAAACCCGCTACACGCCATTAGAAAAGACTTGCTGTGCGTTGGCGTGGGCAACACAAAGGCTCAGGCAGTACATGATAAGGCATACTACTTGGTTGGTTTCCAAAATGGACCCAATTAAGTACGTGTTCGACAAGCCAATAATCACTGGGAAGATCGCCCGATGGCAAGTACAATTATCAGAATTCGACATCATACATGTCACACAAAAAGCCATCAAAGGCAGTACCCTAGCTGATTATCTAGCACATGGGCCGACCAATGATTATCAATCCCTTCAGGATGATTTCCCCGATGAACATATAATGAGTATACAACATGAAGATCCCAAGAACGATGCGTGGACCATGTATTTTGATGGAGCCTCCAACATGCTTGGACAGGGGATTGGGACAGTGTTAATCTCCCCACAAGGAAAGCATATCCCTCTAACAGCAAGACTCAATTTCGACTGTACAAATAATATGGCCGAATACGAGGCTTGCGCGTTAGGAATCCAAGCGGCTATCAACAATGGTATCCTCAAACTCAAAGTATTTGGAGATTCGGCTTTAGTCATCCATCAGCTACGAGGTGACTGGGAAGTCCGAAATCCTAAACTGATACCATATGTTGAGCATATCAAAGATTTGACACAATTCTTCCAAAGTATCATCTTTGAATACATTCCAAGGGAGGAGAATCAGTTTGCTGACGCCCTTGCTACGCTCTCATCGATGTTCGCCTTGGATAAGGAGCATGAAATGCCCATCATCAATATCCGGCGGCACGATAAGCAAGCGTTCTGCCTACTGATAGATGAAGCTGTTGACGATCATCCATGGTTCCATGACATCAAACAATATCTGTCAAAAGGGGAATATCCTGATATGGCCAGCGATAATGATAAAAAGCATATCCGAAGAAGGGCCATGGGATTTCTGTTGATTGGAGAAACCCTCTACAAAAAGAATTATGACTCGGTCTTATTGAGATGTATAGACCAAGTCGAAGCTCAAAATGTAATCAAAGAAATACATGAGGGGGTTTTCGGTACCCATATTCCCGGGCCTGCAATGGCTAAGAAAATCCTCAGAGCAGGATATTATTGGTCGACCATTGAAAGGGATTGTTACCAATACGTCCGGAAATGCCACAAGTGTCAAGCATATGCCGACAACATTCATGTCCCACCAACGCCACTTAATGTTTTGGCTTCACCATGGCCATTCGCAATGTGGGGCATGGATGTTATTGGACCCATCGAGCCAAAGGCATCCAATGGACATAGGTTCATCCTTGTGGCCATTGACTATTTCACCAAATGGGTAGAAGCGGCATCGTATGCTCATGTGACCCGAAAGGTGGTAACATCTTTTATCAGAAAGAATATCATATGCAGATACGGTATTCCCGACAAAATCATCACTGATAATGGATCCAATTTGAACAATAAGATGGTGGAAGAACTGTGCAAAGAGTTCAAAATTCAGCACCACAACTCTTCCCCATACCGACCAAAGATGAATGGGGCAGTTGAGGCAGCCAATAAGAATATCAAGAAGATAGTACAAAAGATGGTTGTCTCATTCAAAGACTGGCATGAGATGCTACCCTTCGCTCTCCATGGTTATAGGACTTCAGTACGTACATCCACAGGAGCTACTCCATTCTCCCTTGTTTATGGAATGGAGGCAGTTCTGCCGGTTGAAGTCGAGATACCGTCTCTGAGAGTAATCATGGAAGCAAAACTTTCCGAGGCAGAATGGGTTCAAAGTCGATACAACCAATTGAACCTTATCGAAGAAAAACGACTGAACGCCATATGCCATGGTCAAGCCTACCAAAGGAAGATCAAAAAGGCTTTTGACAAGAAAGTCCATCCTCGAATCTACCATGAGGGAGAGCTGGTGATGAAGAAATTGCTACCAGCTCAAAAGGACAAAATCGGAAAGTGGGCCCCAAATTACGAAGGACCATACGTGGTGAAGCGAGCCTTCTCCGGAGGAGCATTGATTCTCACAGACATGGACGGAGAAGAACTTCGATACCCAGTCAACGCTGACATGGTAAAGAAGTATTATGCTTGAAGACGTTGCTTGCATCAGCCCGTTAGGATGAAAACCCAAAAAGGGCATCCTAGGCAAAAGTTAGGGCAAAACAAAAAGCCCGCCAGTACAAGGGTACTAGGCAAAACAAAGGCAAAATTATCCCCGCTAGGACACGTCCTAGGCAAAAATTAGGGGAAAAAGAATAAGATGCAAAAAGTAAAGCAAGCAACGATCACGTGAACTGAAAACCGAAAGGCGGTTCAAGTGATAATCTTCTAGAAGCAAGCGTCTTGCAGTATCTACACTCCTGGCTCAGGCATCTCACCCGAAACAACTAGGGAAACGGGAAGAGCAGCAATTACAAATATAATTGTTTAAGCCAAAAATGTATAGCCCACCTTGGCCAGCCATTCTTCAGAAATTCCCTTTGTAAATCTTTCTGTGTAAACATTTGTGAATATCAATAAAATATCCATTTGTTTCTTTTCTTTCTTGACCTTGTGATTATGCCTTTAAATTGATGTTTCTAAAAATTGTACGAAACTCTTAATAATCGGTCAATAAAAGAGGGGTTCCTGTAAAATCCATAATCTCCTGCATAAAGGCTCACAAAAATACTCCCTCGCGTCAATGACAGAAAGTCCTCCAAGAAGAAGAGGATAGGGAGAGCCACTCACTTTTCTAAATAAATGAACAAAAATAAAAATTGTATTGCATTTGTGCATCACACACATTAGTTGCACATTCAAAGACCTTATCATGAGGCAACTGCATAAAATAGAAAAATAGAAAATTGCTTGTGTATGACAGCAGCAAGCAAAATACAAAGATTCAGAAAATCAGCAGCATCATACAGAATAATTGAGCCTGGAGAGGCTTGCCGAAAGAATACTCTCAAAATAACTGAGCCTGGAGAGGCTCGCCGAAATACTCCTCATCCTCCACACCAAAGAATAATTGAGCCTGGAGAGGCTCGCAGAAAGAATACTCCCTCAGAATAATTGAGCCTGGAGAGGCTCGCAGAAACAATACTCTTCCTTCAGAATAGTTGGGCCTAGAAAGGCTCGATTCCCCAGAGATATCTCAAGCTTACACTCACGGGCCAAATTCCCCAGTGAAAGCTATCAGAATGCGATCAGCGAAATCCCCAAAGGAGGCCTGATCATCCAAGAAAAATGTCTAAGGACTTTAAACTTCCCCAATGGAGGATAGCTTTCCAACTCAAAAGCGATGGGTGAAGCTAAGCCTGAAGAGGCTTTCTAAATAATACTCTGGGATGAATAAAAACTTCAAATCCCCAATCGCCTACTAAAGAGGCATTTCTACAAAAGGAAGACCAATAAACTATTCCCCAAGTGGAATTTGGCTCTCAGCCTAACAAATGAACGTCAAGATGATCTGCCTAACAAAAGAGGCCAATCAACATCAATCCTCAGTGGATGATCGCCTATCCAAGAGGCATCCCCACAAAAGGGGAAGAAAATCAAAAAGATTAATAAAATTCCCCAAGCGGAATTTGGCATCCCGCCAAAACATCGAACATCAAGACTATCTGCCTAACAGAAGAGGCCAGTCAAAAAAATCAACATGTCAACATCCCTAGCGGATAACAGCCTACACAGAGGCAACAAAATCCAAAAATTAAAAAGAGTTACCCGAATAAGGATAACCGGGATACTCCACCTACGTCAAAAGGACGTCATCCAAACATAAGGCATCGCTCAACTCAGAGAGAAAGAGCATCTGTGTCTACACCCCAAGGAGTCAGAAATTCCCCATGGGTACCAACAATGCAACGCAAGTTGGGGCACAGGAACCTGTGAATGACTGCACATCCCGTAGACGGATCCCTGCATTATCCAGCCCTCAGTGGCACCAAAATCAAAATCAACATCCAGAATCCCCAGCGGATAACAGCCTACACAGAGGCAGCGAAAAATCAGAAAATCAAAAAGAGTTACCCGAACAAGGATAACCGGGATACTCCACCAACGTCGAAAGGACGTCAGCCAATCATAAGGCACCGCTCACATCAGAAAGAGCATCTTTGTGTCTATACCCCAAGGAGTCAGAAATTCCCCAAGGGTACCAACAATGCAATGCAAGTTGGGGCACAGGAACCTGTGAATGACTGCACATCCCCTAGACGGATCCCTGCGTTATCCAGCCCTCAGCGGCACAAAAATCAAAAAACAACCGTCGAAGCAGCATCGTGGACTGTGGAGACAAAATCATCACCAAATCCCTGGAAAGGAGATATTCACGCTACCCCGTCGTCACAAACACGGAGGTATGTAGCTTCCGGCTCGGGCAATGAGCGAAGCTATCTCTGGAAAAGGGGTACTCACCGCTTACCGTTGTCACAAAGGTACTTAGTTTCCGGCTCAAACAAAGAGTGAAGCTAAGCCTGGAAGGACGGTACTTACAGCTTCCAGCTTGGGCAACAAGCAAAGCAAGGCCTGGAGAGGCAAAACTCACACTGCTTACCGTTGTCACAAGGGTACTTAGCTTCCGGCTCGAACAAAGAGTGAAGTTAAGCCTGGAGAGACGGTACTTACAGCTTCCAGCTTGGGCAACAAGCAAAGCAAGGCCTGGAGAGGCAAAACTCACACTGCTCACCGTCGTCGCAAAGGTGCTTGGTTTCCGGCTCGAACAAAGAGCGAGACTAAGCCTGGAGAGGCGGTACTCAACCATCAGCGTCATCAGAGGCGCGTTGATGTCCAACTTCCGGCTCGAGCGTCGAGTGAAGTTGACCTTGGAGAAGGTAAACTCAGCTACCGAGGATGTCAAAAGCGCCGAGGTATGCACCCACCTGGAGAGGCTACTCGACATTTTTCCACCGGAAGACGCTACAAGTCAGAAGGTCGGCGCAATACCCGGACAATTGGGTCAACTCCTTTACTTGTCAGCCGATACACCAAAAGGCCGTCCGACTAAGTAAAGGGGGGGCAGCTGTAGACCCCTAAAATTGTCCGGGTCGGAAATAAAGCTTGAAGACTCTCGAAGACTGAAGGATAATCAGCCAGAAGGACTCCTCGAAGGCCCTAGGAGGGTTCTCTGTAGGTCTAGAGGTCTTAGAATAGCTAAAAATAAGGAAGTGGAGGGAAAAAGCCCAATACGGCCGTACTGAACTTAATACGGCCGTATTGAAGCTTCAATACGGCCGTACTGAAGTCAGTACAACCGTATTGACACTTCAATACGACCGCTGCGAACTCAATACGGGCGTATTGAAATTTCTGACTTTCAATACGACCGTATTGAACTCCAATACGACCGTATTGAAGTTCAAAAATTTCAATACGGCCGTATTGGCCCTGTAGGCCGTACTGCGCCTATTCCCTATAAATATGACGTCAATTGGACGTCATTCCGGACTTTTTCACACAGTTTTGACTCCCTCCTTGAGTATTCTGGGGTTTTTGAGCAGTGTTCTGCCCTAGAAATCTCTCTGGGAGTCGATCCGACGAAGTTCTTGAGCCCCGAGCCATTTTGCTTGAGGATCGAACCTAGTCGAGGGGAAATCTTTTTGATTCCCTTAGTAAAAAATTTTGTTCTAGGAGAGCGAGGAGCGGGCTTGTAGAGCGAGGGAACGCCAAAACGCTTCCCAGTTCTTTCAATATATAAAAGCACGCTTCAAGAGGTTTCCCTTCAATCCTTCCTTTTACTGCTTTCTGTGTGCATATTTAAACTGTCATCATGTAGATAGTCAATTTATAATTGCTTAGAATAAATAGGGGTAATTTAGTAATTTTATACTGTTCTTTTAAAAATAATCTGTCATAGGGAACCCGAAAGGGGCGCCGTGGGGTGCTAACACCTTCCCCACGCGTAACCGACTCCCTTACCCAACTCTGGTTGTAGCGGCCAAAGTTGATTTTTAAATCAATTGCCTTATCCCTTTTTCCAATGTTTTGAGTAAAACATTGGTGGCGACTCCACGAACCCTCCTTTTGCGAAAACCACTAAACCATGGAGGGTCCCGCTTGGGATTAATATGGATTAGTGAGACTTTTAATAAATAAATTGGATAAGATCGACAAGGTCTCAGTTTGAGAACAAGTCATTCTAATAATCCAATACATTTTCAAAACCAAAATAAATGAGTCCAACCATCCTTCGCGAATGCCGAAAGCCCGTTTCGGGCCGGTGGCGACAATGTGGAGAAGGAAGAAGTCTCATAAATATCAAGTGTTGCATCTTCATGGACATGAGTACCATGCTTGTTTTATCCTTGTAGAACAACTGACCAATTTTTGTTAATAAGATCAACAACATAAAACACTTTTTTTGATTAGGTTTCCATGATAAATGACATATCTTTAGAACCTATGTTTTCCAGATTAACAAGTTAAAACTTAGATCATCAGTCTTAACCTCACTCTTACTATCAACCCACTTACATTTAAAAATGAACACTCTAAAACTTGTGTAACCAATCAACCATATGTTTTCAATGAGTATGAAATAACGTAAAGATGCAACAACTGTTGAGATTCACAAGCTGCTAAATCAATTTCTGAGTGTTTTGATGATTACAAAAAAGAAGCATTAAGATCAAGAAGTGCTTAAAGTGAAAAGTTGTAATAGTGTAGTTCATATGTTATAGTTGCTTTGTGTTTGTCTCTATGCATGTTTATATAATGTTTGTGCTTTGTGCAAAGGTTGTCTTTATCCTAATTGACTTGAAAGTAGTATGATGATGATGGAGTATAACTTAAGAAAGTTTCTGGATGTTTAAATTGAATTTTGAGATATTACTCAAAATAATCGATTACTCACTTACAATAGTCAATTATTTGCTCTATTTTTCATTAAACTAAACAACCTTGTTGTAATAGTCAATTATCGGTAGAAATAATCGATTATTCTTGAAAGCACTTTCTATAATAATCAATTATCCTTGAAATAATCGATTATTTTATTCTTGAGTGATTTTCATAATTACTTAGAACAAAATAATTAATTATTCTTATAAATAATCGATTATCTAAGCTTAAAAACTTTATAAAAAAGGTTTTCTCATTCAGAAATATATGAAAGTGATATTGTGCGAACTTTGTGAAATACTTTTGATATTTGAGATCTTCTGAGCATTTTCTTTGTGAAACCAAGAAGTGAAAATATTTTATGAAATGTTTTGAGAAAAATCATCATCATCACTACATTTTTGGAGAGAGGACTAATATTTGTCAAGAATTCACAATCTAATATGTTCAACTTTCAAATGAATTCATTCCTTAATTCTTTTTGTGTAATGTGGTAAGAATCTTGAGTAGGTTTCTTAAGTATAGGAACTCTTGAAGTGGGTGACTACAAGAAGTGCTTTCTTAGGTGCAAGGAAGGTTGTATCTTGTATGTAGGAATTTGTGTACTTGTAAAACTTCTTCATAAAGATAGTGGAAAAATCTTAATCAGGTTTTAATTGAGGATTGGATGTAGGTCACATGTGAAATTGCTAAACCAGGATAAATCATCTTACACTTTTTCTCATTCTTACTCTTTTTAATTGTGCAATCTTTGATTAGTATCTTAACTTGGTTAAAATGGGTTGCATGTGATAGCTATCTTTGTTTAATTGAGGTGTTAATTGAAACTTAATTCACGCATAGTTTCATGTTAAGATCCTAAAGATTAAAGAAAATTTAAAAGAGCATATAGAAGCATATCCAATATATCAAGATTTCAATATACTTCAATTAGAAATAATTTTAGAAAAGTTTTTTTAAATAAAGATCCATAACTCTGATTAAGTTTTAAAAAATCCAATTCACCCCCTTCTTGAATTTTAGCCATCTTTTCTAACAGTAACCAAATTTGGGTCCATGGAAGTTGAGAAATGTTGTGAACCAACAACCACTATAACCCAATGTTTTGCACTGTACTTTTTTAGATCTTCCTTTTTCGAAAAAAAAATGTATATTTATTGATATAGTAGCCACTTCGAAAGATGTCATCAAAGTTAGGCTTTAGTGCTAAACAAATCAATATCCTTGAGAACGTTATGTTATGCTCAATTATCAACCATTTCTAAGGCATTCTTGGATATTTTTATTCGCAATATCCTTGTGACTTATTAGATAAATTTCAACTTTGTTGGTGTTATTCAATATATAAAAATGTGCTTGCAACAGTTCCTCATAAATAGCTCGCAATCTTTACATTTCATATACACTTACCAATAATTCTTCATTGATCATGAGACTTAGGTACCCTCACCGCTTCAACTTCAGATAAGTATTTAGTGCATAACTCAATAGCTTCCTCTATAATATATCTTTCAACATTAGATGCTTTTGAACGGTGTTGGTTCTTCACATACCCTTTTAATTGTTAGAAAAAAAATGGTTAACCCAAGATCGGGAGTGAACTGAATTTACAAAAAGCCTTTTCAACTTTTCTTGGATAAAAACTTTTCTTAGTGTTTTCAACTAAACCAATTGATCTTAATCATGTTGGAATAAATGTGTTGAAGATTAACCAATGCAAGACTAAATCAAAATACCCTACATGTTATGCTCTTGATACAATATATAGATTAATCAACATGTATTCATAATGAACAAGCAAGTAAAATTCAAATAAGGATAAGAGAAACTTGTACAAAGATTTATATTGGTTTAGTCACCACCATTGTGACCTACATCTAGTCCCAAGTCAACGTGATTGAGTATTTTCACTGATCTTTAATATCCAAAGGTTTTCAATCACAAATCACATGCTAATCATTTTAGAAAATTAAAGACACCCATTTCTTGAATCCTAAGAATTAACCCCTTTTAGAAATCTACTACAAGAAACCTTTCTACCTTGAGAAATCTACTCAAGAACAAAGAAAAAATAAGGAAAGATACACTTCATGTATAGAACAAAATTGAATGGGTGAAAGATTAAATAATTGAGTCCCAATTCTTCATGTAGATTGATTATGATTCAATTCTTTTAATTCATGATAAAAGAAACCACGAAGGGTAACACCTATCTTCTATAAAAAACCTTTAGCTCAAAAGCTCACTTGGTTGTTCAAAAATCATAAAATTAAGTTCAGTTCTTATTAAGTTCTGAAAATGAAAAATGTTACATAGATTTTTCTTTATGAAATAATCGATTATTTTGATGAATAATCAATTATTTTGTTCTTCGTAAATCTAAAAACTCACTAAGAACACTTTAATTGATTATTTCCATGAATAATTGGTTATTCCATAGTTTTTGTTTATTTAGCGAGATAATCGATTATTTTTGCAATTGTTTTTAGGTTATTTGAAAGTAAGGCAAATAATCGATTAAAACTAATGATAATAAATTATTTTGAATAAAAAAATATTTCGATTTTTCACTCCAGATCCTTTACAAATCAATTTGAAACCTCACAATTATTCATCTAAATTATCAATCATCAACCTATATGAAGAATAACAGACAAACTAATGATTTAGCACTTAAGTACAAAACTAAACATGCACAAAGCAAAACACACAAGACAAATTATAAGTTGCTCTACAAAAGTTTCACTATCACTCAAAGGTTTATATAGAGAAGGGGGAAGCTATGTAGCTTTTTTTTTTCAATCCCTTGGCTAGAGGGTTTCTTATATAGCCAATTAGGAGACAAAAGCATAAGAGAGTTATCCGATGTGGGACTAAATTTTATAAAAATATAATTTTTTCCTAGGCAGCATGCAAGACCTCTAGAGAAATCATTAACCGTCGGATCGTGCTAGTTTTTGTAAGGTACCCTCACAATATATTGATCTTCAATTTCAATGGTTGGATCATTGAAATTAGGCCTGTAGTGAGCGATACTATCGTAACAAAAACGTTGTTTTGTATAGGATTCATATTTTCCATCTGCAATGCGAGGCCTCTAGAGAAATCATTAACCGTTGGATCAAGCTAAATATTTGATGATATCTTCTTAATACATTGATCTTTAAATTCAACGGTAGGATCGTGAAAATTAAGTCTTTAGCGAGAGATATTATCAAAACAAAAACACTTCCCAACACGAAAATTTCTAAAAAGGGGAACGGGTCGTTCCAACATTCAGAATGGCTATTCTGCACCCCAGATCAGTTTTCTTGAGTTTTCTGGGCATTCTGGAGCCATCTTGGCCCATTTAGGTGCTCTATTGGGCCCTTAGGGGTCGTACATGCTATTTTTTCTAGCTGTAGTGCAAGGCTTCTAGAGACCTTGTTAACTGTTGGATCATGCTGGAATTTTGATGATATTTTCTCAGTACATTGATCTTTAATCTCAATGGTTGGATCGTTAAAATTAGTTTTGTAATGAGAGATATTATCATAACAAAATTGTTCCCCAATGCGTTGGGCCCTTCAAGGGTTGTTTGTCTCGCTCTAGTAGACTTTTGTCCTTGGTTTGGGTACCCCGGATGAAATTGGGTGTCTACGTAAGGTTTCCTTCCAATCATCATTTTTTTCTCTATTAATTCTTATTAGTCTTACATTTACAAAATCCATTCCATCACCAACGTCTTTATTGAATTAAATTAATAAAATTATGGTTTATTTAGGCAAATATGGGAGCGACATGAGCATGCTTTGCTCTAAGCACGGGAATTGCTTGTCTTCAAGCATGAGCTTGCTTTGTCACCAAACCTAGCACATGCATGCTTGTCTTCAAGCACGAGCGTGCATCCTTCTAAGCAAAACCAAGGTTCATTTATCCAGCCCAACTCGGGTGTACTTTTCCAAAGCATGACCATGATGCCTCATGTATAGGTCTACACGAGTGTGCTTCACTTAAGTATGACCGTGCTTATCAGTCTAGAGTCATGAAACCACTTTGTACTTGGCTAATTTGCAAGTCATTCTCACCCTTTCTTTCTCTCTTTTGCATCACAACATAAAATTATCCATTACTTGACTTAATCATTTCAAAATTAAAAGTCATGCATAAAATTATTTCATAATGAAATAAATCACATCAACCCCCCCCCCCTCCCCCAATTATGTACACAACCCTAATCCTCAAAAGAGACAACACATAATGTATGACAATCTACATCACAAATCGCAACATTCTCATACATAGTAATATGCAACAGTAATTTCATATATTTCATACATGCACCAAATCATATTCAATCAATAACTTAAGAGACTTAAGATTCGTCTCATTATCATTCACCCCTTTATATGTCATATTCAACCAAGAATTTAAGAGACTTAAGGTTCGTCCCATTATCACTCACCCCTTTATATGTATTTGGTGAGACATTCTCACACTCATCCCTTGAAAAGAATAATTATTATTACAAAATCCAAACAATTTTACCGTGCATATTAAAATATATGATTGAACATTAGTGTAAAAACGCGTCCTAATTAAATTCTAATAAAAATTAACAAAAGCGAGGGCGAGGATGTGATAGAGCTTGCTTTCGTCTAGGCTATTGATAATCGTTGCTTATAAATCAAATAAAATCAATTGTATCCATTCAAAAATATATATATATATTTCGAATTTCAAGAGATTTTTCTGTTTTGTGGATGCTAACAAGATCATTAAACAGAACAAATAAAATGGTGACAGATAGTGAAATTGATTCTGTTGGCCAACAAGATCCAAAATTCCATTGAAGTTGCTTCCCAGAAAAGAGGACCCCCTGTCTGTGATGGGGCCTCTTCTATCGCTGACCATAAAGCTTCGGGAGACCACACATAAATATAAATTTGAGTAGTTTTCTATTGCCGATAGGATTGATTTTCCTTTGATGGTTATAGATTTTTCTTTTCGTTTCAATATGATTATATTCTATATGAAATGTTGGAGTTTTGTTTTTGTTTTTGATTTTGACTTTGATTTTTTTATTTTTCATCTTTAAAATTAAACATTATAATTTTTAGTATTATTACATCACATTCGTTAATTATGTTTATTTTTTGAAGGGGTGACACTCGTTAATTATTAACATGTTGAATAGAAAATAAAATAATGATTCTAGTAAAACCTAATAATATTAGTAATATTGCATCAATAATAATACTTAAAAGAAATATTATCTTTTGGTTTTTACTTTTTTATGACATTTATTCTTTAATAATTATAACTCTCTTTTAAATAAAATTATCATAATTTCTATTTGTAATTATTGTCTATTTTTTTCATATATATATATATATATATATTTAATTTTTTATTTAAATAAAATATATAAAGAGTGAAGTGTTTCGAGTATAAAAGGTGTGAGATAAAAGAAAATATATCGATTATTCATTAGTTATTGGGTTTGGTGACTCAAAATTGACTTACCTATACTTAAATAAACCACATCTCTAGAAGTTTGGCTCAGTGTGTCCAAAATGCAAATAGAATATCGGACATTCTTTATTTATTTTTTGACTTCCTTTAATATTCCATTGCATTTTTTTACACATTTTATTTTTAAAAATATTAAAATAAATATTATTTCTTCATATTAAGATAAATATTAAGGATTGAAATTAGTGATTTCTTTATTTTATTAGAATTGCAATAATATTTTAAATCTTAAAGAGGTGAAATAATTTTTTTTTTTTTATGAAAATCGAAATTCAAATTCACTTATTTTATTAGAATTAAAAATAATTTGTTTTTTTTCTCAAAATTGTTTTTGAGATTTGAACAAAATTTACGTCTCAAAAGATGCAAATTTCTTTACCATCTCAATTCTCAACCCGTGAATACTTTTCCAATTATTTTATACATTATTTTAGGGTTTAGCGTAAAAACATATTTTATGTCTTCGTAGCTTGTTAATAATAAAAAATAATAAAAATAATTGAAGTTAAATATAAATAAACGGTTAATAATTGAAGAGCTTAAACGATTTTGAACAATTACAATAATTATTTATGAATAAGTTTAAAATATAAAATTATGAAATAAAAATAAGGATAAATATATTAACATGAAAGTGAACACCGCCTAAATTTATTAATAACTAGTAGGATATAAGAAGACTAGACTTTGAGCATATGTAATTGTATATGAGAGTAGTGATTTTTTTATATTTGTTATGAATAGAGTAATTTTTAAAATTATAAAGTGTTTGAAGAGATAAAAAGAGTTAATAAAAATGGAAATTAAAAAGTTTTTTTATAATATGTACAGAGCATTAACATCGAAAAAGACATTCCATGAAAACAATTGTGAAAAAAAAAAATGAGTAGTTAGTTTTTTGGTGTACATCTTTTTTTTTTTTTTTTGTGTGTGTGTATAGTAGTTAGTTTTAATAAAGTGAATAATAATTTTTTTTTCTTTGAATATAAAATAGAAGTATAAATTTCTTTTAAAAAAAAGTTAACATCAAATGAGTATATTTTTTTATATATATATATTGTTATTGATATCAAAATATAGATAAAAATAAATATAAAAAAAAATAACCGTATGCTTGATTATACTGCCTTTTGGACCCAACAAAGTGAACTTTAAAACCCATAATCTGCCATCTTTTCTGAAAACACTGTCCCAACCTTATCAAAGCTTTCACTTTACCTTTATCAATGTTATTTAATCTACATTTTTCGGCGTGCACGCGTGGGTTTATAAACTTTATATATTTGAACAAAGGACATAAACCATCATAAGAACAAAATTTTTAAATAGAAAAAGTAATCAACACTTGCAATAAACACATCACTAATCAAACTACGCAAAACGGCTTGTCATTGCATCATCAACAATTGCACATTTTTAATTGAGAGAAGGCTCCAGACAAAAGATAAGAAAGTCCCTAATCCAATTCAAAGTGAAAGAAGATCCATCACTACATCAAACTTTCCTTTGTGGTTAATACTAATTAACATTAATGAGTTTGGTTAATTAGTCATACACTAATGGTACGACTAGGATTGTTAATGGGTTGGTCTCTTATGCCAAGCAATTTCTTCTCCTTTATAGCTGGATCCTCCAACAGAAGAACCTTGTCCTTGTCTCTAACCCCAACCATGTGTAGATATTCACCATCATCTCTCTCTTTACCCTTGAAGAGAAGCCTTTGCTCTCGGGGCTCAAAACTTGTTACCAGTGACAGAATCATTTTCAATTCACCTGCAAATTATTAGTTGTGCAACACACACTTTGTCAAATATACCATCTTAGGGATTTTCTCAATTATGTGAAAAAAATATATTTGTGGGATAAATAACCATTGAGCAGCTTAGAGAGAAAATAAACATTTTAGTTCAATTTCTTAAAATTTGTATGAGTTTAACCTAAGTCAAAAGCTAACTCATAAAGTTATAGTCTCTCTAGTTTATATTAACTATTTTGGTCATATATCTAATTAATGTTAAATTTCTAATATACTCTTAACATACTAAGGACCAAAATTCAAAGAGGTGGTCCCATAAGAGTTCATAGGTCTAACAACAATCCCCAATATACTATGATGCCATCTTAAAATTTGCATTTAGATTCAATCAACTAAAAAAAACCTATGAAATAGAGTATATATCTTTATGTATTACTTATCTGATTAAATACAAGTTTAAGAAAACTTTTTGAGAATTACATTTGTACTTAAAATAAAAAAAAATTCATTATATTCAATATAAAAATTCTTAAAAATTAGACTCTATTTTGGTCAAAATACTCCTGAACATGTGTGATCATCATTCCAATTTTGTAACCAAAAGAACACATTCATCACAGAAAAGGGGTGTGGAAGACTAGACTTACCAAAAGTTGATGTGGCCTCAACAGAAATTTCATGGGAGTGTGACACAGTTGAAACCATAATTGTGATAATTCCCTCTCCTGTGCTTTGGTTGCTCTCCCTTTTTTGAACAAGCATGCCACCAGGCCTAAGTTCCCATTGGATTTCACCAATGTTTCTGCAACCCTTTTCAGTTGGCTGTTGTGTTGCTGTTGCTTTGTTCCCATTTCCAAGCTTGGAGCTGCTTCGGCTAAACCTCATTGACCTCAACTTAATCATCTTTTTTTTTCTTTCCCTTTGTTGTGTTCCTAGGAAGAGCTTAAGGTGAAGCCTAAGAGGAGTTTTGAAGCAGTTGGGGCAGTTATATAATACTTGAAAGCGTGCATAAGGACGAAGAAAAGCATGAGTAAAATATTGTGTTGCTGAAAAGCAAGAGTTGAGAGAAGGGAAAGCCAATGAGGTGGGAACACGTGGAGGACGATGGAGGCATTGTTTTTTCTGCTGATACTGTGGCACATGGGTGGTGGGTGCCTAAGAACACGCCTGATTGATTGGTGGGCCAGGATCAACAGATATGTACTTTTAAATTGAAAGGGAAATTTTTTTGTTAAGGAAAATGATAGTTCTAAGATTTGGGATTCCTCTAAATTATTATCAACTTTTGATAGATAAAAAGAAGCTTAAAATTCTTATTTGGTCTCTTATAATATTTTTTTGTTTCAATTTAGTTTCATTTTAATTTTTTGTTTTAATTTGATCCTCAATAATTTAAATTATTGTAATTTGGTACTTCCGTCTAAATGATTTAAACGGAATTAATTGTTGGCCATATAGATGTCAGGTGGATGCCACGTAGATATCACGTAGATGGATGCCAAATTTCTTAAATACACCTGGAACCAAAACGGCCTGTTCTGAAACCAGAACGGCCCGTTCTGGTTGCATTCTTGGTGTGTAAATTTTGTACCTGGAACGGACCATTCTAGATGCAAAATTTACACACTAATAGTGTAACCAGAACAGGTCGTTCTGGTTTTGTGAATCGTGCAAGGAAAAAGACCTCAGGTACAAAACATTTCAAACACTAAATTTAGTAATATTGTCAATGGGGATTGATAACTTCAATTGCTAAACATTTGGGCTATACAATGTATTATTAAGGACGATGAAGTGTATCACTAAGGACAATGGTAGCAGGTTTTATTTCATTGTTAGTCAAGTTGGAGTGAACCACTTACTACTAAATTGATACTATACAGCCAAGGATGAAACGAAACGATGTTTCCCCTTGAAGTTACTAACGATGTACCCCAACAATAACAACCTGTTTTTGAGGAGGTACAACCTGAATTTTTGTGGTTTAGGGTTTCCCTTCAGCGTTACCCAAATGATTTCCTTTCTCAGTAATTTCTTTGAACTTTTTTAGTATATGTTATGTTCTGAATTTTTGTTTTCAATTTCTGAACCATGTTTCTGTCTTTGAATTTATGATATGTTATAAATTTTTATTTTCAATTTTTGAATCATATTGCAGAATTTTGGTCAACACATGCATGAAGTTGGCGTTCTGGAACGGGCCGTTCTGAATCCAGAACGACCCTTTCTAACACTAGAACGGCCCGTTCTGATGCACTCATGGTGTGTTAAATTTACATTTGGAACGACCCGTTCCAGTTGCAAAATTAACACATAACATGTGCAAGCAGAACGGGTCGTTCTGGTTCCAGGTGTATTCATGAAATTTGGCGTCCACCTATGCATCTACGTGGCATCCACCTGACATCCACGTGGCTAACAGTTAACTCCGTTTAAATCATTTGGACAGAAGTCCTAAATTGTAATAATTTAAATTATTGGGGACCAAATTGAAATCAAAAATTAAAGTGGGACTAAATTAAAATAAAAAAATATTATAAGGGACCAAATAAAGGTTTTAACCAAAAAAGAAAGAAAGAAAAAACTCAGTCAGTTACCTGAAAAAATATAATAAATTATGAATTTATATCTCTAACTTTTAAAGATAATTGATAATAATACTTATTTTCCTTATTAAAATAAATTACCTGTTTTAAAATAGGTAAATCTAACATGTTATTATTATATAACTTTTTTTTTAATCGAGTACTTTATGGTATTTGTTAAAAGTTAATGATTGAAAATATTAAATAATAACAAATTTCTTTAATGTAATGAATATTATAATTTTTTTAAATACTTATTAATTAATTTACTTCATTTAATATATCCTTAAAATATATTTCTCTGTATACAAATTGAGATAACTATTTTGAAGAAGAATACTTTGAGGAACTATTATTCAATAAGAGTATTTGTTTTTTAAAAAAAAAATTACGAGAATATTTTTAGGGAAAAAAAATTAAATTGTCATCTCTTTATAATTGTTTTTATTTTTTAATTTTACATAAAATTTTAATATTTTTAAAAATATGAATGATTAAAAATAATCTTCTATGTTATAATTTATATTATTTATTATAAATTTTAATTTATCAAATAAATATTACATATTTATTTTGTGTTACATACATACTAAACTACAAGTTTGCTTTTGGGAGAAAGGTTGAGGTAGTTTTTGATCATAAAATGGTAGCTAGGTAGTGAATGATACTCTCATGTCTAGTACTATCAGATATGAAAACAATGGCATGCGGGAGATTCTCAACCAAGCACCACTGTTAGTGGTTAAAAATATGGTGTAACATCCCATTTTTTAAAATAAATAATAAATAAATTAGAATAATTAGATATAAAAGAATAATATCTTATTAATAAAATAAAAAGGGAGAGAGAGCTTATCATAAGTTTTTAGGTAGACTCTAGGCTTAACTTGAAGGCTAATTCAAATAGGAGAGGTTAGAAAGGGTTGGGTCATTTTGCATGTATCCTGAAACCCTAAGAATTCATAGAAGGAGAAACAAAAGAGGTCGTGGGGGAAAAACGTGAATTGACGGTAGAGGCTATTAGAGGAACATTACTTCTCGAGAATCATCACTCCAGGTAAGGGATGAGAATTATCAAGTCCTAAGTATGTATGAGGGATAGGGGTAGACAGACTAATCTTAAGCCTCTTAAGTTATTTGTTTAGGGGGTTTCTTAAGTATGAAATTGATTGAAATTATATTATTGTTGTGTGTTATGACTCGTAATTGGTTTGGATTGATTACATTGATATTGAGATTGTGTGTTTTAAGGGTTAGGGTTATTATGTATGAATTTTGGTGTTTTTGAGTGTATGATTTAAAGATTTAGTGTGATTTGTTTGATTATAAAAATTTTGGTACAAACACATCTTGGTATTTAGATGAATGTTCTCTGTGAGATTAGCCAACTAAGGTTTTGTTTGATAGGTTGGAAAGTAGACATTTGGAGATACATCTTAGACACAAGAAATATATAAAAATGTTAAGAAACGAGTGAGTTATGTGAGTCACAAGATGAGTCTCATGTTTGCTGTGCAAAATATAATGTATGACACTTATAAGCATTACTAGAGCCCTTAGATGGTCGAATTAGGTTTCATGTTACTGATAAGAGTTGTAGGCTAGGATCTTAGCTTTTCAATGACACTAGAATCACCCAAAAAAGAAAGTCTAGAACTTAATTTATGATCAAATTAGTGAGAAAATATCAAGCTGTCAAAGTTAGGCTTAAATACTCCAATTTTGTAGTTTTTAAAAAATAATAGATGACAAAATTTTTTATGTCAACATAAAAGTCATAAACAATAATCTTAACTTTATAATAAAATTAATATCAACCTAATAGCATAGATACATTTATAGATAACATGCTTAAACCATATGAAATTATAGAAACTTAAGATAAGAATAAAAAAGTTGAGTTATATTGGTGAACTATTTTATATTGGTTTAGATCAATTAAATTAATATTGAGATTGTGTGTTTTGAGGGCTAGGATTGTTATGTATGAATTTTGGGGGTTTTGAGTGTATGATTTATAGATTAGGTTTGATTTGTTTGATTCTAAAAATTCTAGTACAAACACATCTCGATATTTAGATGAATGATCTATATGAGATTAACCAAATAAGGTTTTATTTTATAGGTTGGAAAGTAAACATTTGTGACTACAATTTAGAACAAGAATTACATAAAAATGTTAAGAAACGAGTGAATTATGTGAGTCACAAGATGATTCTCACATTCTGTGCACGAAACATAATGTCTGACACTTATAAGCATTCCGAAAGCCCTTAGATGGAAGAATTAGGTTTCATGTTATTTTTAAGAGTTATAGGATAGGATGTTAGCTTTTCAATGGCGCTAGAATCACAAAAATAAAAAAAAAAAAGGTTTAGAACTCAAGTTATGATCAAATTAGTTAGAAAAGGTCAAGTTGTTGGATTTAAGCTTAAACACTCTAGTTTTGTAATTTTTAAAAATAATAGATGATAAAATCAACTCTTAAGGTCAACATAAAAGTTGCATATAATTATCTTAGCTTTATAATAATATTAATATCAACTTTATTGCATAGGTACATCTTTAGATAACATGCTTAGACCGTATGACATTATAGAAACTTAAGATAAGAATAAATAATTTCTTAGTTATATTGGTGAGTTGTTTTATTCCTTAAGTTCCTATATGTTACATGATTAATGATAATGTATAATATTATGGTGTTTGATGATGATTATGATGATGATGATAGGAGATTGGTACCATGGCCAACTGTAACACTTTGATAGGATCCTAATACACATCCCTTAGTAAAGTGTTTTGGGGGGATCATTGTTGCAGAATGGTCCCTACACTATTATATAGGGTGGTATCATTCCATTACTCCTAGACTATGTTGTACACTTGATGATGAGGAGGAGATTGGTACCACATGTATGTAGAGTTAGGAGCATTATCTCATGAGTCTTAATTGATGAATATGATGTTTTTGTGATTGATGGAATGATGGTGATAAATGCAATGTACTATGTTAATTAATATTGTATGGGGGAATTGATGAAAGTGTGTCTTTATGATGTAATTTTTGTATGAATTGTATGTGTGCATGGTTATTTTTATGCTTCATATATGTTGTGATGAATGAGATGTATTCTCACTCCCCGTGTTTATATTGTTTGTATTTGGGTTGAATGCCATTTGTAGGTGTAAAACATGTACAAGATGATGAGTTTGAAGATGGAGAACCATAAAGAGGGGTTTTGCTTTGATAGTGTGACATTGGGATTGATCTTTTGGATAAATGATTATTTTAAGTTATATTTCTTTTTATGTTTATTTTATTGTCATAACTTTTTTTATTTAAAAGGTTATTCTTAATTTTGATTAAATAATTTTTAATAAGTTTTATACGGTTTAAGTAATGGTTATGAATATGAACCGCTTTACATGTTTTATGAAAAGAATCATTATAATTTATTTTTAATTCCAATTTTTTTAATATTTTATTTATTAAATCGATTGGGATAGAAGGGTGTCACATATGGAGCCTAAATTTGATTCCCATTAAACAATTGTTATAATTTTTTCAATATCTTTTTTTTTTGAAAAAAAAAACCTAGTTTGTTAATATGAATCCTGATTTATTAATATGACTCTTTATTAGGTAAGAGTACAACATCTTTAAATTACTTATGCTCTGTTGTAATTCAGGAATTGTGTGAATTGTTGTACACACCAATCTTATTTATAGAGAGAATACAATAAATGATAAAGATATTAATCTCTAATATTATGGAAACTAATCTAATCATATCCCTAATTGATAGCGAGGATAATAACCATAATATCTGTATCAACAATATCTATAATATATCCACAATATCTGTAACACTCCTCCTCAAGCTGGAGCATATATATCATATGCACCGAGCTTGTTACAAATGTAATCAACCCGAGGCCCTTTAAGCTATTTTGTGAACACATCTGCTAATTGGTCACTGGAGCTAACAAATTCAGTGGTGATCTCTCTTGAGAGCACTTTCTCTTTTACAAAATGACAATCTATTTCTATGTGCTTAGTCCGTTCATGGAAGACTAGATTGGAGGCAATGTGGAGAGCAGTTTCATTATCATAGATGAGTTTAGTTCCCTAAGTGTCTCCAATTTGAAGTTGCTTGAGAAGTTGTTGTAGCCATGTAATTTCACTTGCAGCTGCTGCCATAGCATGATATTCAGCTTTCACAATGGATCTAGCAACTGTAGTTTGCTTCTTGCTTCTCCATGAAATCAGGTTGCCTCCAATTAAAAGACAATAGCTAGAGGTATACCTTTTGTCTGATGGTGATCCTACCCAATCAGCATCTAAGTAACAAACAATTTTGGAATTGCCTTTGTCCTCGTATAGTAGTCCTCGACCCAGTGCCTTCTTGATATATCTGAGGATCCACATTGCTATAGTCTAATGACTATCACAAGGATCGTTAATGAATTGGCTTACCACACTTACTGGGAATGCGATGTCTGGCATGGTGATAGTAAGATAGTTAAGTCTGCCAACAAGTCTACGATATCTCTCTGGGTCATCTAGTGGCTTTCTCCTTGACCCGAAAGAAGCTTGAGGTTGGAATCCATTAGAGTATCACTGGGGCGGTAGTCAACCATACTAGTCTCAATGAAAATGTCTAGAGCATATTTTCTTTGGAAAATGGAAATACCAGAAGTGGAGTGAGCAACCTCAATCCCCAAAAAATATCTAAGTGGACCAAGGTCTTTCATCTAAAATTGGCTTTGAAGGTAAGATTTTGAAGTGTCAAATACCATCAGAGTCATCACCAGTAAGGACAATGTCATCAACATACACCACTAAATAACTACAATGTCCATATGAGGAGTGAAGGAAGAAAATAGAGTGGTCATCCTCATAGCGAGTCATACCAAACTCAATCAAGGCGAAGCTGAAGCGTCCAAACCAAGAATGAGGAGATTTCTTCAAGCCATAAAGAGAACAACCAAGACGACAAACAAGGTGAGTCTCACCAGAAGCAATAAAGCCAGGGGGCTGTTCCATATAAACTTCTTGCAATTCACCATTTAAAAAGGCATTTTTAATATCCAATTGGTGTAGCGGCCAATGACGAATTGCAGCCATAGCAAGAAACAAGCGAACAGACGTCATCTTGGCAACAGGGGAGAAAGTATCCCCATAATTTAGGCCATAGATTTGAGTATAGCCCTTTACAACCAATAGCGCTTTAAAGCGATCAATGCTACCATCCAGCGCAACTTTCACTGTGTACACCCATCGAAAACCAACGGTAGACTTGTCGGGTGGTAAAGGTACCAACTCCCACGTTCCACTAGTCTGCAAAGCATCCATTTCATCCAGCAGCGCTTATCTCCACTGAGAATTAGCCATAGCTTCACCTGTAGACTT
This sequence comes from Cajanus cajan, assembly GCF_000230855.2. NCBI lineage: Eukaryota > Viridiplantae > Streptophyta > Magnoliopsida > Fabales > Fabaceae > Cajanus > Cajanus cajan. The sequence continues at coordinate 16,896,478 of NC_138520.1, read as the reverse complement.
AGGATAGACACAAAATCCAAAGAGGAAATAAAAGAAAAGTAGGAAGGAGACAATCGATGACAAGAAAGAGTATAAGCATATAAAGGATGAGGATTGCAGGTAGATCGAATACCTTTACGAATGGCAATGGATAACTCAGGCAAAAGATGTTCAAGTCTAGGAGGCGTTATCAGATAGTCGTTAAAGCAAAAGATGAAGCTGGGGGAGCTGTATATGGAACCACTTGTGGGTGTCGTCTCCTATGCTGATAGACAAGTAATGGTGGTAGATTAGTAACTACAGCCAGAGCCGGAGTTAGAATAGTAGGTTAATCATCCAAAGAAGTATGACTAGTAATATCTGTTAGAAAAGAATGGTCAAATCCAAGAGGGGGGGGTGAATTGGATTCAATGACCCTTTAAAAATTTATCAGAGTTTTTGGATCTTCACTTTCAATTACAAACTTTTCTATGACAGAATTCTCACTTGAAGCACTTCTCAAGACTTGTTATGATAATATGAATGCAATATGCTAACTTGATTACAACATCATGAGGTTCATCAACAATGTTCAATTTACAGATTTAAAACATCAAGAATTACATTCACTTGTTAATCAAATTTTATCTTCCTTAAAACTCAATCAAGAAATTACAAAACAAGAGATAAGGTTGAAGAAGATTGCACAAGTCTTTTATACTGGTTCAGCCACTCCACATGTGACCTACATCCAGTCCTTAATCACCACCTGATTAAGATTTTTCCACTATCTTTAAGTAAGAAGGTTTACAAGCAAACACACATGCATATACTTCACTACTAAAAGATAATCACTTTCTTGACCCCAAGAAAGTACCCCTTGTAGATCCCACTACAAGAACCTTAATCACTTGAGAAACCCTTCTCAAGATTTTCCACAAAGATTCACAAAGAAACAAAAATGAAACGAATTCACCTGGAATTCTTGAACAATTCTTTGTCCTTCTCTTTCAAGAGTATGATGATGATGATGATTTTCACAAGTTCTTTCACAAATGTTTTTCTTCTTGGAATTTCACAAAGAAACCTTTCCAAGATGTCACACAGACTCTCTAAAGTGCTTTTAGAAGTTGATTATCAGTTCTCACTCAATTGTCTTATGTTTCAAAATAGTTCAAGTCTATTTATAAAAGTTCAAACCCAGATAATCGATTATTTTAAAGAATAATCGATTATTTTGTTCTTCAGATTTCTGGAAATCAACCAAGAACAATTTAATCGATTATTTAGCTGGATAATCGTTTATTCCAGAGAGTTGTTTCTGAAATAATCGATTATTTTGGCAAATAATCGATTATTACAACAAGGCATTCCACTTAGCCCATTTGCTGAAATAATCGATTATATTTAACAATAATCGATTATTTTGAGTCAATTCTTAAAACTTCATTTTAAGTCTCAAAATAATTTTCCAATGTTCTCAACTCATCATCATCTACTCCCTACTTGATTTTAGACAAGATTTGCTTAATGCACAAAGCACACACACAAGAACAAATATAACAATTCTTTTATAACACTTTATTTCCTAAACACTATTACATAGCTATACTTCAAAGCATTTTTCTTGAACTTCCTTGACTTTGTTTTTGTGTTCAATGTTGTTGTTGCACACTTGTTGTCTCCGGCTGTTGTGATCATCAAAACTCTTTTTCAGCTCTCCTAAGCTCAACAATCTCCCCCTTTTTGATGATGACAACCCATGACAACCCACGGACAATGATATCAATCCATAATGCACTTTGTGCCTGCTTCTTATTGTGTCATGAACCAAAACCTGTACAACACACACACACACAAAGCACAATACCTGCAACAAAAACTCAACACACAATACCATTTCTCCCCCTTTGGCATTATCAAAAACAAAGTAAGCCAAGGTTAATAATTATAAGCCATGTATAGAATTTTTCAGCAGCTCAAACCAAATCAGTTGCTCATTATTCAACCATACTTCAAACCGAAATAAACCAATGTGTGATGCCAATTGTGCACCATACCACAAACCAAATCAAATCAAGTCAAGATATCCATTATCTCAGTACAAAAACAGAGTATTTCAAATAATCACATTACAACATATATGCTCACCAAAAACAGAGCATTGTGCACCAGCATTCCAAAATAACCTTTGGAATCAAAATCAAGCCAATCACATAAGCAAACCAAACTTCAAATTCATCAAACTTAAATTGTTCAACATCAAAAACAATAAACTTGTTCAGGAATTAAAATCATTACAACCCAATTGAACTTATAAATTGTTCCAAACGTAAATTTAAAAACGACACAGAATAACAAAAACAGAAATCACTCCTCATCCTCCGGAATTCCAAGCTGAGTCTTCGGAGGGATGATTCTCCGACCGGCATACCATTCGAAGTAGTATTCTTGGGCCTTCTCATCGGCGAACCACTTCGAGATGAGTTGCTCCGAGGGAAGAGGGCGCTTGCTCCCCCTCACTTCCAGCTTCTTGGGTCTCTTGGAGGAAGATGCCATGGTTGGGTCTTGGAGAAAGATGAAGAAGAAGAGGGATTTGAGAGGTTTTGAGAGAGTTAGGGTTTGGAGGGTTTGGGAAATAATGAGAGAATGAGAGAATGAGATAATGAGAGGTTCTGAGAAGATTTTAAGGTGTTTGCACGTTCTGGGTATGGAAAAAGTGGGTAGTTTTATGAGTTGGCGCGGAGTTAACCGTTTTAAGAAAATTTAAAAAAAAAAACCGCCCAAATAATCGATTAGTTGTGCAAATAATCGATTATTTGCATCAGTAAACTCAGTTTAAACCACTTTCTGATATGGATAATCGATTATTTTAAGGATAATCGATTATTACAGAGGGTTCATTTTCCTTATACTCCTCAGATAATCGATTATTGACTGAAATAATCGATTATTTCAGTGACCTTTGAGTTTCTTCTTATCAAATAATCGATTATTATCCAAATAATCGATTATTCCAGTGACTTTTGAGTTTCTTGCTTACCAGATAATCGATTATTACCCAAATAATCGATTATTTCCGAAACTCTTGGAATTCTTCATGTTCCAGATAATCGATTATTTCCTCAGATAATCGATTATTTTCATGAGTCACTTTAAGATAATCGATTATATCTTAAGATAATCGATTATTCCAGTGATGATTTGTTTCACTGAAAATTTTAACTTCTCAAATTTCACCAAGTCTTGTTTGCAACTTCCAAATATTATCTTCCACACATCTCTTGTATTCATTCTCACAACATAATCAATTCAAACTTGTTTCACTAATTATTCCCAACTCAATTCTCAATTGATTAAACCTCTCTCTAGGTAGAGGTTTTGTGAAAATATCAGCTAGTTGTTTGGTTGTCTCTACAAACTCCACAACACAATCATTCCTTTGAACATGATCTCTCAAAAAGTGGTGTCTTATCTCAATATGCTTAGTCCTAGAGTGCAAAATTGGATTTTTGGTCAGATTTATTGCACTTGTGTTATCACACCTCAAAGGAATCTTGTTCAACTCAATTCCATAGTCTCTTAATTGTTGCTTCATCCAAAGGATTTGAGCACAACAACTTCCAGCTGCTATATACTCAGCTTCAGCTGTACTTAAAGCAACACAAGCTTGCTTTTTGCTATGCCATGAAACAAGTGCACTACCTAACAAGTGACATGTTCCACTTGTGCTCTTTCTGTCTAGCCTGCACCCAGCAAAATCTGAATCTGAGTAGCCAATTAGACTCAATGATACTCCTTTTGGATACCACAAACCAACATTAGTTGTACCCTTCAAATACTTAAGGATTCTCTTTACACTTTTCATATGAGATTCTTTAGGATTTGCTTGAAATCTTGCACATAGGCACACAACAAACATTATATCAGGCCTACTTGCTGTCAAGTATAAGAGTGATCCTATGATACCTCTATATTTTGAATTATCAACAGCAATTCCTTTCTCATCTAAGTCAAGATTGCAATTGTTTGATATTGGTGTGGCAGCCTCCTTACACCCTTCCATACCAAACTTTTTCAAAAGTTCATTGCAATACTTGCTTTGACTTATGAAAGTTCCATCATGCATTTGTTTGATTTGTAATCCCAAAAAGAAGGTAAGTTCTCCCATCATTGACATCTCAAATTCTCCTTGCATTGTTTTGGCAAATTCTTTACAAAGAGAGGAATTTGTAGATCCAAACACAATATCATCCACATATATTTGCACATACATTGTATCATTTTTAAATCTCTTAACAAACAATGTATTGTCCACCTTTCCTCTTTCATAATCATTCTCAATTAGAAATTTGCTCAACCTATCATACCAAGATCTAGGAGCTTGCTTCAAGCCACAGAGTGCCTTTTTGAGCTTGTACACATGATTAGGATTTTTGAAGTCCACAAATCCAGGTGGCTGTTCCACATACACTTCCTCTTGTATCAGCCCAATGAGGAAAGCACTTTTTACATCCATTTGATAAAACTTGAAATTCTCAATTGATGAATAAGCAAGAAGTAGTCTAATAGCTTCAATCCTTGCTACAGGGGCAAAAGTCTCATCATAGTCAATTCCTTCTTCTTGATTATATCCCTTAGCCACTAATCTTGCCTTATTTCTAAGAATTATTCCTGATTCATCAAGCTTATTTCTGAAAACCCACTTGGTTCCAATAATTGGATAATCTTTTGGTAATGGCACTAAATCCCACACTTCATTTCTTTCAAACTGATTTAGTTCCTCTTGCATAGCCATTAACCAATGCTCATCTTTAAGTGCTTCATCAATGTTCTTAGGTTCAACTTGTGAAACAAATGCCATAGTGTTGCAAATATTTTTGATAGCACTCCTAGTTGTAACACCTTTACCAATATTTCCAATTATGTTATCTATTGATAATTCTCTAGAAGTCTTCCACTCTTTTGGCAATTGTTCACATGTTACCTTTTCTTTCTCATGTGATACACTCTCCTTAGATTTTTCATTTGGTTCACTCTCCAATAGGGGTTGATCAAGCAATTCATTTAAATCTTCAATTTCTGTTTGCCTTGTCTCTTGCTTATTTACTTCATCAAATACTACATGAACAGATTCCTCTACCACTAAAGTTCTCTTATTGTAAATTCTATAAGACTTACTATTTGTAGAGTATCCTAGAAATATTGCTTCATCAGCCTTTGCATCAAACTTCCCAAGTTGTTTTTTCCCATTGTTCAGCACATAACACTTGCAACCAAACACTCTAAAATAGGAAATGTTAGGCTTCTTTCCTTTATAGATTTCATAGGGTGTTTTCTTTAAAATAGGCCGAATTAGAACTCTATTTAACACATGACAAGCTGTGTTAATAGCATCAGCCCAAAAGTATTTTGGTAGGTTTGTTTCATTTAACATTGTTCTTGCAAGTTCTTCTAAGGACCTATTTTTCCTCTCAACAACCCCATTTTGTTGAGGTGTCCTAGGTGCTGAGAAATTATGGTTTATACCATGTTCCTCACAGAATTTTTGAAACATGATGTTTTGGAATTCACCTCCATGATCACTTCTTATAGAGGTGATGTTTGAACACTTCTCATTTTGAACAAGCTTAGCAAATTTTCTAAAGGCAGTAAAAGCATCATTTTTATTTGCAAGAAACATAACCCATGTAAATCTTGAGTAGTCATCTACAATCACTAAGCCATAGTAGTTTCCACCTAAGCTCATTGTTCTTGATGGACCAAACAAATCCATGTGAATTAATTGCAAAGGTCTAGATGTTGAAATCTGATTTTTGCTTTTAAAACTAGCCTTCACTTGCTTGCCCTTTTGACAAGCATCACATAATTTGTCTTTTCCAAACTTGAGTTTAGGTAGACCAACCACCAATTCTTTCCTACTCAATTTATTCAAGTGATCCATGTGAATATGTGCAGCTCTCCTATGCCAAAGCCATGTGCTTTCTTCTTGAGTTATTAGACATTTAGTGTTTGACATTGATATAGAATGCTCTAAGTCTAGCATGTATATGTTGTCAATCCTTTTTCCTATAAATCTGATTTCTTTACTCCTTTTATCACAAATTAGGCAACATGTATTGTCAAATTCAATTTTAAAGCCTTTGTCACTTAATTGACTTATACTCAGCAAATTGTGCTTCAAGCCATCAACAAGCAATACATTTTCAATCAATGTTTGAGAGGAGGAATTACCAATATTTCCATGACCAAGAATTTTGCCTTTATTGTTGTCACCATAGGTAACATACCCTTCATTCTTCAATTTCAGACTTGAGAATTTGGAGGGATCCCCGGTCATGTGCCTTGAGCAGCCGCTATCAAGATACCACAGCAAATTTTTGGCCCTCAAGCATTCCTACAAAATAAATTCAGAGGAAAAATTTAGGTACCCATGTGGAGGGTCCTTGTTGGTTAGTTCTCAGCCCTTGACTCTTCTCAACCCAAATCATTTTTCCACTTGGAACTCCAAATTTTCTTGAGTAACAGTTCCTAATAGTATGACCCATTTTACAACAATAAAAACAAGTTGCTTGTTTAGAAAAGTTACTTTTGAGTTTTCTAAAATTTTGACTTTTCACAAAAGCTACTTTCCTAGACTCAAATGGTATGCTTGTGCTTGGATTAAAGCCAAGTCCACTCCTATCAAAAGTGTTTCTTTGTTTTCCCAAAAGAATTTTCAAATTTGCATTTCCCTTTGTGAACCTTGCAAGTGTGAATTTTAAATCAGCATTTTCCTTTTCAAAAACTTTGCAATGTTCACAAACATCTTTTAAGGAATGAGCTTCACTAAAGTTAAACATAGTTTGAAGATCATCATGCTCATGCTTCAAATCTTCAAATTTTTGTTCAGCTTTAATTAAAGCATTTTCATACCATTTCAGCTTGTTTTTCAATTTTAAATTTGAGGCACCTAATTTGACAGCCTCTTCATGAATTTGAATGAAAGCTTCTTGAAGTTGGTCATAATCAGGATTTGATTCAAGGTCTGAGTCACTTACTATTGTGTCTTGTGCAGTTCCAGCCATCAAACACAGATTGTTTTCCTCACTTTCAGATTCTCCACTTGTTGTGCTTGAGTCATTGTCTTCCCAAGCAATATAGGCTCTTTTTCCTTTTGCATTTTTCTTAAACTTCTTCTCCTCTTGTTGCTTCTTTAAGATATTTGGACAGTCAGCTTTCATGTGTCCAGGCTTTCCGCATTCAAAGCAATTGAAGGAGGAGGAGGATGCTTCCTCTTTCTTGTTTGGCTTTTTGTTGAACTTATAGGGAGAGTTTCTTTTTCTTCTTATAAACTTTCTGAATTTCTTCACTAGCAGGTTGAAATTTTCGGTTTTGGAGTCATCGGAGCTTGTTTCTTCATATACCTCTTTTCCTTTGGCAGTTTTTAAGGCCTTCAATGACACTCCTTTACCTTTCTTGTCTTGCTGCTCATGTTCATCAAATATGTGCAGCTTTTGTTCATGCTCCCTTAATTTTCCAAAGAGAGTAGCTAATGTTAAGGAGGTCAAGTCCTTTGATTCTTCAATGGTTGTCACCTTTGCTTGCCATGTTCTATCCAAGCATTGCAGCACTTTTAGATTCAACTCTTCCTTTTCAAATTTCCTGCCAAGATCAACAAGGTGATTTATCAAATGTGTAAATCTTTTTTGAAAATCAGAGATGGATTCACCATTTTGCATTCTAAACAATTCATATTCTCTAATGAGAGTATGTTTTCTTGATCTTTTGACATCACTTGTTCCTTCATGAGTGACTTGCAAGGTGTCCCACATTTCTTTAGCTGATGAACATTGTGAAATCCTGAAAAATTCATCAATAGACAATGCAGATGTGATTATATTTTTTGCTCTCTTATCATGTTGGGCTCTTCTCCTTTCCTCATCACTCCACTCACTCCAATGTTTCTCCTTAAGCTCACCATCATCATTCTTTTTCATTGGAACATAGGGTCCATTTTCTATAGCATCCCATACAGCAATATCAATAGCTTCAATGAAAATTCTCATCCTAATTTTCCAATAGACATAATTTTCACCATTGAAAACAGGAGGTCTATGTATAGAGACACCCTCACCATAGGGTAGCTTGTTGTTGGCCATTTTTAAGTCTTGAACAACTCTCAAGAACCTTGCTCTAGATACCAATTGTTAGAAAAGAATGGCCAAATCCAAGAGGGGGGGTGAATTGGATTCAATGACCCTTTAAAAATTTATCAGAGTTTTTGGATCTTCACTTTCAATTACAAACTTTTCTATGACAGAATTCTCACTTGAAGCACTTCTCAAGACTTGTTATGATAATATGAATGCAATATGCTAACTTGATTACAACATCATGAGGTTCATCAACAATGTTCAATTTACAGATTTAAAACATCAAGAATTACATTCACTTGTTAATCAAATTTTATCTTCCTTAAAACTCAATCAAGAAATTACAAAACAAGAGATAAGGTTGAAGAAGATTGCACAAGTCTTTTATACTGGTTCAGCCACTCCACATGTGACCTACATCCAGTCCTTAATCACCACCTGATTAAGATTTTTCCACTATCTTTAAGCAAGAAGGTTTACAAGCAAACACACATGCATATACTTCACTACTAAAAGATAATCACTTTCTTGACCCCAAGAAAGTACCCCTTGTAGATCCCACTACAAGAACCTTAATCACTTGAGAAACCCTTCTCGAGATTTTCCACAAAGATTCACAAAGAAACAAAAATGAAACGAATTCACCTGGAATTCTTGAACAATTCTTTGTCCTTCTCTTTCAAGAGTATGATGATGATGATGATTTTCACAAGTTCTTTCACAAATGTTTTTCTTCTTGGAATTTCACAAAGAAACCTTTCCAAGATGTCACACAGACTCTCTAAAGTGCTTTTAGAAGTTGATTATCAGCTCTCACTCAATTGTCTTATGTTTCAAAATAGTTCAAGTCTATTTATAAAAGTTCAAACCCAGATAATCGATTATTTTAAAGAATAATCGATTATTTTGTTCTTCAGATTTCTGGAAATCAACCAAGAACAATTTAATCGATTATTTAGCTGGATAATCGTTTATTCTAGAGAGTTGTTTCTGAAATAATCGATTATTTTGGCAAATAATCGATTATTACAGCAAGGCATTCCACTTAGCCCATTTTCTGAAATAATCGATTATATTTAACAATAGTCGATTATTTTGAGTCAGTTCTTAAAACTTCATTTTAAGTCTCAAAATAATTTTCCAATGTTCTCAACTCATCATCATCTACTCCCTACTTGATTTTAGACAAGATTTGCTTAATGCACAAAGCACACACACAAGCACAAATATAACAATTCTTTTATAACACTTTATTTCCTAAACACTATTACATAGCTATACTTCAAAGCATTTTTCTTGAACTTCCTTGACTTTGTTTTTGTGTTCAATGTTGTTGTTGCACACTTGTTGTCTCCGGCTGTTGTGATCATCAAAACTCTTTTTCAGCTCTCCTAAGCTCAACAATATCCTCAGAGAAGAAAGGAGAGGATGACTCAAAGAAGGAAATGTCAGCGGAAACAATATAGCGTTGAAGTTGTGGACAAAAGCAACGATACCTTTTCTGGAGTCGAGAATACCCAAGAAATATACACTTGAGGGACCTAGTAGAAAATTTATCTTTACCTGGGGTTAGAACATGGACAAAACATGTACAACCAAAGACACGAAGTGGAACAGGATAAATATCATTTTGTGGATACAATATGGTGTATAGGATTTGATTTCTGAGAACAGAGGAGGGCATGCGATTAATCAAGTAACAAGTAGTAAGAATTGCATCACCCCAGAAGCGAAGTGGAACCATATGATGAAGGAGAAGAGTACGAGTTGTCTCAACCAGGTGACAATTTTTGCGTTCAGCTACACCATTTTGTTGTGGTGTTTGGGCACAAGAGGTCTGATGAAGAATATCCTAGGAGGAAAGAAAAGACTGGAATTTAGAAGATAAATACTCTTTTGCATTATCAGTGCGTAAGATTTTAATAGATTGATCAAATTAAGAAGCAATTTCAATGAAAAAACTTTGAAAAATGTGAAAAACATCATAACGATGCTTCATTAAAAAAACCTAAGTACAACGCGAAAAATCATCAATAAAAGTAACAAAATAAGAATAACCTAAAATTGAACAGACTCGATTGGGTCCCCAAATATCAGAGTGAACTAGGGTAAATGGTGACGCAACACATTTATTGACACTAGATTGATAAGACTAACAGACATGTTTCCCTAATTGACATGACTCACATTGGATGTTTTTAATGGTGGAAAGGCTAGGAACTAAAAGTCACAATCTCTCCAAACTAGGATGACCAAGACGCTGATGAGCAAGATCGACAGAGGTGGTGACACACCAACCAATGGTGAGAGACGATACAATCCCCCATACTCATGTCCTGCTCTAATTTTCTGTCCAGTACGCCGATCTTGAATAAGAAAAAAATTATTAACAAAAAACACAGAGAAATTAAGGGTACGTGTGAGTTTGCTAATGGTAATTAAATTAAAAGGAAAATAAGGAACAAACAAAACAGAGTGTAAAGGGAGGTGAGGGAGTGTGGGTATTTGACCAATGCCATGAACTTTAATTTGAGAACCATTGGTAAGAGTAATAGGTGGTAAGAAGTCAGAGAAGGACAATTGAGAGAAAAAGGATTGATTACCAGTCATATGATCAAATGCACTAGAGTCAAGAATATTCCAAGGTCCAAGAGAAGAAGAATGAGACATAAAGGCTACAAGATTACCAGAGTGAGCCACGAAAATGGAAAGCGAGGCAGATTGTTGGGCTTCCCGAAGATGAAGGAGATCTTGATAGTTAGAGGCAGAAATAGTGACATCTATAAGAGAGGAAGATCTGGCAAAGGAGGTAGTATTGGGCACATGAGCAATATTCGCTGATGATGACTATTCTCGAGCCTTTTTGCGACAGTTGGCTTCAATATGACCAAAGAAGCGGCAATAATTGCAATGACAATTTTGTTTTCCACGACCTTCGCCACGTCCACTACCACGATCAGATGAGTGGGAAACAAGGGCAGAGGAGTCTGTAGCAGTTGCAGAAGGAGTAGCGACAGTATGAGAAATGGAGAGACGCAACAATTGTTCACTAACAATGTCGTATGTAGGAATAATAGGTAAAACAAAATTTGATTATGGACAGACTCAAGCTTAGGAGGAAGACCAGCAAGTGCAAGAATCATGAAGTACTGGTTTTTTTGTTTCTCAAAGGTCTCCACATCAGATAGATAAGGTATTAAATTATTGTAATCAGCAACCAGACACTCGAGCTTACTCAGATATGTCTGTATGTCTCTATTCTCAAGCTTAGTGGTCATCATAGTGGTGATGACGTTGTAAAGACGTTGAACATCATTAGCGTAAACTTTCTTGGCCTTGTGCCAAACATCGTAACATGTGTTGAATGCTTGATAAGAATGTTGAAAGTTCGGAGCAATATAAAACCAAAGAACCATACATAGTGATGCATCAATTTGCTGCCACTGGTCATGTTTGTCAGTAGCAATCACGAAAAAATGAGTTGTTAAGTGGTCAGCACGTCCTTGAGCATGAAACCAAAGTTGAACCGCAGCTGCCCAAGTGGTATAATTTGTTGCTCTGGTCAACTTCTCACACGGAATCAGAGGGATGTTGGTAAATGTCGTAGTCGAAGTAGAAGCAGCCATGGAAGATGAATGTCAATAGTGGTCGGAGGTCGGCGGTGACAAGCAGCGGCAGTTGGCATGGCAGTGGCTAGAGGTCAATGACAGCAACGACGATTAGAGGCGGCGAACAATGGTGGCCGACAGTCGAAGGTGGTGGCCAGAGGTGAGTGAGGGCCTTTGCAAGAAGAGAGAAAAAAAATTTTAAAAGAAAAACCTAAGCTCTAGATACCATGTTGTAATTCAAGAATTGTGTGGATTGTTGTTCACATAAATCCTTCATAAATATACTTCAATAACCAAATGATTTAAAAATTGAATTTAAAATAATAAAAGTTCAATAAATGTTCCAAAAGAGATCAATATAACTCCAAATACAAATAAACTTCATTTCTAGAAAACCTTTGCCCCAATGTGACACTATCAGTGCACACCCATGACTAAGCTATTGGCATCCTGGATGTCACTCATATCCGGATCTTCCTTACCTAAAACCAATAACAAGATGTACGGTGAAAAAAGAAAATATTTATATACAAGCACATCAGGAAATTCCACAATATAGTTTAATACTACACAATATAAAATCACAAATTCCAACATTTAGACATGTGCAATTTTGTCTATATCCAATCAATAATTTCCATCATCAAATCTCAAGTCATATATGTACACACGTCATCCATATCCACCATATCACACAACCAGCACCATGTCATGTTCACGCCATCGATGTAGTATCACACGCCTAGCGTCATGCCATGCTAACATATGTGCTAATTGCCACACACATCATGCACTATGGCATGCTCACACCACCGTTGTAGCATCACATGCCTAGCATCGTGCCACACTAACATATGTGTCAGGACATCACACAACATCCTCAATTTACAAAAAATACTAAGGTACCTCCATAAATAAAATCTTTCAATTACTCATTAATTTATATAATTAAGGATGTTCATCAATCTACAAGAACCCTAACTTACACAACACATCCTAATAAATCTAATTATCATCTAGATTATCAATTTTACCAAATAATATAACAACCACATTTATAAATCAATATAAAACCCGATTGAATAATCAATTTGACAAAACAACATACCAATTGACAAAACTCCAATCCCTCATGAACCCTAACTCACAAGCACATTTCAATTAATTCAATCTCTCTCCCAAAACATCGATTTTTAACATCTAATACCAGAAATACAATCACCAATACAAGTAGAATTTATTTGAATTACCAAATATACAAATAGAAAACATGATAAAATTACTAAGATTCCTAGGGAACTCTCTCCCTCTACCCATTCCCTCATGTGACTTCACATACAAAAATTCCTTTTTCCCCGTACCTGGTTACATTAATCCAATTATTCTGATGCCATTTGGAAATCATTTCTGAGCACTTCCAGAGTACTTCTTGTCAGAGCTCTTTGTTTCGCCTCTCTTTCTCTCTGAACCTTTCAGAACACAAAATGAGGCAATTAGGATTAACTCTGCCTAACCCCTTTCTTAAAATTAATCCACTGAGCTGGGTCAACCCAACTCACTTATTCCTTTCCTTTCCGACTTGCTTTTCTTTTTTCCAAAATTATAAAATAAAATAAATACATATAAAAAATATTTTTCCTCTATAATAATAATATATTTCTAATCTAAAATATAATAATATAATTTCAATATCAAAATATTCTATAAAATCAACCTTTTAAATTTATAATAAGATATATAATTAGTCGACTCCTAAATTATCCCATAAAACTTATAAATAATTATTTAAAATGATAATAAAAAATACTTATTTAATACATACAAAATAATTATTTAAAATATACAAAATAATATTCCCTTATAATAATAAAATAATTCTGACCAAATACTACATAATAATAGTAATGATATTTTTAAAAAATGGGGTGTTACAAATTACATAAACCTTCAAAGTTCTATACTAGATAGCCTACAAGGCCTATAAATCCCATACAATAAATTCTAAAATAAACAACCAACAAAACAAGACTTATATTGGTAATATAAAGCCTAAGGCCCAATAAGTCTAAAAATAGGCCTAGTAAGGCTTAAGGCCCAAAACTTTAATTTAGAAGGCCAAAAATACAATGCCACAAATATTATGCCTATAACATAAGGCAGATGATAAACACACCTCCACTCTCGTATAAACACACCCCCTTTTAAAAAAAATATATAAAATATCTAAATTACCCTTAAAAAAAAAAAGAAATTCCTAAATTTACATCTCCTTCCCCGCACCTCCCTTCCCCGCATCCCACATCCCCTTTTCCGCACCGCCACAGCCCACCGTCGAACAGCTCGCATTGCTCACTCAGGTTTTCTTCTTTCCTATGTTTCGTACCCCCTTTTCTTTTCTATGTTTCTCGCCAAGCACCTCCCCATAGACATCGTGGCAAAGATCGAAGAGCTTCGGCTGAAATCCTCCCTGGCGCGCCGCTCCTTAGTGCCGCACCACCACCACCACCACCACCACGCTGCTCTCGACCTCGAGGACCAGAAAACCCGTCGCATGAGGCGGGCCCTCGACTCCTCCGACGTTGAACTCGTGAAGCTCATGGTAATGGGAGAAGGCCTCAACCTCGACGAAGCACTGGCCTTACCCTACGCGGTTGAGAATTGCAGCAGTAATTGAACCTATATATTGTTGTTCCAGTCCCGTTAGAGAGATCCAAAACTTGATATTCGGAGCCTATAGATCGATCCCGCGTCTATTCGTTCTCTGACCAGTTCCATATACAGGGACCATGTGCCACCAATAGCAAAACAACTGGCGGCCGAATCCAATGCCAGTCCCAGCAGTGGACTCCATTGACCGAGTATAGGCGCCATTCCGCCCGCCCGAATTGGTTGTTGCTGTTGGGAGACTGAGCTTTATTGATATGATGGAAGAACCCCCGACGGCTAGGCTGTCCTCCCCCTACCGGTGCATCAATCCAGCGCATTTAGACCTGTCCTAGCGGAACCCTATCTTGGTTGGAGAAAGCCAGTCTAGAGAGTATGGTATTTTGTTGGTAATTGCTACTCTTATTTATTATATATTGCGGGGAAGGGGGGCGTGGGGTTAGGGGAAGGGGAGTGCGAGGAACAGGGTGGGGTGTGGGGAAGGTAGTGTAAATTTAGAAATTTTGTTTTTTTTAAAGGTAATTTAGACATTTTATATATCTTTTTTTTAAAAGGAGGTGTATTTATACGAGAGTGGAGGTGTGTTTATCATCAGCCTAATATAATCTACTAATATATGAAAGAACATGGGCTTCATGAACTAGCCCAAGTAAGAAGGAGCTTGGGCCAACCAATCTTTATGTGTAATTTTTTGGAAAGCAAATTGGTGATATCAAATATAAAAAGGAAAGTGTAATATGTAATATAATATAGTATTGACTTATTTCTTTTTATTTTTCTTATCATATATTTTTCTTTTTCTTAATAATAAGGATTGTCCTTGGAATTTCTATCTATCTCTCTCTCTATATATATATATATATAATCTCTTGATTATCTCTATTCTGTTAACCATGATATCTTATGTTCTGCTAGAAATCTTAAAATCAAATTCAAAATCTCTATTTGTTAGTCACTGCAAATGTCTTGGTAATGTGCCATTATTATTAATTTTTTTTTCTTCCATAAAAAAAATTGAGAGTTCAAAGTGAAAGTATAAAAATAAGTAATCAAGTACTATAGTTTTATCTCATTGTTATTTACTCATTAAAGATCTATAATTTGAATCATAGATTATAATTTATTTTTTTTGTCTATACTTGTCTAATTGTTTGGGTTTGAACATGTTGTACAAAAAATAGCCTTCTAGTTATCTTAAATGGAAAAAAAGTAAAAAAAAAATGAAATTTATATACATTCTCAAAAAGGTGCTATGATAAAATTTTTTGTTAAACATCATATAATTTTTCTTCAAAATGATGCATATTTGGTAATCCAGACTCCAAAGCTAAAGTTTTTGAGAATAAAGAACTTTATAAAAATGATGAAGAGCGTGCTATTTTATTTGAAAATAGTGAAAATGAAGATGATTATCATAATGAAATTAAATATATTAATAAAAAAAATTAACATATTCATATTAGACAACTTAGTTAATATAGTTCATTAGACTTTTACAATATAATAACATGAAAAAATCTTAGAAGTGATTTACAAAATAAATTATTATGAAATAAGACTAAATAAGATAAGTATATTATGAGTGATTTTAAGAATATTTTAAACGTCGTAATAATTTTGTAATATATATATATATATATAAAGATAATATTTAAATAATTGAGGGCATCGTAATTTTAATTTCGTCAAAGACTGATCCTAAATGTCAAAGATAATTAATCTCAATATGTATCGCTCGAAGTTATTAAATACTAACTTTGAATCAGTATTATAAACTCTCGAGACTTTAAAGAATAAAACAAATATTTTGGGTAAAATCACATACATGAATTAAACTAAAGTATTTTTCTTTTTGGTGATTTTCATTTAATGAGTTTTTTATATTTAAACTAGTAAATTCAACTTAAATATGTTCTAGTAAATTATGATTTCTATATATATATTCTTTAACCATATAATAAGACATGAATTACATAGAGTAAAAGTTACTATAATGAAGTGATTAACATGAATTTTAATAAAAAAATCATATCAGAAAGTACTAATGATAAGTAAAATAAAGAGAATAAAGAAAAGAAAATGTTATTACACTAAAAACAAAAGAAAAGTTGGTACATAAACACATACATATTCTCCTCGAAATCAAAAGGGATGAGAGTAGACAAAAGGGTGTTTAGAGATATTTGTGAAGTATTTTTGACCCTTAACTCAAGCCCCAATTCAAGTATTTTAAAAAAATTACAACGGTTATTCATTCTAAATTTTGACACGTGTACACCTTTGAATAAATCTTTAATAAATGTTGATAATTTCTCTATCTTTCTTTCTACTCCTTTTCTTGATGTTCGAAGAAATCTGAATTAATAATCCCCTTACCTGAGCCTTCCTCCTTCAATCTTTACTCTTTCATTTTATGAAAAAATCTTCACATAATAGATGTCCCTACAAAAATATTTGTCTCGATTTATTTAAGAGCAAGTATTTTTAAGACAACTCCTTCAACTCATCTATTATTTCAATTAAAACCTATTCTTTATACAACTTATCAAGAGAAATCTCTACATTAAATGATTAAATGTAGTATGACTCCAAATCATACCAAATATCTTTATCCTAACAACCGAGGATTTGGTGGCTGCACTTATCCGTAAAAGCAATCATGAAGCTTCCTTGATCTTTGGAAAATTTAGGTTTAAATTTTAAATATAGTTTAAAAATTGTTTTAAGCCCATATTCTCCTCGTATATATATATATATATATATATATATAATCATCTTTTTTAAACTAAACACTCCTTTCGTTTTCTTGAACTTCAAGAATGACTTCTTCATCAACCTCTACTTCTGCTTCCACTTATGCTTTAGTTATACTCTTCTCCAAACTCAAGCTCCTATATATATATTCCACCACTGATATATAGAGAAAGATAGCCTAACCATGGTGGATGGTACTCAGTTCATCCCCACACTAGTACACAAAGGGTGTTTTACGTCGTGTATTTTGACCCTTTTACGTCGGAAAAGGGTCCGACGTTAATACGGGAGTCGTAAATTTACGTCGCCACTGGAAGACGACGTAAATTTACGTCGGGAAATTTTGCAGACCGACGTAAAAAGGGTCAAAATCATGCCACAAATTTACGTCGGACGTGGCCTTGTCCGACGTAAATTTACGTCGGTCATTGCAAGGCCCGACGTAAATTTACGTCGGACAACGCCATGTCAGACGTAAATTGTGGCAGTTTTTTTTTAAAAAACGTTTGTAAATTGATATACCCAACACCTGCATATAAATATAATCCAGAATACCAAATCTAAACCAGGCAGTCCAGAATAGAAATTCAAATTGTATTTCAAAATTGAATGACAAAAAGAAAATAATATATAAATCTTAAAAAACATAAATTATGACAATGTAAATCCTATTATCCTAAAAAAGCTATAAAACATGTTTGTCAATGCTATCTAAATAACTAACTATCAAACTATAAACATAATATCTAACTAACTAAACTTAAAAAAAAAGTTGTCCATTGTTCTCTTATCTTGAGCATCTCATCTTCGGGCAATGGAGATGGATCTTGAAAGACCTGAAAGGGTAATTTAAGTGTCATTAATATGCAATGTTAATTATTCTAAAGGTAAATATAGTTAAATAAATTTTGATATGAATTACCTGCGCCCAAGAATCAATAATACCCGCAGAAACTATGGCTTTCATCCAATACATGATGTAATAGCCACATTCAAACGAGTCTTGTTGCTTATTACACTAAAATGAGAAACAAATAACTATTAATTCCAAAGTCAATAAATTTAAATATTATTGACTGTATGAATTAATTTGCTAACCTTAGGGTATATGAAATGCAATGACTTTGATGATCTGGCTCTTCCACTTAATATATTAGCTCCAGACACGATTTTAATTAATTGAAATAAAAATAAATGTTAGCCAATATATATAATTACAGTGTTAAAACATAATGAAAAAATTTAGTTACCCATGTAATTGGCTTTTAATTTCCTGGCTTGGTTTTCGATGAAGTGAACAAAACCACACCACGGTATATTCCTTAGGAATGATTACCATTAACTGCCAATGAGACCTACATTGTATGACAAACAAATCAGTTAAAAAATTACCATGATTAAAAAATCAATTAAAAAACTAACCTGTCAATGTATGGAGCCATGTATATATGTCTTCTTGAGTCACTCATCCATGTTTGCATATATTATTGGATCTGGACCTGAGTGTTTCCTGATTTTTGGATGGATTGAGGCTCAATAAATCCATATACTTCTGCTTGTGCTTGCTCCACACTCAATTTGTCCATATACCTAACACAAATAATTATTATAAGTTAAATGTAATTATTGTAAATTTAGACTCATAAAAGAAAATATGACTTACATGGCCCACAACTGTATGACAGATATATTTAACATGGAGTTTCCCCCAACAATCTCTAATGCATCAGGCAGAGATATGTATAGTGGAACATCAGAGCTATCAACTCCAAAAACTCTAATGTCCCACTGCAATTGAATTGGTTGCTTCTTTAATCGTGGTAATTTGATTAGAAGCTTAGATATGGGATCATCCTCAGCTTCTGCGATATTAGCATCATGAACATGAGGTTCTCTCATGACCTCCTTACCACGATCGATAAAATCCTAAAGAAATAATCAAAATTAGTTAAACAATAATAGAATTATAAGAATCTAAAAGAGCAATAATATAATTACCTTTGCCCGTGCTGAAAGCGGCATGACCAAACATTTTGGCCAAGCTAAGAATGTGCCGGTTGCCTGCCCCACTAGTTGAACCTCTGTATTGGGCAAAGGCACTGGAGCAGCAGCATCTTGAACTTGGTCAACCACAACCCGTGTCCAGTCTGGCTGTAGAGGGACACCATGGATGGTTGAGCCACCCTCAAATACTCGGCCAATAGCCACTAACCGTGGGGGGTCATCCTCAACATATAACTCGCACTGGTTTGGTACATCAGTGTGAGCATGTTCCCCTGAGAAATTTGGAGCAGCACAACTCCCTTTAGTGCTGACTCGAACACCATCATGAGCAACTGCAGTCTGTTGCTGAGAACGAGCCAAAAGTTCAAACTTCTCTTCAAACTATTTTTCAATATTCTTCAGTTTCTCTTCAAACTGCATCTCCAATCTCTGCTCCAATTTCTGTATAACCTCTTGACTGCAAGAGTCGACAGTGCTCCTCGATGATCGGCCACCAAAGAAATCTCGGTGGCTCCAAGAACCACCAACACCACGCACACGACCTCCGTGCTCTGGCTTTCCTATGGCCGTTGTGAGGATATCATTCCGACCATCGGAAACAAATGAGCCCTGGGTGCTCTGCTCAACTAAATCCTCCTGCAACAATAAGGAAGATTAAAAAATCTTATGAATTAAATGAGTTGAAATGAAGAGTCTTAATTTGTATATTTTTACTTACTATTTTATTAGCAACGACCCTTGCAGACTCAGAAGTCATTTGCCCATCTGGTTTTGTCCGGGCTGCTATCCACATCTCATGGCGGGGAGGTGACTCCACACGGTCAGCATCCTCAACCCCTGCTGCCTGTGCCCTAGCCTTCTTCATTTGCTTTTTTTTCTTTCATATCCCCCTCTTGACAATAGATGGGGTGCATCATTCTTGGCTTGTCGTTCTTGGGCAGCTATTCTTTTAGCCTGCAATAATACAAAAAAAAAATGAGATAAATTAAAATATACCTTAAGTATTTGTGTCAATGTAAAAGTTATCAATAACTAACCTGCCACGAAGGGTCCAATCGAGTGGCACAAAATTGCATCCACTCCTCATCAGTGATCTGGTACTTTAGACAGGGAGTCTCATTTTGGCGCTCTCCAAATACATACTCCCGTGTCAAGAAAGTCTTGAAGTCTCTCCACCTGCTGGCAAGGGCAGATAACATCTTCCTCCTCATGCCCTCAGTGTTGGGAATGTCAAAATTTTGCTATGAAAATAACAACAAATAATAAATAATGTATTTAAGTTATATAATATTGAAAGGATGTGAAAGTATATACCTGAATATCCTGCCACATGAGGTTCTTGACAACCTCCTGAACGTCATCCCATGATGGAATGATAATAGAAACATGTCGTCGAGCTAGGACTCCCAAATAGCTTTTAAACTTGGCAGCATTTGGGCCTGATGCCTTGCCAGAACGAGGATCCACCTCAACCGGTGTCCTCTCCTTGGCAATGCGCCCAGCTGTCAACCCAGACAATCGAGTGACAGATCTACCTTCCCTCCTTCCACTGCCAGACCCAGAATCCTCCATAATCCTGAAAAAATTAAACTATCATTATTAAAACAATGAATTAATTGAATAGACAAATAAAGTAAAAAAGATAATAACAATATAGCAACAAAATAACTAATAAAAAAACAAATAATACATAAACAGAAACCTATTAGGTTGGAATGTTTTCCCATATTCCTTCAGCATGATCACTTCGAATAGCATGTATTTCGTCCACTTCATTGTCACATTTTCTACCATTTTCATGCCATGTGAGGTTTTTTGCATCTTCTTTAATGGCAAACAATCTTTTAAACCTAGGTATTATTGGCAAATACCATAAGACCTTAGCAGGGGGACCCTCTATTTCTTCCTCACCATTACTTCCATCAGTTTTCTTTTTGAACCGCGACAATCCACATGTGGGACACACTTTCAGTGTAGCAAAATCATTTGTATATAATATGCAATCATTAGGGCACGCGTGTATCTTCTTATACTCCAAACCCATTGGACATAGTATTTTTTTTGCCTCATAGTTGCGATTAGGTAACGTGTTATCTTCTGGAAGCATGTCCTTCAATAACTCCAACAATTCTGTGAAACTTTTATCAGTCCAACCATTTCTTGCTTTTAAACTAAACAATTTTAAAGTTGCTGATAATCTTGTAAACATACTGCATCCTGGGTATAATGGTTGCTCAAAATCAGACTTTAAGGTATCATACACATGTGCTCTTTCAAAATTTTCTTCACCAACATCACGTATCATCTCTTCTAAGTTATCGTTCATCCCTTCAAAATTTTCAGTTGTTGACATTGTTGGAATGTCTAATATTTCTCCGTGCCATGTCCATACTGTATAACTCTTCACAATACCATATATAAACAGGTGATCACGTATTTCTCCAACTTCTTGACGTATCTGATTCAAACATCGAACACATGGACAATAACACTACAAGAAAAATGATAAATTGCGACGGACAAATTGCGACGGTTATCTAGAAACCGTCGTCGCTTTGATATTGCGACCCTTCATATGACGGTTTTTCAAAACCGTCGCAAAATTGTTCAACATTGCGACGGTTTATCGTAAACCGTCGCAAAATTTGTTTAACATTGCGACGGTTTATCATAAACTGTCGCAAAATTTGTTTAACATTGCGACGGTTTATCATAAACCGTCGCAAGTTTAACATTGCGACAGTTAATCATAACCGTCGCAAATTTAACATTGCGGCAGTTAGTCATAAACCGTCGCAAAATTTTCAGCATTTTTTTTATTAGAATTTAAAAGTTTTTTTTTTAAGTATTATGTATATTATCTTAACGAACTTATATTTTATTAACAATTTTATATATACTTTCTTTAAAAATATAAAAATAAATATGTTAAAATTTATAAAAATCCAGTTTAATTTATTTATGATATAAATATGTTTTTAATATCTAATATATATTTTTAGATGATAATTTATTTTAAAATATATTTTATAATAACAATTCTAAATGGAACATAAATCTTCTGATTTTTCTTAGTTTGATTTTTTTAATCAATATATATAATTTTACTATTTTGATTTTTTCAATCAACGTATACAATAAAGAAAAAACACAAAAGATAAACATGCATAGTAAAAATTTTATTTTATCAAAAAACTTTTTATTTTAATATATTACATTATATATGTGAATATTAAGACATATATATATATATATACATATATATATATTATAATTAAACTTTTTTAAAAAATTAATTCATTATTAAGAAAAAAAAATTATTACATGAGAATTAATTTCTTTCAAAAATTTGATAGATATAAAATAAATAAACATTTTTTCTGAATCTATATTTTTATTTTATTATAATATAATTTTTATTTTTTAAAATATATTATTTTTTTAGATAAAAAATTATGTATATGTCAAATAGTAGTGGGGCAAGTGCCCACTATTCCAAATGTACATCCGTCCCTATATATATCTATATATATATATATATATATATATATATATATATATATATAATATAGGGGGTTATAATTATACCAATGTAACTTTTATTAAGTATTATGTTGTTCAATAACTTTATATTAAATGTGTATTTTGTAAATCCAACCGTTAAATTGAAAGTTCATATCACTTTATAAGTGTATATCAAATTTTGTTAAAATTGAACAACAACTGGAAGGTAATCAAATTGTTTATATTTTAGTGTATTTTAAAATGAATATATGACATCAATTTTGTTTTATAAAAATGAAGTATCAAACCATCTTGGATTAATATAAAGTTTTGTATATATAATCTTTGAGAGATATGAAATTTCAATCTAACAGTTGGATTTACCAAATTCACATTTAATATAAAGTTATTGAGCGGTGTAATACTTAGTAAAAGTCACATTTAATATATATATATATATATATATATATATATATATATATATATATATATATATGAGGGGGTTTATAATTACATCAGTGTAAATTTTACTAAGTGTTACACAACTCAATAACTTTATATTAAATGTGAATTTTGTAAATTTAACCGTAAAATTGAAAATCTTTTACTGTTAAATCATATATACAAAATGTTAAATTAATCGAAGATGATTTCTTATAAAAACAAAATTAAATCTGTCAGAAAATTTATATTTTTGATGAGAAAATTTTTGTAGGAAAAACTATATTATTGATGAAATATTTTAGAAAAATTTATATTTGTCGAAAATGTAAGAACTGGTTTTAAATTTGATATGAAAATATTATGATATAATTAGATAAGATTTTAAGTTAGTATTTTATTAATGGTTGATAATTAAAAAATAAAACAAGGATAAATATATTTTTTGAATTTTATATGTTTGATTTAAGATAACTTACAAAATAACTCTTGGTAAAGTTATTCCGCTCAATAACTCATCGTGTGTGTTGAATTTCATTGATCCAATTAATTGTTAATTTAAAAATTATTAAATTTTACTAATAATTAATATAAAAAAATTAATTAGTTTTGGAATAAATTATTTTCTAATTAACAATATAATTAAAACATTAATTATTTTAAATTATTTAACTAAAATCTTATTGACAATTTACTATATGATCTTAATATTTTTGTATAACTAATACTTGGTTTTAAATTTGATATGAGAATATTATATATAATTAGATAAGATTTTAAGTTAGTATTTTATTAATAGTTGATAATTAGAAAATAAAACAAGGATAAATACATTTTTTTTTTAATTTTATGTTTGATTTAAGGTAAATAAATATATTAAATTAATTAATAATTTATTTAAAATATTAAAATAATTTATAAGTATGTAATAAATAAATATTTATAATTTTATAAATTATATTATCATTATAAATTAAAAAATTTAAATAATTTAAATTATAATTTTAAATCGAAATAAGTAGATGTTAATTATAAAAGTAAGTACATATAAATAAAGAATAACTAAATATATTATTATTATTATTATTATTATTATTATTTGTAATATAAAATTATTATATATTATTATTATAATACAGATATGAGATTGTATATTTGAGGATGACTTAAATGAATTAATCTGTACAAGTTATACTGACAACATACATATACATTTCGGTAGCTTACTCATCAAAACTTCACAGTTAAGCGTGCTTGACCTGGAGTAGTACAAGGATGGGTGACCTTCTGGGAAGTTTCCCAGAAATTGCACAAGTAAGGATAAAACATGCTAAACAGTGAAATATCGTGAAATAAAATCCTTGAAAGGCCAAATATTAATTTAGAGGCAGTTGGTGCGACAGTTGATGAAAGGGTCGCAATGTTAATATAGAGGCATTTGGTGCGACAGTTGACGAAACGGTCGCAATTCCAATTTTGCGACGGTTTGTGCAACGGTTCTGATAACCGTCACAAAATTGCCTGGTGACGGACGACTCTGCGATGGTTCCCAAACCGTCGCAATGTTGTCTTTGCGGCAGTTATAACCGTCGCAATGTAGGTCATATAACCGTCGCAAAATCGTCATTTTCTTGTAGTGTAATATGCCCCTTTGATGGGTTTCCCATTTTCTCTTGCAAATTGTAAGAACTCTTCAACTCCATTTCTGTACTCTTGACTAATGCGACTTGCATTCATCCAACTTCGATTCATTATCTATATATTAACACAAATTAACTATTGACTCAGTTATTCATAATTTTTTTAACCTAAACTACAACCCTAAAAAATCGATGGTAAACTAAAGGTCAATGCCTAAAAAAGTCTCTTCTTTAATGCATCTGGAACGGCCCGTACTGAAACTAGAACGGGACGTTCCAGATCAACAAATTACAACAACAAAAATTCCAGCAGAACGGGCCGTTCTCCATGCAGAACGACCCGTACTACTTGCAGAACGGCCCGTTCTGCAAGGAGAACGGCCCGTTCTCCTTGCAGAACGGGCCGTTCCAGAGGAACAAATAGCAAAAAAAAAACAAATAAATTACGGGGACAACAAACTAACCTCAAACGACCAACGTGCTGACACTTACAAACTTGGATACGTTGAATGTAGCCGTAAACGCAGTGGGAGACTCAAGTAATTCAGAGGATTTCGTATAAACTGTGAGCGCGGGAATGAAAATGGGACTTTGGGGGCAATATAGGAGAACTATTACGTCGGATAAGGCTTTGCCGACGTAAATTTACGTCGGCCTTGGTGGACTCCGACGTAAATTTACGTCGGACGTGGGTGGGACCGACGTAAATTTACGTCGGACTAAAGGGAACCGGCCTTGGTGGACTCCGACATAAATTAGTCTCCACTTATTTACGAAACTGCCACCGTATTTTTACAACGTCGGTGTTTGTGGTTTGCGACGTAAATTGGGTGACGTAAATACTCTTTTTTGCACTAGTGCCATTCCAAGTCTAGAAGAAGAAAACTCTAATTAAGCTTTACTACTCTCAAGTACTCATTCCTTTATCATTGTAAGATGGTATTTCCTATGCTTTCCTAGGTCCTTATAGGAATCATAAGAAAAAGAAGTATGTCAACAACCTTCTCCCTGATAGTGTTGATAAATATCCTTTCATTGACTGTTAGAAGATTGATATCTCTATTTTTAAAGATACTCCTAAGTTTTTTAGACTTTTTCCCCTAGTAAAGATGAGAAATCTAAAAGTGATCTTTGGAAACAAAAGGTTAGTGAGAGTTGAGAAATCTAAAAGTGATCTTTGGAAATCAATAGGGAATTATGATTTCATCCAGCTTTTGAAGTTAATGTTTTTTATCCTTATATGTTATTAGTAGCTATCTTATTATGAAATAGAGAAACTCGTGTTTTTGAGTTTTCTTGTGGTTTAATCAATCCAATAATTTTGAACATTGCTGCTATAACAGGTTTAAAGCCTATTAGGGATAGGTTTTACCTTGGTCTTTCTCAAGATGAAATTTCGATGAAGGAAGTTAAAATTAATTAAATTAATTAGGATAAAAAGACCTATACACCCTTCATCGTTGGTGCTTTGGGAGAAAAAGGTACTCTTGTAAGTACTGGCGAGCACATTGCATTTTTTATGTATTAGTTATTTGTTTGCGTATTTTTTAACTCCTTCCCTTTAAATTCCTAAGTACTTTTACACTAGCCCAATCTCTGCATTTTGGAAAAAAATATTTTTCTGAGTAAATTTTTATTAGCTTCTTTTTACACTAGTTTAGATGTAGGTTCGTAAATTTTGTCAAAGAATGAGTTCCCTCAAAATTTATCTGGTCCACTTTCGCTCCTTTAGTGATGGATCAATGCCATTTTCGAGAAGAAAGTACAACTCTTTTCATCAAAATCTCCGATTGAATATACTTTGGATAGAGCTAGATTAACTTCTTTAACTCAAAAAAAAAATAATTGAAAATTACAAGAAATATGTCAAGACCATTTTCGATTTTGAATTCTTTTTTTAGAGATCTACTTCCCTTTATTCGATCAAATATTGTCGAACCCAACTAGTTGAAGAGTAATAATCAGGTGTAACATCCTGAATTTTTTACTCGTATAAGTGTTTAATTATTATTTATTTTTATATTTAGTGAGGTTATTTTTTTATAATTATTTTAATTAATTAAAGAAATTTTATAAATATTTTAAAGGATTTTGATAATTATGTGTTTTTAATTACGTAATAAATATTTGTGAAAATTATTTTGTATAATATCTATTAGAGGAATATGTATTTTTATAATATTTTGTTATAATAAGTATTTAGAAAAAAAATAGGTGTTTTTATTATAATTGTTTATATATTATATTTTAATTATAATTGTATTCAGGGAAATATATTTATTTTATATATTATATATCTGTTAATTATTAATTATTGTATTTTGTTATAATTATTTGGATTGGAAGAAATATGTTTAGTTAGTATATTATTTATTTATAAGTTCTAATATTTAAAGGAAAGAAAAAATTAAAGAACTATGGTTAAAGTATTTTTATTGAAGGATTAAGTGTGAGTTAAGATTTTAAAAAGAGAGTTACGATAGTTCTTTTATTTTAGACTTCTCATTTTCATATGACGCGTACGCTTTGAAGAATGAGAAGGAGAATCAGAGCTCGTAGGAGAACACCTCAAAGATCCACATCCATCTTTTAGCACTCATCAAGGTAAGGGGGAGTAAGTAGTCTCACTTTAGACGTGGGATAATTGTTGGGTAGTGAGATTAACCTCTAATATCCTTTTTGTTGTATGCATTGATGAGGGAAAAATCCAATTTGTATATGTTCACTAATATTTGTCTTTTATATGATTCTTCATTACTCTAATTGATGATTTATGTTTTTAATCGATTGGATTAGGAGAAGAGAGTTTTAGTGTGAGTTATGCCTTATTCTAAAAATTCTAGTATAAATATGCCTTGGTATTTATGTGATTTCTCTATGTGTGATTAATAAAATTGAGTTTTGATTGTTGGTTTAGAAAGTAGATATTTGAGTCTACAGTTTAAACTCAAGAGTCACATAAAAATTTTAAGGAATGACCAAGTTATGTGAGTTAAAAGATGAACTTTATATTTTGTGTGTGAAATGCGTATGTTTTAAGCCTTTTGAGTAGACTTAAATGATAGAATTATTGATGAAAACTCCAAGAAAAGACTTGATTGATGTAGTTCCTCCTTCAAGCTTCTAGAATGGATCTTTTTCTTCTTGGTCTCCTTCTAGCTTCTTCAATGGTTTCCTAGGGTGTTAGAAGCCATAACCAAACACACATGGAAGAGTAGGAATCTACCTTGGTGAAGCCACACTCATGTGAGTGATTAGTCCCTCCAATTCTCACCTCACTCAAGAGAAGATAAGTGAAAAGGATCAATTTTCAAGGAGAAAAATAAGCTTTGATGGAGAGAATTAGAGAAAAATTCATCCAATTTATTAATAAGCTCAAAAGTAGTTCGGCCAATACAAGGAAAACCTATATATAGGAGTTGGTTGGCTTATGGTGCAAGCTAAACTAACCATGGTCAAGTGTAACCAAGGTTAGCTATCTTGCTCTTAAACTAACCAACCTTAGTTAACACTCTAGAAGCTTATGGAGTAAGCTAATCTAATCATAGTTTAGAAGTAACCTACTTAAGTTAACTCTAACTAGCTAACCTAATCATAACAACTAACTAACTAATAATTACTTTTAATAAGTTTGTTGAGATGTCACTATCAAAGCCATGTGACTTATTTAACAACTTGGATGGCTAATTTGACTAGGTTTGGACATTTAAACCACTTGCCTAAGCAAGTGGACGTCCAAACCTATGGGCCTTGGAAAAAGTTTGGACCATCCAAGCCCAAATAAGTTTATGGCTTAAGCTAGTTACACCTCTCCTAAACTACTAATTACAACCTTAAAGAAAAATTATACAAAGACAAAAATTCCTATACTACTTGACTCAAAATACAAGGTCAAAAAATATCATATACAATAGAAGACTAAGCAATTAAGAGAACACATATTTTATGCCCATGAATCACATTATCCTCTTTAATAGCTTTCTCTAGCCTCCTAACCATAGACCTTTTCAAAGGTCCAATCGTCTTCAAGGATGGTCCTTCATCAATTATGTTTTATAATATTCATCAAAGTTGTAGTCCTAGATGTTAGATTTCAAATTTTGTTGGAATCACGTAAAAAAAAGGTATAGAACTTGAGTTATGATTAAATTAGAGAGCAAATGTCAAACTGTCAAACTTAGGGTTAAACGTTTCAATTTAGTATTTTTTAAAAATAGTAGATGACAATATTAACATAGAATTTATATATAATATTCTTATATTTCTAAGAAAATTAAGATCAACTTGGTATCATATATATAACTATAGATATCATATATATAACTCTAGATAATAAATAAGTTATGAAAATGTAGTTTGTGAGTTATGATAATGAATAGTTTTACCCTTTAAGTGTTTGATATTTTGAATGGTTTGAGGTAATTATATCAATATTTAGGAAAGAGAAATCAGGTGAGAGAACAATTGAGAATAAGTTATAATGTGAGTTGATTGCTAATGACTTAAGGTGTATCAGGTTAAATTTTATAAATGTGTATTTGAACTATGAACATGTGACTATTATGCGATACAATGTGTTGTGTGTGTTGGTTATCTTGTCCAAGGAATGATTCTTGTGCTAATTGATGGATATGATTGAATATGAAATTGTGAAGTTACGAGAATTGAATGTTGTAAATGAAATGTATATGGAAAATTGTATGTATGGCAAATCATATGTAAGACAAATTGTGTGTTTGGAAAATTGTATGTATGACAAATCGTTGAGTAGGTGTAGTGATTCATGATATGATAGAGTTTGTATGACATGCATCATATGCATGTAAATTGATAAACCGTTATGTATGCATTGCACATATCTTGTGATTGGTACCACATCCATTCAAATCAAAAGTCTATGTCTATTGTATCTCATTCTCATGTGATTATATTGTATCTTGACATTAATGATTGATGTATTGTGAATGAGTTATTATTTTTTATAGTGTTAATTATATGTTAATAATGATGTTATTGCTTTAAAGAATGTATTGAGTGTGTTTGGCTCTCCATCTCTTGTTTCATGCCATGAGCTAGAGTAACATGTTTTTCACTCCCCTTATTTCTATGTTGTTCTTTATGTATGTTGTTACATATGAGGCTCATCAAGATGTTGATGATGTTGGTGACGAGGCTTAGCCCTTGTGTGAGATTGCTCTAATAGGATATGTGACTTCGAGCATAATTTTAGGATTATTCATTTTATTATCATTTATTTCTAGTACAAAATGTTGGGTTGTTATTTAATTATGTTTTATTTTTGAAAGTTTTACTGGAGAATGTGTTATGAGGATTTGTTTTTATGGTATCCTCTACCAACCTTTATTTTATTCAGATTGAATATTTATGCATGAACTTAGTTATTTGAATTAAATTATTTCTATGTTATATTAATAATATACTGTAAGGTAGAGGGTGTCAAATTAGGTAGATAAAATCTCCATTGAAATGATCAAAGTTTGGAAGGGCTTTTTATCTTGAGATGTGATTATGTCTAATATGAATTCGAAGGATATTGAAGTTTATTCTAATCGGCCTCAATTATTCTCACATCAACATAATCTATGTCAAATGAAACATTCCTCTTCTTCTTATGTTGGGTCGATCACACCATTATTATTATCCTAGTAAATATTTTACTCATTAATTTCCTTTTCTCTTTTGATTTCTCTAGATATGAAAAATTTATCATATTTTATTTATCAATTGTTATTCGAGGAAAGGTCCATCTTCATCCAGAAGAATAAGCTTGGAAAAATACCAATGAAGAAAATCATTTTCAGAAAAGTAGTCGAAAAAGAAAACCAAAAGTTGAGAAGAATGTTTCCCTCAAGTCTAAGGTCGGGAGTCTCTTCTCTAAGAAATTTCTAATAGTTTTTAATACTTGAATTAATCTTCTTTAGTTTCATGATTATTTACAATTGCTAGAGACACCTAAAAAGAAAGCTCGAGTGGATTCTTCGAGTGATAAAACTATATAGTGATCTTATCTCTACTTTCTCTTTCATGTTTTCTTCATTATTAATTATGATTACTTTCAAGTTTCTAAACAAATACCTCAAAAGAAGGATAGAGGGAAAGAAAAAAAAATGATTGCTCTATTGTAAAATCAAACAAATCCTTCATCAACAAAATTTATGAAAGATGTTATAAAGCCCTTGTTGAAGGTATTCATTGTTTGTTCGACTAACACGTTGTATCTCATTCTACTTAATTAATCATAAGCTTCACATTTCAGCACATAGAATAGAATTGAAGCTCTTCTTCTAAAGATGATTCGAGTTCAAGTAGCTCTAAAGATTCAACTTTTAAGAAAGTAACACCCTGTTAGTACCGAAAAATGAATTCGGAGGCACTCGAAATACAGAGGTGCTTTAAATCCTAGGTGATCGGAAAATGGCAAAGAAGTTTCTGAGGAAGGACACGAAGACACTTTTCGTGAAACTCTCGAAATCATTGTACCAGGAAGGACACGAAGACACTTTTCGAGAAACTCTCGAAATTATTGAACTAGGAAGGACGCTGCTCAAGAGAAAGGCTCACAGCCTCGCAACCTCTCAAAGTACAAGAAAAATCAGGAAACACTCGAGTATATTTTTCGTTGGTTACTCGAAATCCCAAGAATCCGGACATACACGAACACACTTCGCAACCTCTCGGAATGAAGAGCTTAAAGGAGACACGATTTAAAAGTGGTTGAAGTAAATCATGGGATAAGTGTCAGAGGCTGCAAAACGGTTTGGGGAAGTTAATGAGCAGTTCCAAGAGTTATCCAAAGACGTGCCCGGGAATAAGCCACGACGTGGAAGTTTAGAATGGTTATGCGCTTCCGGGGCACGTCAGAAACAGTTACCTTTCCCAGATTTTTGTCTATAAATTAAACGAGTCATGCTCGTAGCAGAGGTCGAAAATCTAATTCCCACAATACCTCACATGCACTCCGCAGCCTGTGCATAAGGCATACTGTGTGTACGAGACAGCTTTGGGTACGATTTCTCGACCACCTTTCTTTTTCCTTTTTTAGGAGTAGCATAGCATAGCGTAGCATAGCATAATCTAGTCTAGTGTAGTGTAGTCATTCTAAACACGTTTCGTTATCCTTACGAATTGTAATTCTGTTACCATTTAATGAAAACTCTATTTCTTACTTGTACGATTTTATTTTTTCACTGAAAGTCTTCAATTTTGTCATGTCACGAACACACATAAATTGAAACGTGAAATCGTGCTACTTCGAATAAAAAGGATCCATAAAACGAAATCCACCGTAAACAAATTGGCACGCCCAGTGGGACTCGTTTGGTGAACTTCATTGAACTAATTGAACTAGTTTTGTGTGTGCTTCAATTTTTATGAGACTTAGAAGTGGGACAACTATGTCTACATCCAGCAGAAGAGATGCGCTTAATGAAGAACATGGTAATGGAGAAAATCGGAATACAAATCAAGAAAATGTGCCAAATGAAGCCAGGGGGGCAATGTCTCCACCTCCTGTAAATATTCCGAACTCCGCGGGATTTTTGAATGCGTCACAAGAAATGGTGAACGCTACCCGCGAACATCCATGGGGAATGCCTCCGAATTGGAGAAGTACCCAGCCCATAAGCGTAGAAATGCCAATACCATATTCTGGGCACAATCCTCAAATGCAAATATCATCATATGGGTATAATGCAGTCCCAAATGGGATGAGCTTTATCATGCACGATCCTCACCAGCATGTTGGCACAAGCCAAGAAGGGTCATTGGTTCGACAAAGTAATTATATACCCACGGGTATAAGCAATGAAGCCATGATAGCCCTTCGACAACAAATGGATCATAGTAACCACGATATGGTAAATTTGTTGTCTACACAAATGCACAACATACTCACACCCCTATACGAACTGATGAGCAAAATAGGAGATAAAATTAATGATAATCGACTCTCGAGAGATACGAGTGTAAATCTGAACGGCCTCGAAAATCCAACCATCAATGAGATGAATATTCGAGAAATTAGAAATCGTATCAATCTCAATCAAGGGGGACCTCTGAGAAATGTCAAGGAAAATTTGGATCATATAGTCGAGAAGGTACTGAATAGGCACGGATTTGGAACGGGGCGAAATGAGCACCCTTACTTTGTATCTGCCTTTCCTGACTATATTACCCAATCTGAGCTACCCAGAGGGATGAAAGTCCCGAAATTGTCAAAATTCGCAGGAGAGTTAGGTGAATCCACCGTAGAACACATAGCCAGATATCTAGTCGAGTGTGGAGACCTAATGGGTAATGAATATTTGAAAATGAAATATTTTTCAAGTTCACTAACCAAACATGCTTTTACGTGGTTTACGACTTTGCCATCTAATTTGATTATTACTTGGGCACAATTGGAAAGGAGTTTCCACGAAAACTTTTTTCGAGAGGAAATCAAGGTGAGCATAGTTGATTTGATGAATATGAAGAGGCAAGATC
Source organism: Cajanus cajan (assembly GCF_000230855.2). Lineage (NCBI taxonomy): Eukaryota > Viridiplantae > Streptophyta > Magnoliopsida > Fabales > Fabaceae > Cajanus > Cajanus cajan. The sequence goes on along the minus strand of NC_138520.1, from coordinate 16,863,268 downwards.
ATGAGACATTGGACGAATATTTGAATAGATTTAGGAAACTAAAGTCTCGATGTTACACGAATATTCCTGAGCATGAGTTGGTAAAAATTGCCGCCACTGGGTTAGATTTTTCGATTCGAAAGAAACTTATAAATGAACAATTGAGAGATATGGCTCAACTAGCAGAGAAACTGAGACGAATTGAACAAATTCGAGCAGAGAAAGAAAGGTTGAGAAAATTGACAAGTTTGTTCGAAGAGAAAAAGTAGCATATTTAGACAATATGGACGTTAACGATGATAATTTTGAATCTCTAAATGAAGAAATGGAAGTGAACTTAGCCGAATTGCAACCTGGGCCAACCTATCAATGCCAATTATTAAAACCTGGGGAAAATGATATAGAGGCCGGATCAAATAGAAAATATAGTTTCGACATAACAAAAGTCGATAGAATATTCGATATTTCCCTGAAAGATAAGCAAATCATACTTCCAGAAAATCATAAAATTCCTTCTTTTGAACAGAAAAAAAAAATTTGTATCACAACACAACATGTATGGTCATTGGACTAACAATTGTGTACGTTTTAGGGATATGGTCGAGAATGCGATTACTGATGGTCGCTTGGCTTTCGAGGAGAAGAAAATGAAAATTGATACTGATCCATTCGCTGCACAAGCAGGATATGTGGAACCTCTCTCTATGGGGATCAATGTAATGTGCTTGAAATCAATATGGCTGACCTGATTGCGAACGAAGAGGAAGTTGTCGAACCTATTACGGATGAAAAACTGGAAGAGCTCTTAGATGAGTTCGCGAAAGAGCAAGAACCTACGTATCCGAAAGAGAGGGACAGTTTGCTCGATTTCCTTTCGAGGAAGAAAGATGATGATCGGGAAGTTATGCTTTAGCCAAGATGTAGCATTGTGTTTAACAGATCAGCAGTTAAGGCATTCGAGGTGTCTGAAATTATGAAAAATTATAGAGTTGAGAAGGCTCGAGGAAAATCGAAAGTCAACAAAACATAACTCAGGACGTTCAGGAGAAGTTGATTCACGAATTTCGATAACATCCCGAGAAAATGGAGTAGCAGGTACGAAAAGGAAAAATTCAGAATTAAAAGATGTCAGGGGCATTTAAATCTCGCGAAGAGTACAACGCTCTAGGGTCTTATCAGAGAAAGAGAGTTGAGGCGTTGAAAAACATTCTTTCTCAGTTACTTCGAAACAAATGTTTTCCAGGGGGCATTTGTTAGTACCGAAAAATGAATTTTGAGGCACTCGAAATACAGAGGTGCTTTAAATCCTAGGTGATCGAAAAATGGCAAAGAAGTTTCTGAGGAAGGACACGAAGACACTTTTCGTGAAACTCTCGAAATCATTGTACCAGGAAGGACACGAAGACACTTTTCGAGAAACTCTCGAAATTATTGAACTAGGAAGAACGCTGCTCAAGAGAAAGGCTCACAGCCTCGCAACCTCTCAAAGTACAAGAAAAATCAGGAAACACTCGAGTATATTTTTCGTTGGTTACTCGAAATCCCAAGAATCCGGACATACACGAACACACTTCGCAATCTCTCGGAATGAAGAGCTTAAAGGAGACACGATTTAAGAGCGGTTGAAGTAAATCATGGGATAAGTGTCAGAGGCTGCAAAACGGTTTGGGGAAGTTAATGAGCAGTTCCAAGAGTTATCCAAAGACGTGCCCGGGAATAAGCCATGACGTGGAAGTTTAGAACGGTTATGCGCTTCCGGGGCACGTCAGAAACAGTTACCTTTCCAAGATTTTTGTCTATAAATTAAACGAGCCATTCTCGTAGCAGTGGTCGAAAATCTAATTCCCACAATACCTCACATGCACTCCACAGCCTGTGCATACGGCATACTGTGTGTACGAGACAGCTTTGGGTACGATTTCTCGACCACCTTTCTTTTTCCTTTTTTAGGAGTAGCATAGCATAGCGTAGCATAGCATAATCTAGTCTAGTGTAGTGTAGTCATTCTAAACACGTTTCGTTATCCTTACGAATTGTAATTTTGTTACCATTTAATGAAAACTCTATTTCTTACTTGTACGATTTTATTTTTTCACTGAAAGTCTTCAATTCTGTCATGTCACGAACACGCATAAATTGAAACGTGAAATCGTGCTAGTTCGAATAAAAAGGATCCATAAAATGAAATCCACCATAAACAAATTGGCACACCCAGTGGGACTCGTTTGGTGAACTTCATTGAACTAATTGAGCTAGTTTTGTGTGTGCTTCTATTTTTATGAGACTTAGAAGTGGGACAACTATATCTACATCCAGCAGAAGAGATGCGCTTAATGAAGAACAGGGTAATGGAGAAAATCGGAATACAAATCAAGAAAATGTGCCAAATGAAGCCAGGGGGGCAATGTCTCCACCTCCTGTAAATATTCCGAACTCCGCGGGATTTTTGAATGCGTCACAAGAAATGGTGAACGCTACTCGCGAACATCCATGGGGAATGCCTCCGAATTGGAGAAGTACCCAGCCCATAAGCGTAGAAATGCCAATACCATATTCTGGGCACAATCCTCAAATGCAAATATCATCATATGGGTATAATGCAGTCCCAAATGGGATGAGCTTTATCATGCACGATCCTCACCAGCATGTTGGCACAAGCCAAGAAGGGTCATTGGTTCGACAAAGTAATTATATACCCACGGGTATAAGCAATGAAGCCATGATAGCCCTTCGACAACAAATGGATCATAGTAACCACGATATGGTAAATTTGTTGTCTACACAAATGCACAACATACTCACACCCCTATACGAACTGATGAGCAAAATAGGAGATAAAATTAATGATAATCGACTCTCGAGAGATACGAGTGTAAATCTGAACGGCCTCGAAAATCCAACCATCAATGAGATGAATATTCGAGAAATTAGAAATCGTATCAATCTCAATCAAGGGGGACCTCTGAGAAATGTCGAGGAAAATTTGGATCATATAGTCGAGAAGGTACTGAATAGGCACGGATTTGAAATGGGGCGACATGAGCACCCTTACTTTGTATCTGCCTTTCCTGACTATATTACCCATTCTAGGCTACCCAGGGGGATGAAAGTCCCAAAATTGTCAAAATTCGCAGGAGAGTTAGGTGAATCCACCGTAGAACACATAGCCAGATATCTAGTCGAGTGTGGAGACCTAGTGGGTAATGAATATTTGAAAATGAAATATTTTCCAAGTTCACTAACCAAACATGCTTTTACGTGGTTTACGACTTTGCCATCTAATTCGATTATTACTTGGGCACAATTGGAAAGGAGTTTCCACGAAAACTTTTTTCTAGAGGAAATCAAGGTGAGCATAGTTGATTTGATGAATATGAAGAGGCAACATCATGAGACATTGGACGAATATTTGAATAGATTTAGGAAACTAAAGTCTCGATGTTACACGAATATTCCTGAGCATGAGTTGGTAAAAATTGCCGCCACTGGGTTAGATTTTTCGATTCGAAAGAAACTTATAAATGAACAATTGAGAGATATGGCTCAACTAGCAGAGAAAGTGAGACGAATTGAACAAATTCGAGCAGAGAAAGAAAGGTTGAGAAAATTGACAAGTTTGTTCGAAGAGAAAAAGTAGCATATTTAGACAATATGGACGTTAACGATGATAATTTTGAATCTCTAAATGAAGAAATGGAAGTGAACTTAGCCGAATTGCAACCTGGGCCAACCTATCAATGCCAACTATTAAAACCTGGGGGAAATGATATAGAGGCCGGATCAAATAGAAAATATAGTTTCGATATAACAAAAGTCGATAGAATATTCGATATTTCCCTGAAAGATAAGCAAATCATACTTCCAGAAAATCATAAAATTCCTTCTTTTGAACAGAAAAAAAAAATTTGTATCACAACACAACATGTATGGTCATTGGACTAACAATTGTGTACGTTTTAGGGATATGGTCGAGAATGCGATTACTGATGGTCGTTTGGCTTTCGAGGAGGAGAAAATGAAAATTGATACTGATCCATTCGCTGCACAAGCAGGATATGTGGAACCTCTCTCTATGGGGATCAATGTAATGTGCTTGAAATCAATATGGCTGACCTGATTGCGAACGAAGAGGAAGTTGTCGAACCTATTACGGATGAAAAACTGGAAGAGCTCTTAGATGAGTTCGCGAAAGAGCAAGAACCTACGTATCCGAAAGAGAGGGACAGTTTGCTCGATTTCCTTTCGAGGAAGAAAGATGATGATCGGGAAGTTATGCTTTATCCAAGATGTAGCATTGTGTTTAACAGATCAGCAGTTAAGGCATTCGAGGTGTCTGAAATTATGAAAAATTATAGAGTTGAGAAGGCTCGAGGAAAATCGAAAGTCAACAAAACATAACTCAGGACGTTCAGGAGAAGTTGATTCACGAATTTCGATAACATCCCGAGAAAATGGAGCAGCAGGTACGAAAAGGAAAAATTCAAAATTAAAAGATGTCAGGGGCATTTAAATCTCGCGAAGAGTACAACGCTCTAGGGTCTTATCAGAGAAAGAGAGTTGAGGCGTTGAAAAACATTCTTTCTCAGTTACTTCGAAACAAATGTTTTCCAGGGGGCATTTGTTAGTACCGAAAAATGAATTCGGAGGCACTCAAAATATAGAGGTGCTTTAAATCCTAGGTGATCGGAAAATGGCAAAGAAGTTTCTGTGGAAGGACACGAAGACACTTTTCGTGAAACTCTTGAAATCATTGTACCAGGAAGGACACGAAGACACTTTTCGAGAAACTCTCGAAATTATTGAACTAGGAAGGACGCTGCTCAAGAGAAAGGCTCACAGCCTCGCAACCTCTCAAAGTACAAGAAAAATCAGGAAACACTCGAGTATATTTTTCGTTGGTTACTCGAAATCCCAAGAATCCAGACATACACGAACACACTTCGCAACCTCTCAGAATGAAGAGATTAAAGGAGACACGATTTAAGAGCGGTTGAAGTAAATCATGGGATAAGTGTCAGAGGCTGCAAAACGGTTTGGGGAAGTTAATGAGCAGTTCCAAGAGTTATCCAAAGACGTGGCCGGGAATAAGCCACGACGTGGAAGTTTAGAACGGTTATGCGCTTCCGGGGCACGTCAGAAACAGTTACCTTTCCTAGATTTTTGTCTATAAATTAAACGAGCCATTCTCGTAGCAGAGGTCAAATCTAATTCCCACAATACCTCACATGCACTCCGCAGCCTGTGCATAAGGCATAATGTGTACGAGACAGCTTTGGGTACGATTTCTCGACCACCTTTCTTTTTCCTTTTTTAGGAGTAGCATAGCATAGTGTAGCATAGCATAATCTAGTCTAGTGTAGTGTAGTCATTCTAAACACGTTTCGTTATCCTTACAAATTGTAATTCTGTTACCATTTAATGAAAACTCAATTTCTTACTTGTACGATTTTATTTTTTCGCTGAAAGTCTTCAATTCTGTCATGTCACGAACACACATAAATTGAAACGTGAAATCGTGCTAGTTCGAATAAAAAGGATCTATAAAACGAAATCCACCGTAAACACACCCCAAAAGCCTAAGGTATATTCATGTTCTTATCTAAACATATTTTAGTTTTCATATTTCTTGTTTAATTTGGAACATGTTTACAAGCCATACCAATAAAAACTTATCATATTTGATCTAAGATTAAATTCGACATGCCAAAATCATCAAGTAGAACTATGCGATCACATGTTAGTCATAATTTTCATTCAAATAAAACATGGTTGAATTCTCTATAGGATAAAGAAGTTCTCGATATTTTTTCCTCTCATGAGATAGCCTATAAAGAGATCACTTCAAAAGAAACTTTTATGCTAAAGGTAAAATTTTCTCTTGATCAATTTAACTGTCTTTCTATAAAATTATGAAATTTTCATTTTGTCCTTTTAGGTTGAAAATAAATAACTTGACCATGAGGAAAATTCTCCTCAAGAAGAAGCACAAGAAATAGAAACACCCAAAATTGATTAGGGTAAGTTGAAGAAACAAATTTATTTACTCAAATAAATTAGTTTTATTCAATTTACTAATAAAAAGACTTTCCACTCAATTAAACAAAGTTTAATGATAGGCTCGAAGGATGATAATGAAGCTATAGTTTAGGAAGTAAATCCCAATGATCAAGCTGCATAAATTCTTCAAACTAATACTTTTTTTTTAACTAATAGTCATTCCTTCGAGCGAAACTAATGTGGAAACTCCTCCTAATTCTTTGATTCCCCAAATAGACTCAACTTTTAACTTTAACGTGATTCAATTATTCCAAGATGCTGAAGATGACCAAGAGGATGATATCTTCAACGTATTGAAGATTGCATCTAGTGGTCCTTCTACTTTAGAGGAAAAAAGTTGAAGAAGTATCTCCTCACAAAGAAGATCTTGATTCTAAACTCTCTAGCTTTTGGCAACTTGCATATGTAGACAATTTGGATTGAGCTTTGCACAACCTAGATTTTAAAGTTGAAGTCGAAAAATGGGTGGATGATTTGAATAGCATCCTGATCTCCTTAAAAATATTGTTATAGAAAAGCGAGACTATGTTCAAACATTCACTACAACTTTTAAACTTTGATCTAAATGGTTGAGTATGCAATAAGAAGTTATTTAGATTAAAGTTAATATAGAAGGAGATAAGAATAAGAGTCTTTTATATGAAGCATGCATGGTGAAAGTCTTTGGGCTATAATTGTTAATTTATTGTAGTGTGTGGAGTAGAGTGTGATGAGGAATATGAATGGATTAATGTCATGACACGTGTAAAGGGATGACATGATTGATTGAGAATTTATATGGTATGAGATGTGTGAAAATTGAGTATGAGATATAAATTATGAATAAGATATATGTGTCATGAGTATGAGATATGTGCAACAATTGAGTATGACATGTGTGTTATGAATATGAAATATGTTCCATGAGTATGAGATATGTGTCAGGACCTTGAGTATTCGTCTTCAGGCCATGAGACTAAGCTTTCGGGCCACAAGTAGAGTTATTAAAATTTTGAGCTATTTATTAGTTATGCAAGTATCATCATAGGAGTGTGACTTAATGGATTTGGAATGTGTAGTAAGAGTGTGTTAATGTGAACATCATGAATAGTGAAGCTGTGTAGATATATTTTGTTTGATATGAATTATAAATTATTACTTGTTTTAATTAAGTATATGTTGAATATGATAGAGTGGAACATTTCTCACCCCCCCCCCCTTTTGCTTTATGTTGTTCCATGATTGAGTGTGTTGCATGTAATAATTATCATGTTTATGATGCACACGACAAGGGCTTTATGTTGTTCCATGATTGAGTGTATTGCATGTAATAATTATCATGTTTATGATGCACGCGATAAGGGATGAGCCTTGTGGGGTGTTGCAAATAGAATGTGACACTAATGGGTGTATCATAGGATTTTCTTACTATTTCGAGTTATGATTAATGTAAAACATTTGATTTGCTTATGTTATGGGGACTCCTAAGTATTTCTTTGATTTATCAATACGTTGTGAATCTTATCGACAATACTAAACTTAAAGACTATCTTGATTATTTATATTTGAATACTTTAATATTGCTTTGGGCATAGTGAGTGTTACACTTACCCGCTTCTTATTTTATTTAATTTAAAAAACATCTCTTCAGTAATATAATTTAAATAATATAAAATATTTATTCATTTATTTATTTTAAAAAAAATTAGGATATTCTAACATACAAAATTAGTTTAAAACAATTGATTTTAAAGGTTGACACTAGTTGATAATTATTTAAATTTTTCTTATAGTATAATGAGTTATTAAGAGTAGGAAAGTCATTTATAACATGTAACTAGAAGAAAAAAAATGATAATTTAACTCATATTTGTTTACCTTTGGCATAAGGTCATTTGAATTAATATAAATCAAAATATACATCAATGTCAGTTGGATACGTAAAAAGGAAGAGTGCCCCTCTCACACCCCAAATGACATTGCATAAAAAGAATACTCTCAAACCTTTTCTTTGAAAACTAAACCAGACCAGAAACATGTCGTTGTCCGGTCTGACTAATACTGAAAATTGGAGAATTTTAGAATCGGTTTGAACCGACTAGAGTTGCTCGAACCGGTTAATCTGCTTAACCTTTTTTTTTTTTTTTTTTTTTTTTTTAATTTTGTGAATTATTTTAAAATATGTTTAGTAACAATAAATTACATATCTAATAAAATTATAAATTTAAATAAATTATTTAACAATTAATTTTAATTTTTTTTATATAAAAATAAATTTAATTATTTATATCAATTTATAATTTTTAATATCTTAAATTTTTATAATTTATATTATATTAAATTAAAAAAATTTATTTTAAATATAAATTTTATTATTAATAGACATTTTTATATTTTATTAAATTTTGGTCTTAAATATTATGATTTAATTATTTTGAACTTTGAAGAATGTTAAGAACTTATAAACAAGATTTTATTTTAATTCTTAATATTATAAAACTATAAAATTATCTATCTATCTATCTATTATTATTATTATTATTATTATTATGATTTTTATTATTATTATTAGAGGAGGAATTTATTGACTTCAAAATAAGTTTATTTAAATTTATTTTGTTGATTAATATTTTATTAATATTTATTTAATTATAAATCAATCACAATTAAATCATTCAATTTTTAACTGATGCTTAGATTGGTTTAATCAGTAATTCAGTTTTAAAATTATTGTTTTGATCCTGGTTTAGTTTACATATACATCATGTAAACAGAAGGGAAAAAAATATTGTTTTGTTTACTCTTTCGATAAATGAATATGTTTGCATTTAAATAAATTATGCCAATTATTTTATTTCTCTCCAAACATTGAAGCATCATAACACGAAGGAGACCAACTGAAAGAGATAATACGTCTCGGCGAACTTAATAACCAGCCCTACATGCATACTGAATAATTGTCCGTAAATCTCTTTACTCTGAATACATTATTAAATATCACAAAATATACGATGGTGTGTTTTGATAAGACATTTTAAAAAATTTAATTATTTTAATTTTAATTATTTTTTTTAATGTTTCATTTAGATAAATTAATTTAATTTTTTATTTTAAATTCTTAATTTAGATATGTTAATTTGATTTTCACCATAATTAAAATTGATTATATATATATAGATATTTTAAGATTAAATTTTATAAAAATAAATATTAATTATTTTTTAAAATATTTAATAACTTTAAAATTAATATTAAATAATATTTAATAATTAAAAAATATTTTTAAACATTTAATAAATAAGAAAAGAAATTGAGAAAAAAGAAAAGGAAAGAAAAAAAGAGCAAAAAAGGAGAGGGAAAATAAAATATGAGAGATAAAAGAAAAGAAAATATAAAAAGATATAATGTATTTACAGTGACATGGTACAATTAAAAAATATAATTAGTTGTTAGTATAAAAAAAACTTTACACTGACAGTGTGTATAAGTGATACTATATATATATATATATATATATATATATATATATATATATATATATATATATATATATATATATGAGATAAGAAAGGAAAATTAAAAAATTTCAAATTTTCATATATTTTGTTTTAGAGAATTTAAAATTTTATTATTTTACAAATTTTATAAATGTTTGAACTTTAAATTTTTTAAATATTGTTTATCCAAAGATATTTCATTATAAGATATTTGAAATTTTTTAAAAAATAAATTATTTTATTTAAATTCCGAATACGATCTGGGGTTTATTTTTTATTGCGCGGTGGTTTATTTTTATTTAATTAAATGCAAACAATTTGGATTGAACGAATGCAACCAATGTTCAATCATGAACTTAAATGGGTGCGATGGATTTTGACGGGAAATCATATAGGATAGTGAATCATAAGGAAAGAGAGCAGCACCGGTGATGATAATTAGTTGAAAGACGTATATTCACTTTACGAAGTATGTTGGATTAAGATTTTGAAAAATTAATAAAAAAAATATTATTACAAAAATTTATTATAGTATTTCATTAATATTTTGTTAATATAAAAATTTTTATGTAATATTCAATTAAGACAATAATTTTTTTAAAAGAATTATCAAAATTTAATAATATTTAATTAAGATAATAAAAAAATTTCTAAGAATATGTCAAAATTTAATTATATTTAATTAAGATTTTTTTTACTTAAAAAAATATGTTAGTATTAAAAAATATAAAGATTTAAATGAATTATTTTAATAGATGAATTTTGTAAGACCTTTTTAGTAAAATTTATACATAATTCACTTATTTAACAATTTCAAAATTTTTTTTGAGATTTTGCATGATTTTTTTCTTTTATTTTTCTCTTCTCTCTCTCTCTCTTCTCTTCCCTGTATCATCTTCTCTTTTCTCTCTCTTTTTTCCCTGTTGTGTGTTCTCTCATCTTCTCTATCTCATCTCTTTTTTTATTTAATTTATCTCTTCTTCTTCTTCATTCTATTTTTCTTCCTATATTTTTTTTTTATTTATCAATATTGATATATAGTTTATCAATATTTTTTTCCAATTATTAAATATTTAAAATTATTTATGAATTATTAAATATTATCTATTGTTAAAAAATTTTAATTATTAAAATTTAACTAATGTTTATTTTCAATAAAATTTAGTATTGAAATATCTATTTTTTAAACATTTTAAAAATAATTTTTGTATTTGGTGAAAATTAATTATTTAAAATTTAAGAAATTTGAATTAAATTATCCAATCAAAACAATTAAAAACATCTTAACTTTTAAACTTCCTCATCTAAACACAAGTTAAGAGAAATTTTTAGGTTATATACTTATAAAATTTGTATGGAAAATGTGATGGAAACTAGGTGGAGAAGAGTTGGTGGATTCATCTACTTTGCTTCCTACTTCCTCCAATCTTCATCCACTCCAAGTTGAAAAGAAATCATGTTAAGTCAGACGAAATAATTCCTAGCAAGGTTTTGAATGAGACAAATATAATACATGTTGTTATATAATAAGGGTGTTAGTGTTTCAGAAAAACATAAGTACAGGCAAATTGTGAAGAATGGAACAAGAGCCACTTCATACACTGCAAAAGAAGGCATTAGACTAAAAGACCATAGACGAAGGAAAATGATCCCAAGAAAGACGAAAAGCCAACACAAGTATCAGACGAGGGACAATCCAAGATGAAACATCTAAGACGAAATCTAAAATCTTTCATCTACACAGCTGACCAAACGAAGGTGTGTGCCAAGGACAACCTCAAGTATAACAATAAAAATAAGACGAAGTAATTGGTCAAAGATCAGGTCAACTACGCATCAAACTAAGGACAACACAGACTGAAAGATAGTCCAGACAAAATCAATGTTTGTCAATATACAACATTGACCAGACGAAGACTGGAAGAAAGTCAAAGCATCAATGACAAATGCTTTGACGAAGATCATAAATTGAGACGCATAGGACTAACAGACATGGACAAAGACTGCCACGAAAGCCTATGAAGAATTATATCTCAAAGGACAAATTAAGGCATTGTTTACGATCATTTAAATGCTTTCAACGTGATCGCGTGATTAAAGGAAGAGATGAAGAAGAAGAAATGCACGCAAAAGCAGAAGCATGCATGTGTCAGGAAAAGTACATTACTTTTTCAGATAAGGACAATGCTCTACAGTTATATGACCGAAAAATGACAAAAAGGTTCCTAGGTCTCAGCTAAAGTCAGACACTATTGCTAACAAATGAAGAAGACTTCACGCAAGGTCTATAAACGGGAAACAACATTTAATGCAAGATCTTGAGCATTAAATGAAAGATCAAACTAGTCATGAACGACTACTTCTACTTCAACGGACACTTGCAACGGGCATATTCTACAAGACTATATATATATCACTACATCAAACCTTGAAAGGTTGACCTTGCATTTTAATAAGAGTGATATCAAGCCTACAAAGCAACGAAACCAGAGATAGAGCGTAAAGAGTCAAAAGTACCAAAGTGTATTCATCTCTGTAGACTAAGGAGTTCCAAGTGTATCTTAGGAACATGAACCTTAGTGAGTGTACCAACTTATGTATCCTCTTTGTGAGAGTAATCCAAACACTCAATCGTTGTAAGAACTAAGGTTACATACCTTAGTGAGTGTATAAACCCATGTATCCTCTCCATGAGCGTAACCCAAACACTTAAACCAAACCTGTCTAGTTAATACTTGTGAAGCCTGAAGAGGTTAGGGAAATAATACTTGTAAAGCCTGCAGAGGCTTGTCAAAGAATACTCACTACGAGCCAGAAGTGGCTGAGTAAAGAATACTAGCATTGATGAGTGAAGTCGACGGGCCAAAAGCTGGTTGATAATACTCACTAGGAGCCAGAAGTGGCTGAGTAAAGAATACTAGCGTTTGCGAGTGAAGCTAACGAGCCAAGAGTGATTGAGAATACTTGGGACCAGGAGTGGTCGTTACCTGGGTGGTCTATAATACTCATTGCTATCCTGAAGAGGCTGAACAAACAATACTTGTACTTCATTGATTATCTAGTGGAACCTTTCATTTGAAGGAGACCAGACGTAGCTCAATTTGAGTGAACCAATATAAAATACTTGCACTATACTTTAAATGTTTTTAGACGCACTTTATTTGGTCGATCTAATACACTGAAAACTTCATCTAATGCTTATCGTTTATTAAAACTACCTTCAAACGAAAACCATACTTGTTCAACTTGATATCCTAAAGAACGGTTTTCGTTTAAGAAGTATTTTTCCTAAGCAGATGATAAGATCCCAAACGCAAAAGTATTTTGTTAAACTAACCCTTGGCAGTTCTAGTTTAATTTTCACTAATATTATTTTAATGGACGAAAAAAAGCTTTCTTGCGAAAACATTTTTAAAATTCCTTTGTTCACACACACACATATTCAACCCCCCTTCTATGTGTTTTCCATTCAACTTCAATTGGTATCAGAGCTTAACCCCTTGGGTTGAGCATCTAACAATGCATGGGTAGAATACGATCCCTGAAGAACGAAGGAAAAATGGGAAGTCGAAAATCAAGAAGGAAGAACAAATGGTACAGGTAAAACAAGTATCATTTTATCTACATAAATGAAGCATGTTCTATACGATATAAGAGTAAATCACTTTTGATACACTATAATATTCATATACATTTACCGTCTAGTATAGTTAGAAACACAGTAGGAAAACAAACGCAATAAAACCACTACGTCTGAATATCCCTCAGAATGTTGTAAGAAATTACAGCATCTGAAACTCTTCGTCCGATGAAGTGTGTAAACTACTTCTCATACGTTTGGAAATTTAGTCTATCATATTTTCATTGAATAATCCTCTTTGATAAATGCAGAAGAGTCGGAGGCAAACATTCTCCGCATTTAAGGGAGTAAAACGATTAAATCATTAAAAGACAAAATTGTCGTTTGGGGTTCCCATTTGAAAGGACATATCCTTTATCATAAACTTAATGCGAACTGTACGCATGAGGAAGGAAAAAGGGCGCCGCATCATGCGAATATTAATGAAAATAAAAACAAGAAATATCCTTCTGTTTCAAAAACCTTATATTTTCCCTTGCACTCATTAACTTACTCTCTACACCTCATATCTTTGAAACCTAGAATTCTCAATCTCTCTTTGTGAACCTCAAACCCTAAATTCTCTTCTCTCAAAAATCCTTCTCATCCATTGCAATGGCCGCACAAGCCGGAAACGCCGCAAAAGTGAACATTCCCGCAGAAATGCTTGAGGCTACTGATTGCGCTTATACCTTCTCAATAGAGATAAAGCCAGTTATGTACTTAGAGCATCACTTTGACATTAGCAAGATGCAGGAATGGGGAATACCTATCTATGAGGATTTGGCTAACTGCGAAATCCTTGGATATTTCAACATTAAGGAGGTTGTCTATCCTGGGCTGATAAAGATGTTATACGAATCCTTGAGGATCTATCAAGGATCCTTCAAAAGAAAGGTGCTCGATATTAAAGTCAAGGTCTCCCCTTCCACCATCGCTCAAGCCGTTGGGTGTGAGAGGGCCGGAAACATCTATTACAATGAGTGGATGTTTGATGCTGGTGGGCTGACCAAGGCCACCAAGACTCTTCACAAGGAGGGTGAAGAAGGACCAATAACCTACAACAAGCTTGATGACAAGGCCAAGATATATCAGCAAATCTTGAACAAATCAATCCTTCACAAGATAGGCGGTAAGGATAACATCTTAGACATGCACAAGTTCTATCTTTTCCAAATGATGAGTGGAACCGCCTTTAATCTACCTCAAACACTCTTTCAGCATTGGAAAAGGTGCTTGAAAGACTGCAAGGACTCCGTGGTTCACACCATGATTCTAAACAAAATCCTCTGGGATCAAAATGTATATCACACCTTCCATATGCTTGAAAAAGAAGAGGAGAAGCAAAGGATTATGGATATGGGAAGGAACAAGCGACTGCACCCCATCGTCTTTGGAAAGGAAAATCTGGGGAAGATGCCTATAAAATACACCATCCATGATCCCACAGAAGCCATAAGAATAAAGAAGGAGATTGGAGAAGAGCAACCAGTGACACGTTCAACAAGGAAGCGACAATCATCACCATCTCCAATGAAGGTTGAACCATTGGCTGCTGCAGCACCAACAGCTAAGCGGATAATGGTTCTTCAATTAGACGAAGACTCAGCGTCTGATGCTGAGGATAACCAACCCATAGGGAAGGTTTTAAAAAGAAAAGCTTCGCTACCTCCTTTCGCACCACCTCAAGCAACAAAGACAAGGGCCATAAAGCTTGCATCAAAGGTGGTTGCTGAACCTACAACTGAAGTCGTTATTCCTTTAGTTCAGACAAAAATTCCTATGCATGTTTCCTCCCCTCTCGTCACTGAACATTCTCCTTTCGTAAGTGACATTTCTATACCTTCCCTTCTTTTAACCTTCTATAAATCCTATCTGATCTGAAACCTCATTATAGGTTGTTTCTGTAAATACTATGGCCTTAAGGAAAAGAAAAATGACAATTAGGGCAATCGCATGATCTTGCCTTCAAGGCCTATTCCTTCTACTTTAACATGGTGGCCAATAAACTCGCTGGTTCCGAAAGAAATGAACCCAGAAATGGATCTTTGTTCCATCATTTTTCCTGGAGCTGATGACCTAGAAGAAAAGGCTGAATTGCTTAAGGATGTCCAACTCACCACCAACAAAGACGTGATAAAGAGGAATAGAGTTGGTCTGCGTCCAAAGCCACGTCCATACATCATTGACCAGACGATCAGCGTGTTGTGTGGACTCTACCCTATCAATTGGGCTAGACACTATGTATTGCAAAAGCCCACTACACATGCCCTAGGGTACTACAGACTAATGTACTCTTGGCTTGAAGAAGACACAATCATACTAGACGCTGAAGGAAACCCTCTGCGTGACTCGCAAGGGAACACCCACAAGTATGAAGCCATTCTCCCAAATAAGCCTACATATGGACCAGAGTACTACTACCTGAGGCAACCTCCTCCTCCTGCTCCCTTCTCCATACTTACATATCCGCTTGGCTTTGGACTCAAGGAGAATTCTCCTCCATCCTTTCCACAAAAGGCTGGAGATCAACCCAAAGGTGCTTCATATGCATAATATCTTCTAAAGCATTTCCCTGTCCTCACCATCACTGACCCTCATAGGAAATTGGACGAAAAAGAAGCCTCCATACCTAATAGAGAAGAACTTCCTGTGCTGGTATACGAATACGAGGAAGAGGAATACATGTGCACTCCCTATTGCCCAGACATTCCCTTCTCCCCATCTAAGGCCTACCTGGCTCTCCCACCAGGCACAATCACTACTCTTCCTCCACCTACCTTCAAGAGGAAGATCTATCCAGGATGATCAAGTCCAAAAATGCATGGACTCCACCACAAGGAACTCCTTAACTCATACTTCCTCCACATCAGCAACCATCCTCCTCATCTCCCAAACGTAAAAACAAAACCTCATCCGCCACAACCATTCGTCTGAGAAAACCTCCATCATCTCTACCAAAGGTAGAGTTCATCAAATTACCAAACAAATTCACTCCTATACATATAGGTCTTTATTGCTCTTTCTGTGTACCCAACTTTGTTATAATTAGCCATCTGCGTCTCTGTATAGATACACCAATACAACTATATTTACCTCTTTCTCTATACACTAACCAAGATACTCCAATTTTTGTCTACCCTGATCGTGTTTGCCCCCGTCTTCCTCCAATCAATCTGAATAAGATGAAGGACCCTGCACTTCATCTAGGACCAATGCCTAAACCATCAAGGGTTGAGGTTCAACATTATAAAGGAGTAAGATTGGACAAGAAGCAGGACCCTGCCAAAGCACTACTGTACAATGAAGATGATGCTGAAAAGTTCTATCAGAACTTTATGTACAAGTGCAATCAGGAGGCAAGTTCGTCTGGTCTCTTAGACAAAGAAAAGGTTAAGACACTCATGCTACGTGGGTATCAATGGATGACCCCATGCAAACTGATGCACTTTAGTGACACATCTGTGGCCTTTCTTTAAAGACGATGTGGGCCAGATCTTGATGCTCTCAGCAAAAGATACTTCATTCATTCTACACTCTTCAACTTGGATCACTACAAGGATGAATGGAAGGATTTCACAGACACATGGTATAAAGTTCCTATCTACGACTTGTGCAAGGACATTCCACCATGGAAACCAAGCATGCCTAGGCCTTGGGATGCTCCCTCTTAAATCGCATAGTTTGAATCGTTTGAGCCTATCTCTTCTAAGCCAATTTCAGTATCTGCCCCTCTCGAGGAACTTCCAACTGCATCTGAACCTGAACAACAATATGTCTCCATTGAGACATTCAACAAGTTTAAAGCAAATATGGATAACAAGTTTGACCGCTTGTTCGACTTGATGACTTCTAAGCTATCCAAGGAACCACCTTCATCTTCGTGATCATTCAGGGAGATTAGTGTAGGAATAACTAAGTTAGGGGGAGAATATTTTGAAAGACTCTTCTCGTTGTATACACTTCTTAATCTAATACGACGTACTGTTTTCACTCACAATTATTGTTTCGATATCTATGTTGTGATCCATGTTTGGGCTTGTCATATATAATCTCATCTAGTATATCGCCTGTCATAGTGTATTTCTTTTTTATGATTACAAAGGGGGAGAAATAAAAAAGAATTAATCAAATAGGAATCAAAATGACTAAAAGGATAATCTAGTGAGGGGGAAAACATATACTAAGGGGGAGAAATGCAATAAACTGGTAATATGTGAACTTGCTATGACACATGCACAACTCTGACTTTGTTTGTCTAAAACAATTTGATCAATTATATTTGTCATCATCAAAAAGGAGGATATTGTTAAGTCACACGAAGCAATTCCTAACAAGGTTTTGAATGAGACAAATATAATACATGTTGTTATATCTAACAAGGGTGTTAGTGTTTCAGAAAAATATAAGTACAGGCAAATTGTGAAGAATGGAACAAGAGCCACTTCATACACTACAAAAGAAGGCATTAGACTAAAAGACCATAGATGAAGGAAAATGATCCCAAGAAAGACGAAAAGCCAACACAAGTATCAAACGAGGGATAATCCAAGACGAATCATCCAAGAGGAAATCTAAAATCTTTCATCTGCACAGCTGACCAAACGAAGGTGTGTGCCAAAGATAACCTCAAGTATAACAATAGAAATCAGACGAAGCAATTGGTCAAAGATCAGAAGGAAGTCAACTACGCATCAGATTGAGGACAACACAGACTGAAAGATACTCCAAACAGAATCAATGTTTGTCCATATACAATGTTGACCAAACGAAGACTGGAAGAAAGTCAAAGCATCAATGACAAATGCTCTAACGAAGATCATAAATTGAGACGCATAGGACTAACAGACGCGGACAAAGATTGCCACGAAAGCCTATGAAGAATTATATCTCAAAGGACAAATTAAGGCATCATTTACAATCATTTAAATGCTCTCAACGTGATCGCGTGATTAAAGGAAGAGATGAAGAAGAAGAAATGGACGCAAAAGCAGAAGCATGCATGTGTCAGGAAAAATACATTACTTTTTCAGATAAGGACAACGCTCTACAACTATATGACCGGAAAAGGACAAAAAGGTTCCTAGGTCTCAGCTAAAGTCAGACACTGCTTCTAACAAATGAAGAAGACTTCACGCAAGGTCTATAAACTGGAAGAAACATTTAATTGAAGATCTTGAGCATTAAATGAAAGATCAAACTAGTCATGAACGACTACTTTTGCTTCAACAAACAATTGCAACGGGCATATTCTACAAGACTATATATATATATCACTACATCAAACCTTGAAAGGTTGGCCTTTCATTTTAAAAAGAGTGATATCAAGCCCACAAAGCAACGAAACCAGAGATAGAGCGTGAAGAGTCAAAAGTACCATAGTGTATTCATCTCTGTAGACTAAGGAGTTCCAAGTGTATCTTAGGAACATGAACCTTAATGAGTGTACCAACTTATGTATCCTCTCTGTGAGAGTAATCCAAACACTCAATCGTTGTAAGAACTAAGGTTGCATACCTTAGTGAGTATATAAACCTATGTATCCTCTCTGTGAGAGTAACCCAAACACTCAAACCAAACCTGTCTAGTTAATACTTGTAAAGCCTGAAGAGGCTAGGGAAATAATACTTGTAAAGCCTGGAGAGGCTTGTCAAAGAATACTTACTACGATCCAAAAGTGGCTGATTAAAGAATACTAGCATTGATGAGTGAAGTTGATGGGCCAAGAGTTGGTTGAGAATACTCACTGAGAGCCAGAAGTGGCTGAGTAAGAATACTAGCGTTGATGAGTGAAGTCGACGGGCTAGGAGTTGGTCGATAATACTCACTGGGAGCCAGAAGTAGCTAAGTAAAGAATACTAGCATCTGCGAGTGAAGCTGACAAGCCAAGAGTGGCTGAGAATACTTGGGACCAGGAGTGGTCGTGACTTGGGTGGTCTATAATATTCATTGCGAGCTTGAAGAGGCTAAACAAACAATACTTGCACTTCATTGATCATCTAGTGGAACCCTTCATTTGAAGGAGACTAGACGTAGCTCAATTTGAGTGAACCAGTATAAAATACTTGCACTATACTTTAAATGTTTTTAGACACACTTTATTTGGTTGATCTAATACACTGAAAACTTCATCTAATGCTTATCGTTTATTAAAACTACCTTTAGACGAAAACCATACTTGTTCAACTTGATATCCTAAAGAACGGTTTTCGTTTAAGAAGTATTTTTTCTAAGCAAACGATAAGATCCCAGACGCAAAAGTATTTTGTTAAACTAACCCCAGGAAATTCCAGTTTAATTTTCACTAATATTATTTTACTGGATGAAAAAGAGCCTTATTGCGAAAATGTTTTTAAAATTCTTTTGTTCACACACATACACATATTCAACCCCCCTTCTATGTGTTTTCCATTCAACTTCAAATCAAAGAGAGATGGTAGACAAGATGATGATTTGGGTGAGCCACCTTCAAGAAGGACAACTAAGAAATGATGATCATATCATAAGGAGAAGTCCCTTAATGAAAGATCTTAAGGACTTTCGCTCCTTGGAGAGAACAACACTTTTGAAAATAAAATTTATAAATCAAATCTCACAAAGAGAAGTCCCTTAATGAAAGATCTTAAGAACTTTCGCTCCTTGGAGAGAACAACATTTTTGAAAAGAGAATTTATAAATCAAATCTCACATAAGACTCAAAAGTGGCATGTAATTACATGAGATATAGCTACATATAGAGCATGCTATCTTAGGGAGTAAGTCAAGCAACCATAGTTAGAAAATGAACTATGGTTGCATAACTTTGGGTTAAGTGGTGTGCCAAAGCAATTTGAATTTAAATTTAAACTATTGTACCTAAGCTAATGGCTCTAGAAACCATGTGCTTTAGATTTAAACTATCCTATAAGAATTTTCCATGTGGCAAATGTGAATGGGACATGTGTCTGAAGTTGGCTAACCTAAGGTGAGGTGTATGGAATACCTTGGTGGTCATCCAACCCATGTGGGTAGGTGTCACCTACTAGACCCAAATGGAACCAACCCATTTCATTACATGTGTTATTTACTAGTTGCACTCCCTATTCTACTAATTACACTTCAAAGAAGAAATAAAAGGAAATACATCCTATACTACTTGACAAAAATACAAGGTCAAAATGAAATACATATGTACATAAGAAGTATTGGGATAAGTGTTAAATAGCATAATTATAGCTCAAGATGAGCTTAGGCCCAATATTCTCATTCTTGGGCCAATTTTCTTGGGTCCTCATAGCCATAACCCTTGTAGTAGGTCCCTTGGGCAAGGTTATTCCATCGAAATGTACCTTCGAAAGAGTTAAAATATAGAACATTGAATTTGTGTGATTATGAGAGTGAAAGCTTCACTATTTAAATTATATGCAATATCAATTTGAGTATAATTAAATTAATGTGTGTGTATAACTTGAAAACAATGATTTATTTGAATAATTTTATATGTACTATATATAAATAAATAAAAAAGCATTGTACCAAATGCTCTGGTACTTTTTTGACCTAATTTTTATTGACTCAATCAAACTTGTTTGGTCCATTGGGTTGGGACAAAATATTGGTCTAATCTTTCTAGGCCTCAAAATAAAGAGCATAACCTAACTTCACCTTGCAGGCTAATGAGTCATCCCATCAAGCCAAATCAATTTAGTCATTTCTACAAGTTAATGAATATCATAAATTTAAAAATATTATTCAAATTTAGTAGCATAAATGAGAAAATATCAATGCATTGAGGGCTATATATAGAGAAATGTTGCATTTTTTGATACCATAAATAAATGTTAATTAGGAAGACAAGAAACAAAAATTAATTATTTATTAAAATAATGAAAAATTATTGATTTTATTTTCTTTATTCAAAACTTAACATTTATGTTATTTTTTTTGTATTAATTGTAGTTTTTTTTTATAAAAAAAAAACCATATTATCATTTAAAATCTCATAAAATTCTTTCAAACCTTATAAATTATTAGGATATAAATTCATTAAAATTCATATTATAAAATCTTAATTATAAAAGTCTTTTAAAAAATATCTTAAAAGTCATTACATTTGTACTAGAGGACTGTTAGTAACACACTCTCTAACACATTCTTATTAACACACTCACTCTCATTGGTTAAAATTTATTGAAATTTACAAAATCGGGAGAGGGAGAGAGGGGGAGAGAGAGAGAGAAACATTAAATAAGATGTGGAAACCACCAAAATTTGTATTTTCGAATAATTTTCAATAAGTTAAAGAGTATGTCAAAGAGTGTGTTGCTAGCATTTCTCATCCTACAAGTTCTTTTAAAGAAAATCTTAAAAGTCATTACATTTTTACAAAATCTTTTAAAATTTACAATTTTTTATATTATAATAATTTTATAAAATCTCAATTTAATACAACTTTGATGTACATATGAGAAAAGAATATCACTTAACTCTCAGGAAACTAGCACATTTTACATGTGTCATATGATACATAAGTTTGATGTGCATAATTGTTAAACTCTTATGTGATTATTCTTTATAACCATTCCAGGTGATTAGTTTGTTATGTTATTCAATTAGTTGTTAAGTTAATACTCTTGGTGAAGATGAGATCCGATTCATTACTTATTTGTATTTGGCTAGTCGATTTGCATTCCTACACCCTGAGCAAAAGAGATGTTTCTCACTCCCTTTTCTTTTATGTTGTCTTCTTGTGGTTTTTGTAACTAATCATCAGTATGATGCTGAGGATGTCGGTGATGAGGCTTGGTCCTCAACGTTGGGTTTTGCTATGATAAAACACATAATACCGAGGACTTAGTTAGAACTAGTTAGGATTTGATTCTTGTTATTTACTTTGAGTAGTCTAATTTTTATTTTCGTTGTAATTTTTATTTCCGTTAAGTGTAGTTTAGGTTAAAATGTGATTCTTTCTACCTATATGAATTTTGAGTCTATTTATTATATTGGTTTGTTTCATGTTATTTATTATATTGGTTTGTTTCATGTTATTTATTATATTATGTGTTATGACATGTGGGGTAGACAGTGTCACACAATAATAAGGAAAATCATCCAATAAGGTTGCATTACCTTCAGCACTCGAAACACAAAAATAAGTTTTTGAATTCTTTATAGGAATATTGAAAGAGAAATAAAAACCCACACTTTGGAAACCCACTAACTGACATCCAACTACTCCTCTTGTTGATCCAAGACTGGAAAAATTAAAAGAACTTATCAACATTCAGCAAAATGCCAAGAGACTCACACAGAATCCCATAACTCCTTAAAAATTCCCAACTGTTTCGGTGAAATTGGGCCGATAAAACATTAATCATCAATATTATGCCACACTCACACTATCCTAATGGCCATCTAATCCTAAGCTTAGTAATCATAGTTTCATAACATAGTGTAAACCTCTCACTCTTAGGCATGGAACTAACGCAGATAGGTTTATTATCCTTACAGGGGTCACAAACTAGTTGGGATTCATTCCCATCAGGAGTAAAAACATGCTCATGCCTTAAGTTATTCAATTAGTCCTAAGAACAACACATGGATTTAACATTCTGGACATCCTTCACCCAAGGTATATTTATGAATAATCCACTAATATTTATACTTGCTATAAAAACTAAGGGGGACCTATGAATTTAATAAATATGAGGACATCGAGCATGAAGGATGTGACACCCTCTACCCCACATACATAATTATACAATAAATAGAGATAAATAAAAACCTTCATAAATAAAATTCATGTCTCTAACCACATAAGGGTAAAGAGCTCACATTCATAAAACATAAATCATAGTCTAATGTGGAAATTACAAAAGGATAAAATTAAGGTCTTCTAATCAATTTAACAAAAGTAGAATTCTAAGTTAATCCTAACTACGTCCAGATGTCACATATCCTATCAGAGCATGCCTAACTAAAGCTTAAGCTTCATCACCAACATCCTCATGTTGATGGTTATATGCAACATAGTAGAAGACACACATAGAACAAATAGGGGAGTGAGAAATATCTCACTCAGGTTAGACACACATAAAACAAATAGGGGAGTGAGAAACATCTCACTCAGGTTAAGGTGTAAAAATAACGGTCAAGCAACACACACACAAATCATAACAAAACACAACACAAACACACGTTAATCAAGCACAACTCAAGTTATACATACATTAGTAGCACATACATAGTCACTCATTATGTAATGATGCCATGGACTCGACTCACAAATGCATGCATGTAGCGCCAGTCACATATCACATGGTGCATTGCCTCTAGCAACACACATGTAGTCTAGGAGTATGTGCCGACTCAACTGTGCACTCTCAACTAGGATGTACTGCTAGGGTCTCATCGGGATAGTGAAGTCGCGCAAGATACGTCCCATGCACACAAATGGGCAGAATTGGGCCTTCCAAACCGCACTATCCCCTAGGACTCCTCCAAGATGTTTCACACTCGAAGGGACTTCCCTAATGATGTACTCCATATCGTACCCCGTCACATAAATGCATATAATGCATGTCACACATTCACAAACTCATGGACTCATCACTTTACTTGTCATGGAATTTCATGTCTTATCTCATTTCATCACGTTTCACATTCTCATAGTCATAGTGCTCACAATAGCACGTCATTCACATCATGTCTCATGTCATTTTATCTCATAATATCATATCACAGATCATATGTTCACTTTTCACATTTTCTCATCATATCTACATAGCCTCATACAAGGAACTTCTCATAGTCATATATAAAACAACACATAACCATACCCAGAAATTATCCAAAACATGAATCCATCATCAATTTTACATAAAATGCCTCAGAATTCATCCAAAGATCATCATATCCCTAATTTTACTTCATAGGATTTCCCACAAGAACCCACAGAGCACTTTAATTCATATCAAAACTTATGTATTTTCAAAATTAATCACATATTCATACATCACATCCAACAAGGAACATAACAAAACAATCAGAAAGCAAAACAGAAAACTTTCATAAAGTGTCTGTTCCTATAGGCATACATCAGGCAAAGGATTGGAGGCCAATCTTGTTACCCAACAATTATTCCCACACCCCCGAGCGAGGTTTCTCACTCCCCCCTTACCTAGACAAGCAGAAGACAAGGCTAGAGCAAAATCTGGTTGATCTCCTTCTCTTGGTTCTCCTTGGTCTTTAGAGAGTGTGTCTAGGAGCAGTGCTAGAGTATGTTATTTATAGATGTTAGAAGTGGCCAGAATAACCCATTTCGGATCTAGAACGGCCCGTTCTGGATTCATTCGTCATGTGTTAAATTTGCATCTGGAACGGCCCATTCTTAAACTAGAATGGCCTGTTCTAGAGTTGAGTTTAACTCATAACGGCCATGTTTGGGACGACTCGTTCTTAAACCAGAACGGCCCGTTCCCAACTAGGGTTATAGACCTTTTTAGTAGTTTGAAACGACTCATTCCAGTTTGGGAACGACCCGTTCTGGGCTACTAAATCTGTCCTTATTGGGCCTTGAGCCTTCACATAATTTGTGAAAATTGAGGTGTTACAAAAGAAAAGAGTTCTAGAAAGCCTAGAAACAACACAATATGACATCAGAAGTCCTAAAAGCCCAATAAGCATGATTTAGTAGCTTGGAACAAGTTGTTCCCAATTTGGAACGGGCTGTTGGGAACGACTTGTTCCAAACTACTAAAAAGGCCTAGAAACCCTAGTTTGGAATGGACCGTTCCCAGTCCAAACTGGGTCGTTTCGACCCAAGTTGTTATGAGTAAAATTCAAATCCAGAATGGACCATTCCAATTTCAGAACAGGCCATTCCAGATTCAAATTTTACTCTTAATAGACTGATCCAAAATGGGTCATTCTAGTCAGATCTGATGTTTATAAATAGCTCATTAGGCACTATTCAGGGGATCGAAAAAATTTACCTAGGTAGTCTTACATAGATAGAAATGCTCTGCATTCAAAGATTCACTAAACTCGACTAAGAGGTATTGCAATCAATATTCTTCTTCCTCCTTTACTTCCTTATTTTAATAAAGGTGCTTCTGAATAAAAAATAATCATGTAGACATCGTAGTATAAATCGTGTAATTTAAATTTCAAGTATGTAAATAACTACTTGTACAGGGGAATTAATATTTAAAATATTATTTATTATTATACTAACTTCCTCACAGGGTACCGATTTAATTAGGGCATTGTGGGGGTGCTTAATACCTTCCCTACACGTAACTGATCCCCGAACCCAATTTTAGAAGACCTTTATTGAATTTTTAAAGATCTTTTCTTTTTTCAATGTTTTGAGTAAAACATTGGTAGTGACTCCTTGAATCTACTTTCAAAACCATTAATTAAGGATTAGTCTAGTCTCTGAGCATTCCTTAATTAACATGATCTTTCTAAACTAGTAGTCTATCCCATTGGTCGTAAGATCAGAATTTTTTGGGTTACAACAGTCTTTACACAGATAGAACTCTAGGGTAAGTGTAATTTTTTTATATTTAGTTGAGAGAACATTAAAGGTCACTCAAAGTAGTCCCTTTGCCTTTACACACTCAAAACTAGTGGACAAGTGTATTTTCTCAGTATTTAACCAAGAAAAGACTCAGGCCTTGCTCTCTCAATGCTAACCTGAGAATGACTTGAGTTGACTTACATGGCCCATCATAACTTTTCTTTGAATGTATGCTTTCTTTATGTATTTTGCCGATCAGGGATATGTATCCTGTCAATTATTGGTCGAGTAGGTCGCAACCAAATAATTCACCATGTATGTCTCTCCTTAATGAGGATCGGTTGAACCCATTTGAGGACTATATCTAGCTATATTTAATACAAAATAAAAAACTACGATTGAATCCTAGAATATAGTCCCACTACAAGAAAAAAGATTATTATCTACGGAATTTTTTCCGTAGATAATGCTTAGTTATCTACGGAATTTTTTCCGTAGATAATTTTTAGTTATCTACGGAATATTACCTACGGAATTATTTCCGTAGGTAATATTTAGTTATCTACGGAAATTTCCGTAGATAACTTATCTACGGATTTTTCCGTAGATAATTTATCTACGAAAATTTCCGTAGAAAACTTCACCCATAAATAAAATTCGTAGGTAAAACATTTTATTTGAAATCAATTAACATATTTTATTATCGTTTCATTTTAATTTATTGTAAAATAATTAAAATATTTAATTTAGCATCATTAAAAAAATAATCATTATAAGATTTATTTTTTTAAAAAATTTAATTATTTATTATAATACTTTTAGTCACCGTATCGACCAAAAAATATATTTTTGATTAAAATATATTTTAAAATTTAGTTAATTCATTATAGTATTTTAAATAAATATTTTTAAAATTGTTATTAGATAAGTTATCTACGGAAAAATCCGTAGGTAAGTTATCTACGGAAATTTCCGTAGATAAGTTATCTACGGAAATTTCCGTAGATAACTTATCTACGGAAAAATCCGTAGATAACTTATCTACGGAAAAATCCGTAGATAACTTATCTACGGATTTTTCCGTAGCTAACTTATCTACGGATTTTTCCGTAGATAATTTAGTAAATAAATTTCGTAGATATAATATTTTATTTGAAATATCAATTAACATATTTTATTATCGTTTCATTTTAATTTATTGTAAAATAATTAAAATATTTACTTTAGCATCATTAAAAAAATAATCATTATAAGATTTAATTTTTTTTTAAATTTAATTATTTATTATAATACTTTTAGTCACCGTATTGACCAAAAAATATATTTTTGATTAAAATATATTTTAAAATTTAGTTAATTCATTATAGTATTTTAAAATAAATATTTTTAAATTGTTATTAGATAAGTTATCTACGGAAAAATCCGTAGGTAACTTATCTACGGAAATTTCCGTAGATAACTTATCTACGGAAATTTCCGTAGATAACTTATCTATGGAAAAATCCGTAGATAACTTATCTACGAATTTTTCCGTAGATAACTTATCTACGGATTTTTCCGTAGATAATTTAGTAAATAAATTTCGTAGATATAATATTTTATTTGAAATATCAATTAACATATTTTATTATCGTTTCATTTTAATTTATTGTAAAATAATTAAAATATTTACTTTAGCATCATTAAAAAAATAATCATTATAAGATTTAATTTTTTTTTCAATTTAATTATTTATTATAATACTTTTAGTCACCGTATCGACCAAAAAATATATTTTTCATTAAAATATATTTTAAAATTTAGTTAATTCATTATAGTATTTTAAAATAAATATTTTTAATATTGTTATTAGATAAGTTATCTACGGAAAAATCCGTAGGTAACTTATCTACGGAAATTTCCATAGATAAGTAGATTGTTAATTATACAAGTATGTATATTTATAAGTAAATATTAATTAAATATAATATAATTATTATTATTATTGGTAATATAATTATTATATATATTTTTATATTTTTATAGCGGTCAGAACATACCAAAATGAGAGGGATCCAAAAATAGTATAAGTATGAGATTGTACTTAAATGAATTAATTTGTACTACTTATACTGATAACATGCATTAGCTCTTCTGTAGCCTATCTCATAAGAACTCCACAGTTAAGCGTGCTTGACCTGGAGTAGTATAGGGATGGGTGACCTTCTGGGAAGTTTCCCAGAAAATGTGCAATAAGAACAAAACATGTTGAAAAGTGAAGTGTAATGAAATAGCATCCTTGAGAGGCCAAATATGAGAGTTATTACATTAATAAATTTATTAAAATTAAATAAAAATTTCCTGAAATTATCTACGGAAAAATCCGTAGATAACATTATCTACGGAAAATTCCGTAGATAATGTTCCGTAGATAACGTTATCTACGGAAAATTCCGTAGATAACGTTATCTACGACCATTTTATCTACGAATTTTTTTCCGTAGATAATCCGTAGATAATTGACATTTATCTACGGAATTTTATGTTTATCTACGGATTTTTCCGTAGATAATCTTGATTTTTCTTGTAGTGTCCTCCTTATCATGAGGACTTTTAAAAACTCTTAAGTGCTCCACTAGTACAAAACCTGTTATTTACGTCACTGTTTTGTCGTTAGAAAACAAAAAATTTAACGTAAAAAAATACCGTCGCATTTTTGAAATTTAAACCAAGTTTTTTACGTCAGACACCACTAGATCCGACGTAAAATTTAAAATCTACGTCGGCCCTTTATATAGTCCGATGTAGATTTAAAAATTTACGTCGAACCTCGTGGTGTTCGACGTAAAAAACTTGTTATATCCCCTTCCCCTCATTCATTTCTTCGCGCGCGCTCTAGGGTTTTATTTGTAAAACGTTCAGGCGATCTTTGACGACGAGTTTCTACGCATCTTGGGTGTTTTCGGTACGTTGAATGGTGGCGACGTCCATTCATCATTGTAGATCATTTTATCTGATTGTATTGAAGTTTTGGTGCGCGTCTTGCTTAAGTTAGCGTTTAAGGGTACTCGAAAGTGTTGGGATTCAAGGTTAATGCAAATAGATTTGATTGGAGGATATTTTTGAACTTAAACATTGTTTGTGTGTGTTGTTTTGGAGGATTTATGTTTATTTCGTAGGTATATTTTTTAAATAAAAACATACATATGTCATGTGTTAATTTTGCATCTAGAACAGTCCGTTCTCCAAGTAGAGCGGCCCGTTCTGCTTGCATATGTCATGTGTTAATTTTGCATCTAGAACGTCCCGTTCTCAAACCAGAACGGCCCGTTCCAGATGCACAATTAACACACAACGAGTGTAAGCAGAACGACCTGTTCTGGTCTTGGTTTTTTAATTTTTTTACGTCGGGGCTCGAAAACAACTAACATAATATTACATCGACTTTTAAACCTGACGTAGATTTACGTCTCCCGTATTTACGTCGAACGTTTTTTTTGACATAAAAACCTAAAAAATAACAGACGTAAAATACTCCTTTTACACTAGTGCTCTAACCTTAAGACACCTACTAAATTATTTTCTTTGACTTTGAGACACCTTCTAGATTATTTCTCTAGTAAGTTATTTCACTAGAACACTTTTATAATTATAGTCGTGTTGTAATAAAAATAAATGGTTGTGGGAAAGATGATTGTTTAATTGTACCCATGAATGGGGTATGACCATCATGTAGTTTTGATAGCCATGATTCCACAATGCAATATAAATAAATTCTAGAGATTGTGGAGCACAAGTCAGTTTCAATTAAATATGCATGTAATAACATGTTAATCATTAATTTGTTATATTTGAGTACATGATAATGTCGATGATATCTCTAACAAACTCGTTATCATATTTTATTTACCATTAATTAAAAATTATAATCTTTAATAAATGTTGAGTTTGAATATATTTTTAATTTCTCAAGATTAAATTTATTTTTAATTCTTTAAATTTACAAGTGATTTTTTTAATTCTTATATATTATTTTTTTAAAAAAATATTCTTTTAATTTTTATGTTCAAATTTCGTTAATAAATTTATCAAATATAATGTTAAAAAAAATCTCGATCATTCTTTCTGACGCACATTAATTCCATGGCATACTACAATCTAGTTTACTTTTTTCATTAAATATTACGGATGATAAACCAATACAAAGGATTATAATCCATTTTGTAGAATGAAAGCACAATTTTAATCTTTCATGATATATATTGGTTATTACATTATCAACTTAACGAATTAATTTAAGAAGGATTTTCCTTGGGACAAGCTTGTGAAGAGGCTACTACCATTTGCTCCTCAGAAATGCCAGCATTGCACATGTTAGCAAAGGCTCTTGTGTATTTCCTTCCATAGATTGACAATTTACCGCAATTGCTCTCGTAAGTTTTTATCTGCATGAAATTTATCACAAACATGTATGTCATCTAGCATCATACCATACAAAGAGTGTGAATAATGTAAATTATCTACACATGTATATAAAATGATTATTTATTTTTGGTATTCTTGTTTTTAGACAATTTCAACCATTTATAAAATTATACAATAATAATTAATAAAGATAAAAAAAAAAAAAAGTTTCTTAATTTTTTCTTTGAATATGTTGTGCACCGGGAAGGTTTACCACACATATACACATGTCTCCACATTGGTGAGATATTATCCACTTTGGGTCCAAGTCTTCACGGATTTGCTTTTGGACATCACCCAAAAGGCCTCTCGACCAATAGAAACAATTATGTGTATATAAATTCATGTCCATCCTCTTATTTGAACGATGTGGGACTTTACTTGCATCCCAACAGAATATCTTAATAATTACTGACACCTTTTACTAATTGCATATGTATTAACAGAAAGACACATGTACCTTTTACCCACTAGTTGATGAATAAAGAGCCTAAGAAATTTTATGGTCAATACTTGTGTCTAAGAATTTCTTCCCATAACCAAAGAAAGTGGTGATGATTTATATGCAATCTATTATAATACTTACAAGGGTCTTGAAACAATCCCAATCATCGACAAGAGGCTGGCCTGGTGGACGAACATGGAGCAACATGGTAGAGATATTATTCTCTTCTCCAAACAAGAGATCCCCTATGAGATGGAAAACACTATCTAAATGCTTCCTATGTGCAATTTCATCATCCAACTCTATTTGAGCTTTCAACTTTTCCATAGAACCATCCGGGGCTTTTTGCAACTGAAACAATAAAGAAATAATTACTTCTCAATTTTTAGAACTTTTATGTTAAAAATCAGTGAGAAAAAGAAAAAAATATTCACATTTCTCTCTAGAACATGAACATATATATATGTAAAAAAACTAGTGATAAGATAGCTATGCTAACAAAAGATTTTAAATTCAAATTTTATTTTCTTTAGTATTTTATACAGATAAAAAAAAATATATATATGAACAAATTAAAAAATATCTAACCAAGAATTACCTCTAGCTTAAGGTAGAGTAAATGAGCATCTCGTTGGCTAACATGTCTAGTTTGAGGACTATATGGTTCAAAGGAATATGCATTTGCAGAGTTGGTGGGGTTGGTTTTAACAGGTGCACCAATGTAGGTAGCAAGAGTATCGTTCTCGAATTTTCTATCTCCGTATTGTTTCACATGAGAAGAGGTGTCGACATTACCAATTAACGTTCTTCGGCGAACCTATACACATAACTCATAGCATAATTTATATTGGATAAAGATTATTAAATGTATACAACAATATACATATATAAGGTTGAATTGATGGCTTACGGTTTCATATTGTTGCTGCAGCGTTTCTATTGTCATGTCATTTTTGTCACTGCTCCATAATCAAATTCAAAAAATATATCAAAGCAATTAATATATGAATTTGATCATAAAGATCGACCTATAGGCCTACTCAATTCTTGTACCGTTTATATATATAATTTCTAGTTTTTAATAAAGAGGCATCTAACAAACAGTATTGCCTATATCATTAGTTGTTGAGGTACGTATATGACTAAACATAAAAATATTGGAAAATTTTAAATAACGCATATTTATCTTATAATTTTTAAAAGTCCCTCACCTCTTCTCTAATTTTAAAAATTCACTCACCACCCTTAAAAAATACCATTAGTTAAAGTTAGAGAAAGAAAGAAAAATTAATAATCAATTCATACTTTTAATCATATACACGTTTATCCTTCGTTTCTGAATTATGTACAAAGTTTTATTTTTATGAAAATTTTTATTATTTTTCAATTTTAAAAATAATAATTTTTCAGCTCGCTCTTCAAAATTATCTCTTGAAATTGGGAGTTAAAATTGAATAAAAGATCAAGTTTTACTCAATTATTGAGACTTGCATTAATAATTTATTCTTTCTTAATAGTATATAAATGAGATTATTTTATATAAAAGGTTGTATGTGTCACTTAAATAAATAAATAAAAAAAATTAATGTTTACTTAAAAATTAAAATTAAAGAAGTGGTATCTTCCATTTAAAAAACTTCAACATAAGTCATAACAATTTTTCCAAAAAAATATGTGTTACATTTAACTAATCGTACAAAATGACTTATTTAATTAACATAACTAATTATAAAGAATTCATATAGAAAATAAATAATAAAGTAATAACTAGTTTACTAATTAAAGAACTGAGAAAGCATACAAAGATGATTATTTAAACAGTGCATACCTATCTTCTAACCACGAAATGCTGTACACATCTCCCAAACAAGTGGTGTACTCAGTTGGAGGAGAAGGGTAGGAATGAGGACAATAATATGCAAAACTATCCTCATCTGCGTTGGAAGCTGTGGTCGCATATATGCTTATGTTATTAGGTAGTATCCCTTCAAACATGCTCCCAGATTCACATGCTTCCAAGTATATCACCTTTTTGTGTTCCAATGAATCAATTTGTAAAAATAATACATAATAAAAGGATAACATATGTTTCATTTAACTAAAGAATTAATTATAATAATAAGCCCAGGTCCTCATATATATAGGTACAAATTTGATATAAACATTGATACTAAAATTATTATCCATGAAGATATATACATATGATTTGGAATTTATGTCTAATTTTCTTAAACGTGGATCATGACTATCTCAACAAAACATATTTCTATTATTATTCTTTAACCCTGTTTTAAATAAAATAATATATATACTAGCTGCATTTGTGATTGGGGTAACTAATTTCACCAAATTGTTATTTGAGCCCCTTTTTTTTCATTTTCTTTGAAGTGGAAAACATTATTAACGGATGAAAATTTAATCATTATTAAGAATTTGGACATTTAGTTTTATTAAATAATTAAAACGAAACAACTTGACATCAGATATGATTTATTATATGAACAAATTACATATGTATGACTAGATTTTCTTTCCACTTGACAATAGAGTCTAAACAATTTTTTTATTAAAGTTGAGGTCCTTATTTAAGTAGAATGCTAAAACCGATTATAATCGTAACTGATTACTATAAAAAAGGGTCCTTCCTAATAAATTCTTACTCTAGGGCCATCTCCATCCTAGCCGTTTTTATTTACTTTTTCTATTTTATTAAACACCATGGTTTAATAAGACTCTTCTATTTGAGTTAATTTCTTATTTATCATGCATGCAATGCAACAAGTGCTTAAATAAGCATGAGTTCTTAAAAAATTTCTAGGTATTGAGTTTGTATGAAATATAGTGATAAAATGTGAGGGTACAGAGTTATTTGTGGAGCATTTGATAGTATCTTTTCAGAATTGTTATTAAATTTTAGAAGATATAAATATTAGTGATGGATAATAATGGTAAATCCCAACAAAGTAAAGTTCTATGTAGATGAGTGAGCTAGTTAAATTTGTCATTGATGACACACGTGTCATGTCATGTGTGAGATAAACACAACATAGAAGCAATTAAAACTCACCATCTTTTTGTAGGATTTAGCATCATGTTTCTTCTTCAAGACATTCACAAAATCGTTGGCCATGACATATTCCCCTACTGGCATGGCTGTTCAGATAATATTTTACCATATTAAACATTTGAATTTATATAACAAAAAAAATAGCATTCCCACACCTAATCAAAAATTTGTATTTTCACAACAACATTTAAGCTTACATATATTTTTAATTCCTATCAAATTAGTAAATTTTAATTTTAATTTCTCTAAAAAAATTTCATTTCTTTAAAATCTGGAACTACTATTTTTAGTCTATAATATCATATAAAATTTTTAATTAATTTATTTATTTAAATATCAAGTAACCATTTTTAAATGTTACTCATAAGTCATAAAGCTTAGGGATATCATCTTGATTTGAAGTTACAAGAAACATTTGAAAGTAGTGAGTTACTTACTGACAAGACCAGGAGCACCATGATCCGAATAATAAATGAAAATGGTGTCATTGGGTCCACTGTCCACAACCTTGCCACTTCCTCCAGAGAGAGCACTTCGGTTACCACTAAGCACAGCATAGAAGTTTTTGGCATTTGCAGCATCTCCAACATAATCCTAAAAGAATTATATTCATTATAAAAAAAAACAAGTTTATAGACATTTATTAACAAATATATTATTTAGCAAGTGATCATCAAGAAAAACCAAGTTTATATAAATAGATATGCATACCTTGGGAACTCCTTCATAGACATTTGGACCATTGGGTTTATTTATTATAACACCAGCTCTTGGGTTTTGGGGATCGAAAGCAATGTCATCATACATGAAAACAACTATGTTTTCATCTTTAAGACCACCTTTCTTTAGTATTTGGTAGGCATGGCAAATATCAGCTTGGTGCCTATAATTTCCATAACCATTTGAACCTGCTACAAGAATGGCCCATTTCTTTCCCCCTATGTTCTTACCATGCCTATGAAGCTTTAATGGGTCAGCCATGGGACCAACACCTTCCAACACACTCACTGAAAAACTCATCCATAGTGAGGCTAACAATGCAACCCAATTTCTAATCTTTGGTTTCGTCATTGTGAAAGAGGAAAATTTGCTAATTAAGAAGACACAATGGATCCGAGTTATGTGAATATCAAGCAAGAGTGATGCTTGCATCCAATTCAATAATATTTATATATATACGACAACCGAGCCAGTCAAAATCACATGGGACGTGTTCCCACTCATTGGTTTATTGGAAAAGAAAAATTCTAATGCTCCGAAATTTATTTCGAATCTTTAAAAAATTAATTTAAACTATAAAATATTTAATTAAATAGTTGTTATATAATAAATTTATTAAAAAGTATGAATATTTTAAAATTTCAGACACTCTTTCGGTTGTTTTTTCGGAACATATAACAATTCTCATTGGGAAATGCTGCATTGCACTTGAGGCATTAATAAATAATACTTTATTAAAATAATTGTTCCTGCGTGGGAACACTCCTCTCGTCGTTCTTCCTTCCTGATCTCCTAAGTCTTTAGTCCCGACCGAACACTGTCTTCGAAGGGTGTGGAGGGTACCTGCAAAGGCACTCCAACGATCAAGTAAGTATTCGGTATGGAGCAATAAATGCCTTTATGTTGAATAGTAACGTACCTCATTTATGTCACATCACCTGTGTATTTATAGAGACACAATTGGGCCTGGTGGGCCTTCAGTCTTGGGAGATGGGTAACATCTGAATTAACCTTAATCTCTTCCTAATCAGGCACGGTAATTACTGTATAATAAGTGTCTAATTTTGTCACGTGTTGTTCTGACTGGTTTTTGTTGAAGTCCTCGGCCAGGTACAAGGCCGAGAGGGTATTCGGCCTATCCTAAGGCCGAGGAGGTGTTCGGCCTATCCTAAGGCCGATGGGGTGTTCGGCCTAGCCTAAGGCCGAGTGGGTGTGGTAGTGTGTATACGGCTGGTCCTTGTCGAAGTCCTCGGCCCGGTACGAAGCCGACAAGGTTTTTGGCCCACCCTAAGGCCGAGGAGGCGTTTGGTTTAAGTCAATGCCGAGGGTTTTGCTCCATGCTCTTCTGAGTTGGTCTTTGTTGAAGTCCTCGGCTAGGTACAAGGCCGAGAGGGTGTTCGGCCTACCCTGAGGCCGAGGAGGTGTTCGGACTATCCTAAGCCCGAGGGGGTGTAGTAATGTGTTACATCGGTTCGGGTCCCCCTTTTGGCCTACTATCTGACCGAAGGGGTACCCATCTGTGAACAGCATCTTTGTCGGTTCGGGCACCCCTATCGGCTTATTGCTTGACCGAAGAGGTGCCTCCTAGTACACTACCCCCCCCCAGCCCAAGGAATGAAAGACGAAGGGGTTTTGAGTGCTGAGAACGTTTTGATGGTTTTTAGGGTTTAGGGTGCAGGAGTGACGTGGTTTTCGGGAGGTGTGATTTGATAATGACCGTTGCATGCTATAGCCGTCTTTGGGATGTGTGCCCTAGGGTTGTGTCCTTTCGTTTCAGAAGCATTTATGAGGGGCTTTTGGGTTGCCGTGGCCCTTTCCTATAAATAAGGTATGTAGATGATAGCTTGACTCGTGCCTTGTTGATAGCAAACACTGCCCCGACACCCGTATCTCTCTGAGCCGAATAGTTGCTAAGGTAGGCTACTTCAAGCTTTTCGTTGAGTTTTTGATGCGATGGCAGCCGAAGGTGTGACATTGTCGTCAGGGTCTTCGGCCAGTGCTAGGGTTTCGGCACAAAATGCCGAGGCTGAGATGCTGGCCTTCAATACCGAGGTGGAAGTAGTCGAGGGTCTTAGGGAGTCACCATCCGACAGTAATGGAGAGTCTGGTGGTGATTCGTCCGGTTCGGATTTACCCGATGCTGAGATGAGCCCCGGGGATTACAGGCAAAAGTATCCCCCCTGCGAAATTCCGGGGTATGAGTGGGTTGATGGGGAGGTGGCGGCATATTTCTCTCGTTTTTATGAGAGGGTTGCCGTGATACGGCTCCTTAGTCTGTGCATGTTGGGCCGGTGGGATGGTTGGGAGCCGTATCCTATCATGTTGCGTCGGTGCCGAGCCGAAGGCCCTGGGGGGCTAGACCTGGTTTTTCTTGCAAAGCAGGAGGGTCAGGGGGATTTCTTCTACATGTACGAGTGCTTCTTTCGAGAACTCGGCATGTCGCTCCCATTTGACGATTTTCAGATGGGGGTTCTGCGCGTGTTGAACGTGGCACCGACGCAGCTGCACCCAAACGCGTGGGCTTATATGCAAGCATTTAGGGTACTTTGTAAATACCATTATATAGAGCCGACCATAGGATTATTTTTACATTTTTTCTGTACTCGTCCGTCTAATAAGACCGTGAAGTGGCTCTCGTTGATTCGGAACGTCGACCGACCGCTATTGACACCTTTCACGTCGTCCTTCAAGGGTTTTAAATCGGGGTTTGTGAAAGTAATCATAGACCCTGTTGCCGGTCGAAATTATTTTTATGATGCCGAGCAGAAACCCCTTTTTCCTTTTTATTGGACCCGGCAGCCTCAGAAGTACGATGACTTTCCCGAGGACATGATGACCGACGCCGAGTTGTCGGCTTTAGACGTTCTCAAAGGATTGCCGAAATGCATCCCTTCTCAGTTTCTGGTGTTGCTGCCGAAGTCGTCTCGGCCTCGTTTTGATTTAGAGGGTATGTTTTGTTACTTCGTATTGATTGTGCTTGTTGGGTTGATGTGTGACTTGTTTGATTTTTGCAGGCTGGATGGCGCAACAAGGATTGGGACTGTCGTACCGGCAATTGATGCGGAGCAAAGCCCCGGCCGGGACCTCTGCCGAAGATCATCGCAGCGTTGCCATTGATCGGCAGCCTCAGGCCACGGATGTTGCTCGGCCCACGCCTTCTGTTATTGCCCCTCCCGATTCCAGGGGCAAAAAAAGAAAAGACAAGGGGAAAAGGAGGACTGATGCTACGGGGGTGGAAGCCTCTCGGCCTAAGCAACGAAGGGTTGAGGGTCCTTCCACAGATTTGGCCGTACCTTCGGCCATCGTTGCTAAGGACTTCTTATCGGAGGAAATCAGGCAGGCCCGAATGATGTCTTCCGATCTGCTATCGGCCCAAGGGCATATCATGCTTGATGCGGCCACTCCTTCGGCTCGGTGGGCGATGGCATGCGAGTTGCACATGAGGGCCACCGCCATATTTCGGAAGATGGCCTTGGAACCGATGGGAGACTTGCATAACATCCAAAAGAGCCTGGAAGATACTAAGTCGGCTCTGCAACAATCCCTCTCGGTGCAAGAGGCTTTAGCTGGGGAGAAAGCGGCGTTGGAGGCCGAGGTGGCCCACTGGAAGGAGGCCTATGAAGGGATGGAAGGTCGAGTTCAGGCGGCGGAAGATGCCGAGCGGATGCGGGTTGAGGAGGTGAAGGATCTCCAGGCTGAAGTGGAAAGGGCGAAGGCCGAAGGCGATGCGGCGATGGCAACCTTCCGGGCTGAATGCGAAGGCAAGATTGTGAAGGAGCACGAGGAAGGGTTTTGGCACGCCGTTCGGCAAGCCAATCATTTCGGCACTTTCCCCCCGGACTTCGCTTTCGAACTGAGTAAGGACTTCTTTCAGGGGGAGTTTATGGATTTCGCTGCTGCGCCAGATGATATGGAGCCGGATGACGTGGCGCCGCCTCGGTCAGCCCCCGCGAAGGATCCGGGGACGACCGTGAATGAAGATGAAGAGACCGAGGAGACCACCCACGCGGATTGAAGGGTGTTGGTGTTTCGTTTTTGATTTTACATCTGTTTTGTTAATGATGTATATAGGTATATCGGTCTTTGCTTTTTGATTCTTTTTGGGCCGTTTGAGCCACATTTGGTTGTACCCTTCGGCCGATAGTGCCGTTTTGACAGTTCTAATGAATTTGTTTTTTACATTCATTCGCATGAATTTGTGACCAATTCGACTTTAAATAACTGTTATTGGTGGGCATAAATAACTGTTTAATGTTGGTGTGGTGATGGTTGTTTGGTCGGGAGGGAATTTCGGTTTCGACCTTGGCCGAACGAGGGTGCTCGGGAGGGAAAGTGTTCGTCCTTGGCCGAGTAGTTGAACTCGGGAGGGAATTATCAACCTTAGCCGAGCGATTGTGCTCGTGAAGGATTCACTAACTCATCCTTGACCGAGCGAGGGTGCTCGGGAGGGAAAATACTTCGTCCTTGGCCGAGTAATTAAACTCGGGAGGGAAAATACTCGTCTTTGGCCGAGTAGTTAAACTTGGGAGGGAATGGTTGTCAACCTTGGCCGAGCGAGTGTGCTCGGGAGGGAATTTAGTTTTTAATGAGCAAATGAAAGATTCACATATTTGTTTCATTAACATGGTGCCTCGTTAAAAACCTCCTCTCGGGAAGACCTCTTCACATTTTCTTTTTAAGAGGAGAAAACCCAAGGAGAGGAAAAGAGTGCACCGAAACAATTACATTGCGTTCGTTAACTAAAATAGTGCTTTAAATGTGTCGCGTTCCATGTCCGAGGGATGGCTTTTCCTGTGAGTTCTTCCAGTTTGTACGCTCCGTTCTGCAAGTTGTGCATTATACGGTAGGGGCCATCCCAGTTGGGTGCCAACTTCCCTTGAACCTTGTCCCTTCTTGCTTCTCCCGTGACCCGCCAGACCAGGTCACCGGGTTGGAAACCTCGCGGCTTGACCTTCGATTGATGCTTTCGGAGTAATCGGGTTCGGCAAGCCTCCATGTTGATAAGGGCTTGGTCACGCGCCTCCTGAACCAAATCTGATTCGATGCTCAGTGCTTCATCATTGGTTTGTTCATTGAATAGTGTTCGCCTCAAGGAAGGCTCTCCTACTTCCACCGGAATCATGGCATCTGTGCCATAAGTTAGCCGAAAAGGGGTCTCTTTGGTTGAACTTTGCGGAGTGCAACGGTAAGCCCATAAGATTTCTGGCAAGTGCTCGGGCCATGTCCCTTTAGCTTGCCCGAGGCGTCGCTTCAGCTCTTTAAGGATAACCTTGTTTGCCGCTTCGACTTGTCCGTTGGTTTGGGGGTGCTCTACCGAGGTCATTTTGTGCTTAATCCCTAACCCGGCCAAAAACTCATTGAAACGGCGGTCAGTGAATTGCAAACCGTTATCCGTGATCAAGGCATACGGGATTCCGAAACGGGTAATAACATTCTTCCAAAAGAATTTCTGAACGTGGTTAGCCGTGATTGTAGCCACTGCCTCTGCTTCGATCCATTTGGTGAAATGGTCAACGGCCACAAGGAGAAACTTGACTTGGCCTTTTGCTGGCCGGAAAGGTCCCAAAATGTCCATCCCCCAGATAGAGAATGGCCAGGGGGCGGCAATGGAGTGTAGCCCCTCGGGGGGTTGGTGCATCAACGGCCCGTGTTGCTGACATGGATTGCATTGTTGAACGAACTTCGAGCAATCCGCCACAAGAGTTGGCCAATAATATCCTGCCCGGACGACTTTGGTTGCGAGAGTTCGGCCTCCTGAGTGGGTTCCGCATATGCCTTCATGTATTTCCCGGATTACATATTGTGCTTGATCTGGCGCCAAACATTTCAACAAAGGTGACGAGAAACCCCGTTTGTATAATTCTCCCGCGATCAGTGTGTATCGAGCCGCAATGGTTCTCATCTTTTTCGCCTCCAATGGATTAATAGGCAACGATCCGGTTACCAAGTACTCTATTATTCCGGTCATCCAATTGGGTGTTTCTTGCTGAACTTGCAAGCATTCGGTCTGTACGATACTTGGTTGTGGCAATTCTTGTTGTATCATGCTGCACAAATGGCTAACCTTCTTGCTACTAGCTAGCCTGGCCAACTGATCGGCTTTCATATTGAGTTCTCGAGGCGTGTGTTTGATCTGTATATCCTCGAAACCTGCTTTCAGTTTATTAAACGCATGAAAGTATAGTAACAACATTGGTTCTTTAATTTGGAAGGTGTCGTTGACCTGCCCTGTTACCACCTACAAGTCGCTCCAACATTGTACTCTGGGGATGCCCAAGTCTTTGGCCAACCTTAGGCCTGCCAGAAGGGCCTCATATTCGGCTTGATTATTGGATGCCTTGAAATCGAAGCGGAGTGACTGTTCGATTACTACCTTGTTGGGACCTTCTAAAATAATGCCGGCACCACTGCCTTGTTGGTTTGACGACCCGTCTACATGCAGGGTCCAAAGATGGGAAACGGGGAGCGCTTGGGGTGTGAATTCATTCAAGAAGTCGGCCAAGCTTTGTGCCTTGATGGGTCCTCTGGGCTCGAAGCGAATATCAAACTGGGACAATTCTACGGACCAAGCAACCATTCGTCCCGCCAACTCCGGCTTTCGCAGGACCTTAGTTATTGGACTGTCCGTTCGGACGAGCACCCGATGGCTCTGAAAATAGTGTCGAAGGCGTCTGGCAGTGTGTACAAGGGCTAGGACTGTCTTTTCCAGATGCTGGTATCTCGTCTCGGCGTCTTGTAGGACTCGGCTGATGAAATACACCGGCATTTGCTCCATCGTTTCTTGGACCAGTACAGCGCTGATAGCCTTGTCCGACACCGATATGTAGACTATCATGTCTAAACAAGGGTCTGGCTTGCTTAACAGCGGTGGAGTCATGAGCGTCGTCTTGAAACTCTGAAAAGCTGTCTCGCATTCCTCGTTCCATTGAAATTTGGTGGCATTTTTCAATAGCGACATTATAGGTCTTGACTTCTCGGCCATGCAAGGGAGAAAACGGGCCAGAGAGGCTATGCGTCCGGCCAAGCGCTGTACTTCCTTTACATTGCGAGGACTTTGCATGTTGATAATTGCTTGACACTTATCGGGGTTGGCCTCTATGCCCCTCTTCGACAACATGAAGCCTAGAAACTTCCCGCCGGCTACTCCGAAGGTGCATTTAGCCGGGTTCAATCGCATGCTGTGTCGCCTCACCTCGTCAAAAATCGAGTGGAGATCTTCCAAATGGTTGGCGGCGGAGTTGGACTTGATCACCATATCGTCCACATAGACCTCCAGACAGTTCCCTATTTGATGCCGGAAAATCTTGTCCATGAGTCTTTGGTAAGTGGCGCCAGCATTTCTCAAGCCGAAAGGCATGACCTTGTAACAGAAATTGGCTGAGTCAGTGATGAACGCAGTTTTTTCTTCGTCCGGCGGGTACATGGGTATTTGATTCTACCCCGAGTACGCGTCAAGGAAGCTTAGTCTTTGATGACCCGCCGCTCCGTCCACCAGTGCGTCGATGTGAGGTAGCGGGTAAGCGTCCTTCGGGCATGCCTTGTTCAAATCTGTGTAATCGGTGCACATCCTCCACTTGCCGTTCGATTTTTTGACCATAACGACATTGGCCAACCACGTGGAATATTTCACCTCTCTTATGAATCCTGCCTGAAGTAGCTTCGTCGTTTCTTCCTTCACGGCCCGGGCTCTCTCTCCACCCATTTTCCTTTTCTTCTGGGCAACTGGTTTGGCGTCACGGCACACCGAGAGTCGATGACAGTGAAAATTCGGGTCGATGCCCGGCATATTCGCTGCCGTCCAAGCAAATAGATCCGAATATTCCCGTAGGACTTGCTTGATGTCTCTAGCTTCTGTTTCAGATAGTTGAGAACTCAAAAAGGTAACCTGCTCTTCATTCTT
Organism: Cajanus cajan; assembly: GCF_000230855.2. Taxonomy (NCBI): domain Eukaryota; kingdom Viridiplantae; phylum Streptophyta; class Magnoliopsida; order Fabales; family Fabaceae; genus Cajanus; species Cajanus cajan. The sequence continues at coordinate 16,821,060 of NC_138520.1, read as the reverse complement.
TCCGAGTTGGAAAGGGACTGTTGTCTCAATAGGTTCGACCCTATCTTCATGTTCCAGCCTCGGATCAAGCTCAAGGCTTTCCATTGATTTCTGCTTGCCGGTGTCGCCGATGACGTTCACGTCCCGTCTGGGCTTCGGAGTTGGTTCTACTCTTAAGCTGGCGAAGTAGCACTCGCGCGCTATTTTCTGGTCAGCATGCACAGTGATGACGGTCCCTTCTTCACTTGGGAACTTCATGGCCAAATGTGGGGTGGAGACGATGGCGCGGAGCTTGTTCAAGGAGGGTCTTCCCAACAGAATATTGTACAAGGTGTTGGCATGTACCACCACGTAACGAACCTTGATCCGCCTGCGCTGGTCATCCCCGAAGTAGGTGTACAAGTCTATGGTTCCGCGGGTGTCCACCCGTTCGCCCGAGAACCCAACCAAAGGCTCGTCATAGGGTGTCAACTCTTGTTCCGGGATGCCTAACTGTTCAAAGGTTTTCCAGTATAAAATGTCGGCCGAACTTCCCTGATCGACCAACGTTTTTTTCACGATGCAGTTGTTGATCTCTACGCTGATGACCATTGGGTCGTCCTGCACCGGATCAATGCCGTGAAAGTCTAGGTCAGTGAACGTAATAGGGGGCATGCGAATGGGAGATGCCCGCCCTATGGCGTTGACCGACTTGATAGCCCTTAAGTGTCTTTTCCGTGCTGAAGATGAGCCTCCGCCTCCTGCGAAGCCTCCGGCAATGGTGTTTATGACTCGCCTGGGCTGATTGCGGTCTCGTTGATCGTTTCTTTCTTGAGACCTACTACGCTCGCGGGATCGGTTCCGGGGGGGTACCCGATCTCGGTTATACCTTGTATGCTCCCCTCTTCCGGTGCGGCGGTCGTTTCTTGGGTTGTCTGTCATTCGGACGAAGTTTTGGAGGTGGTCGGCCTTAATGAGATCTTCGATGCGATCCCGAAGGGCGGAGCATTCCTCCGTAGTGTGTCCTCTGTTCCGATGGAATTGACACGCTTTGGTCTTGTCAGCGTGAGGAGGGGTCATAGCTCTTCGAGGAACAGCCAAAACTTCCTTGGCTAGAGCTTGCTCCAACACCCTGGCCCTGCTGGTGTTGAGCGGCGTATATTGCACATACCTTGGACCTCTGTTATTGCTCTTCTCACGATCGGTTGTTTCTCGAGGACGAGATCGAGGATGTTCCTTGTCATTTTCTCTCTTAGCGAGGGATAGGTCAGGTCGGTTTTGGTTGCGGAACTCGGCCAGCTCCTCCATCTGCATGTATTTTGTAGCCCTCTGCCGCAGGTCGTCCAGGTCATGGGGTGGTTTCTTGCACAAACTATTGACAAAAGGACCTGGCCTCAGCGCCGTGGTGAGGTGGTGCATTGCCACCGCGGGATCTAGATTTCTGATGGCTAGGGTCATTTTCCCGAACCTCTCCATGAATGTTCTGAGGGGTTCCTTCTTTTCTTGACGGATGTTAACTAACGCGATCGAGGTTAGTTGGTGAGGGCGGCTTGTGGCGAATTGTATTACGAAACGGGATGACAAAGTCGTGAACGAATCAAGTAAGTATTCGGTATGGAGCAATAAATGCCTTTATGTTGAATAGTAACGTACCTCATTTATGTCACATCACCTGTGTATTTATAGAGACACAATTGGGCCTGGTGGGCCTTCAGTCTTGGGAGATGGGTAACATCTGAATTAACCTTAATCTCTTCCTAATCAGGCACGGTAATTACTGTATAATAAGTGTCTAATTTTGTCACGTGTTGTTCTGACTGGTTTTTGTTGAAGTCCTCGGCCAGGTACAAGGCCGAGAGGGTATTCGGCCTATCCTAAGGCCGAGGAGGTGTTCGGCCTATCCTAAGGCCGAGGGGGTGTTCGGCCTAGCCTAAGGCCGAGTGGGTGTGGTAGTGTGTATACGGCTGGTCCTTGTCGAAGTCCTCGGCCCGGTACGAAGCCGACAAGGTTTTCGGCCCACCCTAAGGCCGAGGAGGCGTTCGGTTTAAGTCAATGCCGAGGGTTTTGCTCCATGCTCTTCTGAGTTGGTCTTTGTTGAAGTCCTCGGCTAGGTACAAGGCCGAGAGGGTGTTCGGCCTACCCTGAGGCCGAGGAGGTGTTCGGACTATCCTAAGCCCGAGGGGGTGTAGTAATGTGTTACATCGGTTCGGGTCCCCCTTTCGGCCTACTATCTGACCGAAGGGGTACCCATCTGTGAACAGCGTCTTTGTCGGTTCGGGCACCCCTATCGGCTTATTGCTTGACCGAAGAGGTGCCTCCTAGTACAATAATATTTATTTCTTCAGTTCTATAATAAACTGTGTAGAAAAAAAAATTAAGATTTGATCTTAATTATAAGAAAGATATGACAAATCATTTAGATTAAAAAAATAATTAATATAATTATTTTTAATTAATTTTATTGTAAATTCAAAGTTTTGTTTTTTTAAATATACTATTTTTTATACATTATTATCATATTTAATGTTAATTGAAAGTGAATACATAACAAATATAATAAACGATAAATGATAGATTTAAAAGAAATTTATTCAAGTTTTATTGAACTGTCTTTTCTCCAAATTCATGTAAGTATACGCTTTAGCTTAACTTTAGCATAAGTATGCTCTAATGCTATGTCATATTTTATGCTCTAATAAGAATTTAAAATATTAATACTTTAGTACGATGAAATGCTCTAATTATAGTGTTTTGTATGATATGTTTATGCATGAACACATGTATTAAATTATATACTCTATAACGTTATGAATATGTTCAGCAAAAAAGAAAAATTCATATATATGGTAAATTTATTTAACTCAAATAATTCATAATTTATATTAAATTTTAATGTAAATTTTTTTATTATTAAAAAATTTTAATTTAACAGATAGATCGTTAAATTTTATATAGAACATGAGTTATTGAAATAAGTCTATCATGACTTACACCAAGAGTAAATCTAATTATACTTATTTTATTTCATAACTCATGTTTAATATCAAATTTTAATGATACAACCATTGAATTAAAAGTTTTTAATGCATAGATCAAATTTGAAAATTTTTACAATTTTTGAAAACTATTTAATACTTTATTTTATTAATTCAAAATCATATAAAATATTTTTATGATTATCCTTCAATTTGATTTAATGAAATTAAGTATTAAATAATTTTTAAAATTTTGCATTAAGAAATTTTAATTTAACAGTTGAATCATTAAAATTTAATGTAAAACATAGAATAAGTATAAGTAGACTTACTCTTTAAGTAAATGAATGTCTCCTTATATATATATATATATATATATATATATATATAGAGAGAGAGAGAGAGAGAGAGAAAGAGAGAGAGAAAGGATGTACTTACTCCAAAAATAAGTCTACCTAGACTTGCTAATCTATTCAATAACTAGAGTTCTACATCAAATTTCAATAATCCAATAGTTAAATTAAAAAATTTTAATACATATATCAAGTTTGCAAAGTTTTAAAAAATTTAAAAATTATTTGATACTATGTTTCTTTAATTAAAATTAATATATAAAATATTTTTATGATTAATGGTCAATTTAAATTAATAAAACGAGATATTTTTTTTGGTAAAGAATGAAACGGATATTTAAAAAATTTCAGTTTTTTTAACAAAATTTACATATATGATATATGCATTAAAAAATTTTAATTTAAAAATTGAATTGATAAAATTTAATATAAAATATAAGTTAATTATTATATAAAATAAATTTAATTTAAAATAAATTTTAATTGTAATTATCTCAACAAAGCAAAGTTCTATAGACATGAGGGTGGTAGTTTGTCATCTAAGCATAGATGTGAGATAAGCACAATATTGAAGCAATTAAAACTCGCCTTCTTTTTGAAGGATTTAGCGGCACGTTTCTTCTTCAACACATTCATAAATCGTTGGCCATGACATATTGCCCTAGTGTCATGCCTAATCAGATAATAGTTTACCAAATTAAACTTTTGGATTTTAAAATTTGAACCCATTCGCACATGTTTCTAAATTTGTATTTTCAAAGAAAAAATCTATCTCCAATACGTTACACATCAAGTGAGAAAAGTTTTCGGCATTTCGCTGCATCTCCGATATAATCCTAAAATAGCTCTTTCCACGTTAAAATGACAATCAAGCGGTGATCTACAAGTGATTCAGATTCATAAATTCGACATACATACTTTTGTGGTGTGTTTGAAATTTCATAAATTTTAAATTCTCAAAATTTGGATTATTTTAATTTAATTTTTTTATTTTTAAATATTTATTTAGATAAATTAATTCAATTTTTTTAAATTTTAATTTCTTAATTTAAATATGATAATTTGATTTCTATAAAATTGATTTTAAATATATATACACGACCGATGAACATTAAGCATAGTGGGAGCACTTGCCCCCACTACCATTTGATATATATATTATAAAAAATAATATATTTTAAAAAATACAAATTATATTTTAATAATATATATATATATATATTTAAATTATTATATATATAAAATATAAATTTGAAAAAAAATTTCTTTTATTTTATATTTTTCAATATTTTAAAGAATATTAGTTTTCATATATGATAGAAAAATACTTATTGATAATGAATCAATTTTATAAAAAAATTCAATTATAATACATATTAATGCTCACGTAATATATTAAAAAATGAAGAACTAAAAAAAATATAAAAAAATTAATTTTTTATAAAATAAAATTTACAGTATACATATTTACCTTTTGTACTTTCTGTTTATTGTATACATTGATTAAAAAAAATTCAAAATAGTAAAGATTATAAAATTGTATATGTTGATTTTAAAAAAAATCAAAATAGGAAAGGTTGGATGATTTATGTTCTATTTAAAATTTTTATTATAAAATATGTTTTAAAATAAATTATCATCTAAAAATTTATATTCGATGATAAAAACATGTTTATATTATAAATAAATTAAACTTAATTTTTATATAATTTAACATATTTATTTTTTTAATATTTTTATTAGTGTTAAATTATTATAAATAAGTCTTTAGGATTGTAATTCTAACCAAATATTTAAAAAAAATGTCTATGACAAATAAATAAGTCATATTTAGGACATCTATTTAAAAAAAAAAGTTAGATTCAAACCTATCAAATTATAATATAACCTAATATGACCTAATTTATTTTCATTTTTAATCGTAGATATAAAAACTTTTAAAAAATAATTTTGATATATATACTTATATATTTAAAAGTTATATGTAATTTTTTTAATATTATAAATATATAAATAAATATTACTCCCACTATCTAAATTTTTTGAATCTGTCATTGTATATATATATATTAGAATTTTAAGATTAAATTTTATAAAAATAAAAATTAGTCAAATTTTAGATATTAATAATTTTAAAAAAATAATAGTAGATAATATTTAATAATTTATTTTTTTAATATTTAATAATTAAAATTTTGATATTTTTTATGTCAACTTTGAAAGGAAAATAAAGGAAAAAGGAAAAAAGACAAAATAGAAATAGAGAGAGATGAAGAGAAAAGATAAATAGGAGGGAGAGAGAGAGAGAGAAGAGAGAAAATGAGATAAAAATTAGAGAGAATTGGGAGAGAGAGACAGAGAGAGAGAGAGAGAGGAGAGACAAAATAGAGTATGAGAGATGAAAGAGAAAGAGATAAAAGAAAACATAAGAAATAGGAGAGAGATAAAAGATATATAGGTAGGATAAGCAAAAAAAATATAAAGAATTTCAAATTCTTACTTTTTGGTGAGAATTTAAAATTTTTATTTTTAGGAGCTTCACTAATGTTGGTCTACAACAATAAATCATTTTTTGGTGGATATACCTAATCAAGGATATCCCTTAGCCCCAAGAGATGAAATTTATATAGTAGACATGTATTGATCCTTAGTTCAGCAAATTATGTCCTTGGTCAAATTAGACACTATTAAAGTCTGATTAACTACTAAATGGTCAATGGTATTTGATCCAAGAATCAATGGTCGACATGTCATTAACTCCCTACCCTATAATCATGGGGGTAATATTTCATATATACCATTTTTGTTGTGTAAAATCAATGTTAATTCTATGTAATCTTAATAAATGTAAAGAGATTAAAAGTAATAACATTAATATATATTCAATGTGTGTAAAAAAAGTTAAAGTAAAAAAAATAAGAAATGTACTTTCCGTACTGCGGAACCAAGCTTAAACTCGGCACTGAAGCGCTAGCCGAAATCGGATGAGCGCTATGAGACATCGGCCAAAACAAAGGCCCACTATCTGAACGAATCACAACCGACCTCAGGCCCAAGGCCCAGATAAACCCTAATTCACACTAAGGTACGTGCATTACATATACGAGACCCATACACTCACAAAGACTAACTTTAGCATAAGAGTCTCTTTTGCAGGTACCACCCCCACTTCGGAACAGCCAACGTAACCAGCGAATAAGGCTCACCAATCTTGCCCAACAGATCGTCTCTCACGATTGATCTCCGGTAAGAACATTTGGCACCTACCGTGGGCCGATCAAGACATCTCTTATCGGCCATGCTTATGGTTTTCACCCGAAGCCATAGTAGACGAGCAACAGACGAACAAAATCACGCAGCAAGAATGGAAGGAGAAGCAACACTGAGACAACTGATCAAGCAGGTCGATCAAATGTGACAACAACAGACCACCGACCTGGAGAACATCTGCACCCGACACGAAGCCAACCTAGCGGCGCTACGAGCTGAGAATGAGCGCATCTACGCCCAACTTCCTCAATGCCCCCCTGATCAGCCCCCTCAACCAAGCAATCAAAACGAGGAAGAAGGACACTCGGTTTCCCAGCCACCAACTGCACCCAGGGCGGCGACCCATAGGTCCACTGCACATCGGTCACATGTACCGATGCACATGTCAGACCATGAAGTCAGCAATGCATCTGCCCAGGCTCCAGGGCATAAGGCGAGCATCCGCCGCCATCCCTTTGTTGACGACATCATGGAGACGCCCCTTCCTTTTGGATGGAAGCCTTTTAACATCATCTGCTATGATGGCACTACTGACCCAGATGAGCACGTCGATCTATACGTCATGCAGGTAAACCTATACACTAACGATGATGCTATCCTGTGTAGGGTTTTTCCGACCTCGCTCAAGGGATCGGCACTCGCCTGGTATACTCAATTTCCAGTAGGATCAGTCGATAGCTTCGACACTCTAGTGAGGCGATTCACGGTGCAATACGCAACGAGCCGACCTCATCACATCACATCCGCCACCTTGGCCAGCCTCAGACAAGGTGACGACGAGCCATTGAGGACATTCATGGAGCCCTTCGCCGGCATCTCTGTCAAAATCCACAACCTAAACCCCGAGGTCGCCCTACATGCCATGCTCATGGCACTCAAACCAGGACCTTTTGTTGACAGCTTGTGTCGGCAACCTCCCCCGGACATGGAATAACTCTGCACCCGAGCTGCAGGGTACATTCAGATAGAAGAGCACACTACTTTCCGTGACCAAGTTCGTGGGAAGCCACCGGGAAAGCCAGACCATGGCCATAAAGATAAGGTAAAAGTCACCAACGATAGCCAATTCAAGAAGGCTAGAGCAAGCAAAGGAGGGAGGTATGACTTCTACACCCCCTTGAATGCGCCCCAAGTACACATCCTGGAAGAGGCTAGCAATACCAACCTGCTTACTCTGCCACCGCCTGGACACAGCCCTAGTAGCACGAACAAATCCAAGCATTGCCGATACCATAGAAACTATGGTCACACAACCGAGGAATGTTGCACACTCAGAGACCGTATTGAGGAACTCGTCCAAGGAGGGCACCTCGGACAATATGTCCAACAGCAACAATCTCATAGAGGAGGCTACCATGGATGAGGACGAGGACGAGGCCGAGGTTCCGGTACTCGCACAGATCAACCCTCTGGATCGCAGCAAAACATTGGCAGAGCAGTGCAGGCCGAGGTAAGTCATGATATAGGGTCGACTCCCTTAGATGGAGTCATCAATACAATTGCAAGTGGCTTCGCAGGGGGAGGCTCCAGTAGCTCGGCACGTAAAAGACACTTACTGAGCATCAACAATGTCCATACTGACACCTCGGCCCCGCACCGCAACACACCACCCATCACCTTCATAGATGACGATTACGCCGACATTTGTCCAAACTAGGACCACCCTATGGTCATTGCGGTGGAAGTAGCAAACTGGGAGGTCCACAAGATGCTGACCAGGGAAGCTCAACTGACGTCCTATACTGGCCGACATTCCTAAAGTTAGATATCCCCCACTCCCTCTTTCAACCTCACACAAAACCCGTAGTCAGTTTTGCTGGAGAACGAGTTCATACTTGAGGATACATAGACTTGTTGACAACCTTCGGGACCCCTCCTGACTCAAGGAGGATCATGGTCAGATACCTCCTCGTTGAGGCCAACACGTCGTACAACATCATCATCGGTAGGTCAACGTTGAACCAACTAGGAGCTGTGGTATCTATGTTGCACCTGACAATGAAATTCCCAGGGAGCAACGGGAAAATCATCTCAGTTAGGGCAAACCAGAAAATAGCTCAACAATGCTATGCCGAAAGCCTGAAGGTTTCGCCATCAAAGGAGCACCGTCGACGTGACCCCCCTACTATCGCTCATATCACCCAGGAGAACATCACTGATCTGGACCCAAGGTCGAAATTCTATGACAATCGACCAAGTCTAATCGACGAGCTGGCCGATCTGCAAATCGGGAAGCTCCCCGGCCAGTGCACCAAGATAAGCCAACAAAACAGCCCCCTCAATCTCGACGAGCTTCCTCTCCAAACTTGCCCTCGCCATAGTCATTGCATCAAGGTCGACCTTCAAGGCGCCAACCTCCTCCCCCTTGCCAGCCAGAAGCACCTCATCACAAAGGCGCTTCTCGGTAGCCTCCCCCAGGTCAGCCCACAACGCCGCGCTCTCCTCCTCCAAGGATAGGACCTGGCTCCGCGCACTCTCTGCGTCGGCCTTGCAGATTTTGGCAACCTCTTGCAGGCTACCAACCTCGGCGGTGTACGCCTCATTGGCCTCCAGGGCAATCTCCAAAGACTTTTGAGTCCTTTAAATATCCCTCCTCGAAGCTTGAAGCTCAACCTCAACCTTCTTCACATCCTCCAGCACGACCCTCAAGGCCCGGTTCTCCTTATCCGAAGGCAGAACTCAGCTCCAAGCGCTCTTAAGCTCTCCTTGCAGCTTTTTCCACCTACACCTCCAGTAGTCCACAATGGCGATAGACCTCTGCAGAGTCTAGGCCCTCCACTGGACCAACCTTCTCGATCATCGCCTTGTCAGCCGCAAGGATTGAATCCCCCTTGTAAAAGGCCTAGGCGGTCACCTTGGAACTCCACATCGAGTCTACGTCCGATGACATGCTCACGTGATCCAATCTCGCCAGGGGGCGATTAACATCAAAGCGTTGAATAATGCACTTCCCCCTTGGAACACCTGGAGGAGGAGGGGCAGCGCAGCGGTAAGAGGAGTTGGCGTCGGTGCCCCAGAGCTCGGCCCCTTCCCGCGAGCCTCGGCAAAAGTGGGCGTCAGACCAACCTGCACAACAGCAGGAGAACCCGGCGTTGGCACCTCAGAGCTCGGCTCCAGCGAGCCTCGGCAGAAGTTGGCATAGGACCTGCCTACATGAAACACAGAAAATTTTCTGAGTTAACATCATGCAACACAGAAGAAAAATCATCGGGTAAAGACACAAACCTGTGTCTCACGAGCGGCCTCCTCCACGACCACTCTAGATGACCCCTCAGGCAGAGGACTCCCGGTGAGATCGACCGGGTTGGCGTCGGCGGCCTTCGAGGTCACCTCTTTAGAATCGCGAGGGGCCAAGGTCTCCCCGACCCTCTTCTCTCCCCTCTTCCTTTTTCGGCGAGTCTCTAGAGAAGCAATCTCCTCCTCCCCAGGCTTGGGAACCTCAAGCTCCTCCGTGTTATAACGCGCCTTCAGCTTGCGCCATTTGCTTTTTCCCATTATACCTACAAACACAAAGAGCCCAACACATAAGAAGAAGAAAAAAGGACAGAGAATCTAATAACCAAGAAAGACGAGGTACTCACTCTCCAAACCCCTCTCCTTATTCGCCAAGTTAGTAAGCGACAAGACGAGCTTGCAATCCAAGGGACGAGGAGCGCGGCTAGGTCGGCAATGGGAGTAGTATCCGAATCCGACAGCCGAATGCTGCTCGACCCATTAAACTTGATCAGATTCTGTTTCCAGAAGAAGGTGAACCTTGACAACCCGCCAAAGTGGAAGACTTCATCGACCAGCGGGTCGGCCTTAGCAGGTCGAACTCGGAAGAACTCCTTCTTGAAGCTCTTATATGTCTGGGAATAAAGCTAGAACAACCCCCCAGCCTTACTCCTATTTAGAGACACCCAACCCAGGGGAGGATCACCCAATTTAAGCTAGTAAAAATGAAGAAAAAAGGGCAACGACAACCCTATCCCCAGGGCCGAGCATAAAACTTGGAAAGCCATCAAAAAACCCCAACTATTGGGGTGCAGTTGGCAGGGAGCCACATTGATAAAATTCAAAAAATCACACTCAAACTGTGTGAAGGGTAAACACACCCAAATCCCTGAAAAAGCACTGGTACATATAGAAAAATGGGGTATTCGAAGTACCCCCCATATACACACGCTCACCAGGTTGGAAGGAATCAACCCGGATGAGCTTGGAAATGGACGACTGACAGATCCTGTGCGATTTACACATCTCATTCACCTCAAGGAACGACTTGAACACACTCTGAAACTCTCCGACGTCCCCCCTAACCCACTCATACCTAGGAACGGAGATGGCGGGTGTGAATCTTTGGGGTTTTTACCCCCCTCTTATCCTTGGGCTCACCACCAGCGGTGGTCATTTTCGCCTTACCCTTCCCCTTGGCCTACCCAGCGACAGCCTTAGGGGGAATAGAACCTTGACTACCTTCACCGGCCATTCTCTCAATAAGACCAAACGAAGAAGGAAACTGCCAGAACGCAGAAGAAGACAAAGTAGGGGAAGTACCTGGTACTCCTTTGACAGTGATAGTACAGTGGCGAAGGACGGGAACCTGATTGCCAGAAATGGCGACGATAGAGAAGAGCGAAGACAAGGAGGGTAGAAGACAAAGAGAAAGGCGTAGAAGAAGCACTGGTGTGCGAGGGAAGCCAAAGAGATGAAAATGAAAAGTGTGCGAAGAGGAGAGGGAAAAGTGTTTTGCAAAATTGAAAACAGAAGTGACATGTGGCAGAAAACGACAAAACTCACGAGGCATTAAATGAAGCCCATAATGACGAGTACACCCCATCATTACAAAACCATCACCCCCCATTAACACGTCGCCCACACGTTTCGGGAAACGAGGTGACACTTATGACACATGGCGTTACGCCAAGGAACCGTACACGAAGTGTCGTGACCCTTCATTGAGCTTAACATTAACTCCTCGACCCACGATCTTCGGAGCTCGGGGGGCTAGTGTACTATTTGTACTGCGGAACCAAGCTTAAACTCAGCACTGAAGCGCTAGACGACATGAGATGAGCGCTACGACACATCGGTCAAAACAAAGGCCCACTATCTGAACGGATCACAACTGATCTCAGGCCCAAGGCCCAGATAAACCCTAACTCACACTAAGGTATGTGCATTACATATACGAGACCCATTCACTCACAAAGACTAACTTTAGCATCGGAGTCTCTTTTGCAAGTACCACCCCCACTTCGGAACAACCGACCTACCTAGCGAAGAAGGCTCACCAATCTTGCCCAACAGATCGTCCCTCACGACCGATCTTCGGTAAGAACAAGAAACAATGTTTGTACAAAAAAAGATTCTATAACAAATCTTTATATATATATATATATAAAAGGTAGATAGATTATCAAAACATTCTAATGGAGCGTTTGGTAGGGGAGATGTTTTTTTTCATACCTAGAAATCATGATTCCTTGGAATTATAAGTCCTGGAAATCATGATACTTAGTAATAACTAAAATATATTTGGTTATTCATAAAATTCCTAGAAATATTAATACATGATTTCAGGAAATTAAAGATTTTCATGTTTTGTTACAATAGTACATTCCTATCTTTATAAATATTTCTTAGAAAAATATCCTTTATTAAAATAAACTCATTAGATATATTTATTTATTTAAATTTTATTACAAATATGATATTAAATTATTTTAAAAAGTTAAAAACTTATTAAAATTATCTAAATGCAGAATTCAATAAAAAAATGCTACATTATAATGAAGAAGAATAAAAATATATTATTCCATTTCATTCAAATAAAAAAATGTTAACAACTACCATTAAAATATAGAAACAAAATAGACTTTAATAATATCATTAAAATTGATAAGGTTAATAAATAATGAGATGAAAAAAAAAGTGAAATAAAGATATGGAGGGAGAGAGAGGGGGGAGGGGAGAGCGAAGGGGAGAGGGAGAGGAAGAGGAAAAAGTGGGAGTGAGAGAGACAAAGAGCGAGAAAGAGAAATATAATGAGAGAGAAGGAGAGGTAGAGATGGATAAAGACAGAGGGGGAGTCAAAGTGTGAGAGAGAGGAAGAAAGAGAAATAGAAGGAGAGAAAAAAAATATTTTTTATTTTAAAAAAGGGATAATGTGGTCTTTTTATATACATTAATTTTTTTCTTAACTCGGGAAAGTTGATTCCCAACTCTCCCATGAAAATGTTTTTTTTATGGAAAAGTGTGATTAAAATAGTTCTCGAGAAAATACATTCTTAAGAATTAAAAAAAAAAACTATCAAGCATGGAAAACTAAGATTTCCAAGAATGTAAGATGACTCTGCGTACCAAACTGAAGTTAGCGGAAATGCACATAGAAGGGGGGTTGAATATGTGTGTGTGTATAAGGAATTTTAAACACGTTTTCGCAAGAGTGATGTTCTTCGTCCAGTGCACTTTTGAACATCAGACAGTTATGCAGATTTTGCTTAATCAAGATTACTACGTCTGAAAGATTTATCGTCTTCTGTAAGAAAATAATTCATATAACAATAATGCTTAAGATTCTTGTATTTTCCTTTTCAAGATGTTTCGTTTAAGGATAAGCAGCAGATGAAACTTCTAGTATAATATGTTTGTTAAATAAAATTTGCGTCTTTGTCTGAAAAATGGTTTTAATGAGAATTATACAGTAGACGAAGTTTTCAACAAGATTTGTCAATTAAGAAGTGTTCGCGTCTGAAGAATAAATAAAACAGTGCAATCATTTTTATACTGGTTCGCTCAATCTGAGCTACGTCCAGTCTCCTTTGTGACACCCTTACTACCCCAACACATATATTGTAATAATGAAAACTTACAAATAAATTTTTCAATTTCGGTAAAAGGGTTCACATGAGAATCTTCAAAATTATTCTTCAATAACAACAATAAAAAAAATGAAACACAAGAGTTTACAAATTGTTTTCAAAAATAATATTTACAATTCCAAATCCATATAAAAACCTATGTTCTAAAAATCCTCTGCCTCGATGTCACAATATCAGAGCATACCCACAATTCAACCGTTGGCATTCTAGATGCCACTCGTAGCCGGATCTTCCTCACCTAAAACATCCATATGTAAAGCACATATAAACACACAACAATGTAATCTCATTACATAATGAAATATTTACAAGCATTTCTATATATCATAACTCTATCAATCATACATCATTTTCACTTCATAATTCGCAATCACACCCATTCATCTCAAATCTTGCAATTAACATTATCATTTTCACATTCATAATTCACACAATCTTACAGTTAACACTATGTCAAGGCCACGCCACAACTGACATAAGTGATACGGGTAAATTGCCTCACTCATCCCACACCATGCCAGGGTCACGCCCTCCCTGTAGCATCACTTACCCAGGGGCCGTGCCATCCCTGGTCATTGATGTGAGGAACCACAATCACATCACAATCCACACAATCTATTACAATTAACCGTATGCCAGGGCTGCCATATTTGACATAAATGATACGTGTTAACTGTCTTATTCATCCCACACCATGCCAGGGTCACGCCCTCCCTGTAGCATCACTTACCCAGGGGCCGTGCCATCCCTAGTCATTAGTGTGAGGAACCACAATCATAATCATATTCACATCCATACAACATCTCATCTCATAGCTCAATTCCATACACACATCAATTAAGTCCAAAATAATGGGTTTCATACACATCAAGCAATTCACATCTAAATCATCAATTTTTATCAAGTAATATAACAATAACATTCATAAATTAATATAATACTCAACGGAATTACCAATTTAATATAATTTCAACATAAACAGTAAAACCCCCAATTGTTCCAAAACCTAGCTCACACGCACTTTTCTACAATTTCGTACTCTCTCCCATATCATCATTCTTACAAATTATTAGCATATTTATAATCCTCAACACATACAGAATCTAATGGGATCATCAATTCCTCAAACAGAAATCATCCAATTTTTCACAACCTAACTTACAGACACTTTTCATAATTTCTCCCAAATCATCATTCTTACATATTAAATATATATTCATAATCATAAATTCATACAGAATCACATAAGACCAATAATTCTCCAAAAAAAAATTATAAAATTACTCATAATCCTAAGGGACTCTTCCTCTACCCAATTCCCTCATGTAACTCTACATATAAATAATTCCCTACATTTTGGTAGTTTGGAACGACCCGTTCCAATTCTGGAACAGCCCGTTCCAAGTTACTAAATCACCCCTATACATTTATAAAATTACCAAAATACCCTCAATTAAAATAAAATAAAAAAATGAAATAAAAACTGGGGTGTTACAATTCTCCCCTCCTTTTAGAAATTTCGTCCTCGAAATTACCTAAAGAAAATAAAAATGGATATGACGCTTTCATCTTCTCCTCTAGCTCCTAAGTAGCACTTTCAGGTGTAGCTCCTCCCCAAATAACTTTCACCAAAGGAATTTTCTTTCCCCTAAGTTGCTTCCCATTCGATCCTCGACTCTCACCGGGGTAGCTTCCATAGTTAGGTTCTCCTTAACCTCAAGATGATCCGACTCAATCACATGCGAAGGATCATGAATGTATTTCCAAAGTTCGGAAATGTGGAAAACATCATGGAGATTTGAAAAATTAGGAGGCAAAGCAATTTGGTAGGCAACACTACCGACTCTTTTTAGAATTTGGAAAGGACCAATAAATCAAGGAGTAAGTTTTCTGGATTTCAATGCCCTGCCAACCCCAGTCCACGGAGTGACTTTCAAGAACACATGGTCACCTTCTTGAAATTACAAGTCCTTTCTCCTCCTGTCAGCATAACTTTTTTGTCTACTCTGAGCTGTCCTCATCCTCTCTTGTATCAATCTATCCTTATCAGTGGTTTGTTGCACAATCTCAGGTCCTAGGATAACATTATCACCAGGCTCGCACCAACACAAAGGGGTCCTACATCTCCTACCATACAAGGCTTCATAAGGTGCCATACCTATACTAGAGTGATAACTATTATTATAGGTAAACTCTATCAAAGGTAAAAGACTATCCCAACTACCCCCTTGGTCCAACACACAGGCTCTATGCAAATCCTCTAAAGATTGAATAGTCATCTTAGTCTGACCATCGATTTAAGGGTGGTAAGCTGAACTAAGTCTAAGTTGGGTCCCCAAAGCTCGTTGTTGGCTCTCCCAAAACCTAGAGGTGAATCTAGGGTCTTTGTCTGAAACTATGCTAGATGGTATCCCATGCAATCTCACAATCTCATCAATATACAGTCTAGCCAATCTCTCTAGAGAATACCTAATGTTAATAGGTAAGAAATGTGCACTCTTAGTCAACCTATCAACTATAACCCAAATGGAATCATGCTCTCTCCTAGTCCTAGGCAAAACAACTACAAAATCCATAGAAATGCTATCCCACTTCCACTCGGGTATAATCAAAGGCTAAAGTAGTCCTGAAGGTTTCTGATGTTCTATCTTAGCCTTCTGACACACTAAACAGGCACTCACAAATTCAGCTATATCTTTCTTCATCCTAGGCCACCAAAATATCTTCCTAAGGTCTTGATACATCTTAGTTGCTCCTAGGTGAAAACTAAGCTTGCTTCTATGACCTTCCTCTAGGACAAACGTCTAAGTGTAGGGTCACTAGGCATGCACACTCGGCCTTTAAATCTTAACACTCCATCTACACCCAAGGTAAATTCTCCTCCAATACCTTGTCCTATAGCATCACGTCTAGCCTCTAGAAATGAATGCACTAACTGTGCTTCTCCAATTTCCCTCAACAACTCACTAGTCACCCGAGTCATACCTAGTCTCACACTACTAGGGGTCACCTCACAAGTCAAACTCAAGTCTCTAAATTGAGCCAAAAGGTCCATCTCCCTAATCATAAGAGAAGACAAATGCAAAGATTTCCTACTTAAAGCATCAACCACCACATTGGCTTTGCCCGGATGATAACTAAGATCAAAATCATAGTCCTTAAGGAACTCTAACCATCTCCTTTGCCTCATATTTAATTCCTTTTGGTCAAATAAATACCTAAGACTCTTATGATCACTAAACACCTCAAATTTTGAACCATACAAATAATGTCTCCAAATCTTAAGTGTGAATACCACAGCTGCTAATTCAAGATCATGGGTGGGGTAATTCTTCTCATGTATTTTCAATTGCGTAGATGCATAAGATACGACCTTTCCTTCTTGCATTAACGCTCCACCCAAACCCATCTTAGAAGTGTCACAATAAACCACAAAAGTCTTACTAAGGTCAGGCAACACTAAAACAGGTGCACTAGTCAACTTCTCCTTAAGGGCTCGAAAACTATTCTCACATTTACCATCCCACAGAAACACAACTCCTTTCCTAGTTAAACTTGTCAAGGGTAATGCTAACTTAGAGAATCCCTCTATGAATCTTCTATAGTATCCAACCAATCCAAGGAAGCTCTTAATCTCACTAACTGACTTAGGTGTTTCCCACTTAAGCACTACCTCAACTTTAGATGGATCTACTGCTATACCCCCACTTGAAATCACATGTCCTAAGAAACTCACCTCCTTTAGCCAAAAGTCACACTTAGACAACTTGGCATAAAATTGTCTCTCCCTGAGGGTTTGAAGTACTACCTTTAAGTGTTCCTCATGTTCCTCTTTAGTCCTGGAATAAACTAGTATGTCATCTATGAAGACAACTACAAATTTATCCAAGTACGGATGAAAAATTTGGTTCATGTAATCCATAAAAATTGCAGGAGCATTCGTCACACCAAAAGGCATTACTAGATACTCATAGTGTCCATAACGAGTCCTAAATGTTGTCTTAGGTACATCCTCACCCTTAACTCTAATCTGATGGTACCCCGATCTAAGATCAATTTTACTAAATACACAAGCACCCACCAACTGGTCCATAAGATCATCTATCCTAGGCAATGGATATTTATTCTTAATGGTCACCTTGTTCAACTAGCGATAATCTACACACAATCTCATGCTACCGTTCTTCTTCTTGACTAAGAGTACGAGTGCTCCCCAAGGTGATACACTAGGCCTCACAAACCCCTTCTCCAACAAGTCTTCTATTTGTTTCTTAAGCTCCACTAACTCTACGGGTGACATCTTATAAGGTGCAATAGAAGTAGGTCCTGTTCCTAGTACTAAGTCTATGGAAAATTCTACTTTTCTTCTAGGTGGTAAGCTAGACATATCATCAGAGAAGACATCTGAAAAGTCACACACAACAGGCAGTTCATTCACCAAAACATTACTCTCAGAATTCAAAGAAGCTAACAACATGTACACTTGGGCATCCTCTTGTAAAGATACCTTAACATGGTTGGCAGTCAAATAATCCTTACTCAGTTTTTTGATAGACTCACCAAAAATAATAGATTTATCAGCACAATTCAAAAGGACATGATTGGAAGATAACCAGTCCATACCCAGAATAACATCTAGCTGACTTAGAGGCAAACAAATTAAGTCAACCATGAAATCTCTACCATCAATAATCAAAGGACACTTTAAACAGACATCAGAAGTAGATACTGAACCACTAGTTGGTGTCTCTACTATTAATTCAAAAGACAAGGAAGAAACATGTAATTTTAATTTGGACACACATGCATGTGATATAAAAGAGTGAGTCGCACCAGAGTCATACAAAACAATTAGAGGAGTTCCATTGATGAAACACATACCCTGGATTAAGTCTTCGGATTGCGTAGCTTCAGCACCACTCAAGGCAAACACCCTTCCTGTCGCCCTAGGTTTGCTAGCACTCCCTCCAACCTCTGTTGTTTCTTTCCTATTCAAGGGGAATTCACTAGCTTTGTGTCCCTTTGCTTGACATTTGAAGCATGTTATAACTCTTTGCGTTCGACACTAAACTGCCCTATGACCTGGCTTCCCACATTTGAAGTAGTTGTTGTGTGGAACAGAACCCACACTTCCCCCTCTAGAAGTTTGGCTAGCCGTTGGAGCTTGGCTCCTTTGTTGCACAGAACCTTGATTATTCACCTTAGAACTTGAGTCCCCAATAGACTTGGTGTAAGGTTTACTCTTACTAGATGAACCAAACTTATTATTCCTCATGGGTCCTCCACTCTTATAATGAGTTACCCTAGCACAGTTGTCCTCATCATATACTCGACACTTGTTTACCAATTCATGATAGTGAATGATCCCTTGATAATTGAAAACTTTTTTAATCTCAGGGCGAAGACCACTCACAAAATTCACACATTTGTCCTCTTCATTTCCCACACCATCATACATGGGACAAAATCTAACCAGGTCTTCAAACTTAGTAATATACTGAACCACAGAATTTTCTCTTTACTTCAACCCAAGGAATTCCACCTGTTTCTTATGTCTCACATCTCGGGGAAAGTATTTTTCCAAGAATAGCTGCTTGAAATTCTCCCAGTTTACTTGGGTACCTGCAACTATCATTCTTTGCAAAGCACCTTGCCACCAGATGCCAGCCTCTACAGAAAGCATGAAGGCAGCCAAAGTCACCTTCTATATCAAAGGACATCCCATAGCTTGGAATATCTTTTCAACTTCAAAAATCCAGTCAATAGCTCTATCAGGATTATAACCCCCACGGAAACTTGGTGAATTATTTAGCTGAAATCTCTCCAGCCAATCTACCTCTGGTCATTGGTTCATATTACCAAGAGCCTGAGCCATTGCTCGTAGAGCATCAGCGATTACACGATCATTCCTACCTCTTGCCATTACTTTTTTGATCCCCAGAAAAGTTAACAATTATACTCTAATTAAAAAAATAAACAACAAACTTAATCAATCGTCATACTAGCATATCAATAAGTTCGAAAATCAATTCACTACATCATTCATCTACCAAACAAGCATAGCAGACTCATAACTCACGGCCGATTGAATCGACCTGCTCTGATACCACAAAATGTGACACCCTTACTACCCCAACACATATATTATAATAATGAAAACTTACAAATAAATTTTTCAATTTCGGTAAAAGGGTTCACATGAAAATCTTCAAAATTATTCTTCAATAACCACAATAATAAAAATGAAACGCAAGAGTTTACAAATTGTTTTCAAAAATAATATTTACAATTCCAAATCCATATAAAAACCTATGTTCTAAAAATCTTTTACCCCGATGTCACAATATCAGAGCATACCCACAATTCAACCGTTGGCATTCTAGATGCCACTCGTAGCCGGATCTTCCTCACCTAAAACATCCACAATTTGTACGGTAAGAAAAGAAAACATCCATATGTAAAGCACATACAAACACACAACAATGTAATCTCATTACATAATGAAATATTTACAAGCATTTCTATATATCATAACTCTATCAATCATGCATCATTTTCACTTCATAATTCGCAATCACACCCATTCATCTCAAATCTTGCAATTAACATTATCATTTTCACATTCATAATTCACACAATCTTACAATTAACACTATGCCAAGGCCACGCCACAACTGATATAAGTGATACGGGTTAATTGCCTCACTCATCCCACACCATGCCAGGGTCACGCCCTCCCTATAGCATCACTTACCCATGGGCGGTGCCATCCCTGGTCATTGATGTGAGGAACCACAATCACATCACAATCCACACAATCTATTACAATTAACCGTATGCCAGGGCTGCCATATTTGACATAAGTGATACGTGTTAACTATCTTACTCATCCCACACCATGCCAGGGTCACGCCCTCCTTGTAGCATCACTTACCCAAGGGCCGTGCCATCCCTAGTCATTAGTGTGAGGAACCACAATCATAATCATATTCACATCCATACAACATCTCATCTCATAGCTCAATTCCATACACACATCAAATAAGTCCAAAATAATGGGTTTCATGCACATCAAGCAATTCACATCTAAATCATCAATTTTTATCAAGTAATATAACAATAACATTCATAAATTAATATAATACTCAACGGAATTACCAATTTAATATAATTTGAACATAAACAGTAAAACCCCCAATTGTTCCAAAACCTAGCTCACACGCACTTTTCTACAATTTCGTTCTCTCTCCCAGATCATCATTCTTACAAATTATTAGCATATTTATAATCCTCAACACATACAGAATCTAATGGGATCATCAATTCCTCATACAGAAATCATCCAATTTTTCACAACCTAACTTACAGGCACTTTTTTATAATTTTGTTCTCTCTCCCAAATCATCATTCTTACATATTAAATATATATTCATAATCCTAAATTCATACAGAATCACATAAGACCAATAATTCTCCAAACAAAAATAATTATAAAATTACTCATAATCCTAAGGGACTCTTCCTCTACCCAATTCTCTCATGTAACTCTACATATAAATAATTTCATTTTCCCTCGTACTTGGATATGTAGAAGCTGAACCTACACAAGATCTGGTTGGTCTCCTTCGCTGGGTTCCCCTCGGTCTGAAGCAGAAAGTAGAGGGAAGAGAAGAGAGAGCAGAAGAAAAGAAATCAGAAAATGAGAGGTGTGATTTTTGGGAGTGGTAGAGAGCTTAATTTATAGGCATCAGGCTTCGCTAGAACGACCCGTTCCAAATTCGAAACGGCCCGTTCTGGACCCTTAAATCCTGGGTAAAAATCACATCCAGAACGACCCGTTCTCAAACCAGCACGGCCCGTTCTAGTGTACATTTATTACTCACAACGACTATATTTTGGAAACGACCCATTCCAAGCCTGGTCCCACTTAGAGTTAAAGGCAGTTTTTAATAGTCCGGAACGGCCTGTTCCAACTTGAGAACGGCCCGTTCTGGGTTACTAACTCACATACATTTTGGTACTTAGGAACGGCCCGTTCCAATTTTGGAACAACCCATTCCAAGCTACTAAATCACCCCTATACATTTATAAAATTACCAAAATACCCTCAATTAAAATAAAATAAAAAATGAAATAAAAACTGGGGTGTTACATCCTTCAACTGAAGGGTTCCACTAGATATGAAATGAAGTACACAAGTATTGTTGACCACTTCTGGCCTGTTGACTTCACTCATCAATGCTAGTATATTCTTCTCAGCCTCTTCAGGCTAGTAGTGAGTATTATGAACCACCCAGGTTAGAACCACTCCTGGTCCAAGTATTCTCGACCACTCCTGGCCCAAGTATTCTCGACCACTCCTGGCTTGCCAGCTTCACTCACCAGCGCTAGTATTCTTACACCACTTCTGCTTCAAGTATTCTCGACCACTTCTGGCCCGCCAGCTTCACTCACCAGCACTAGTATTCTTAAACAACTTCTGGTTGTCCAAGTATTTTCGACCACTCCTAGCCCGTTGGCTTCCCTCACCAACGCTAGTATTTTCTTATCAGCCACTTCTGGCTAGGAGTGAGTATTCTTTGACAAGCCCCTCTGGGCTTTACAAGTATTCTTTTCCTAGCCTCTTCAGGCTTTACGATGATAGATATGTAGTCGGGTTCGAGTGTTTTGGGTTACTCTCACAGAGAGGATACATATATGATCTACACTCACTAAGGTTTTGCTTTCTAAGATGTAAACATTTAGGATTCCTTAGTTTACTGAGAGAATTACACTAAGGTACATTTGACTCTATTTGCTCTATCTTTGATTTTTGTTACTTCATGGGCTGAGTATAGCTCTTCTTCATGCTTGCACTATTTCAGACCAAACAGCCAATCTCTCAAGGTTTGATGTTGAGGCTTATATATAGTCTTGTGAAATCTGCCCGTTGTAATTGTTCGTTTAAGAAAATGTAGTCGTTCACAACCAGTTTGATCTTCTCATTTAATGCTCAAATTCGTGCATTAAATGTTGCTTCCCTGTCATAGATAATGCATGAAGTTTCCTTGCTCTATTAGTAGCTATGTCTAAATATAGCAGAGTCTTAGGAAAATTTTTGTCCTTTTCTGATCCTATAGCTGTGGAACTTTTGTCCTTGCTTGAAAAAGTTATGTACTTCTTCTAACATATGTATGATTTAGTGTTTGAGCATGCTCTTCTTCTTTCTTCTTCTCTTCTAATAATTCGAATGACTTCGTGTGTTCTTATGTGAGTGCAAATGATATTCAAATTGTCCTTTGAGGCTTGATTTCTCAGATGATTGCGTGACATTCTTTGTCTGCGTCTGGTAGTCGATATTTAGTTTAATTCTTTGACCTTTGTCTGATCATCAGAGTTTTGACTTTTCCTTTCGTCTTGGTCAACCTTATATATGGTCAAACTTTCCATTTCTTCTAGAGTTTCTTCTTGGTCGTTTGACCATCTTCCGTCTGAGTCTTTATGTGTTGCCTTAGATTGTGCTTGGCATGGTCTTGTTCCTGATTTAGCTTGTTGAGTGCTTGTGTTGGCCTTTCATTTTGTAGCGTCTAATGCTTATTCCTCTTCGTCATTTTACCTGTTCTTATATATTTCTAAAACACTAACTCACTTGTTAGAGATAACAACATATATTATATTTGTCTCACTCAAAACCTTTTTGGGAATTTCTTCGTCTGACTTAACAATCTCCCCCTTTTTGATGATGACAAATATAATTAATCAAAATTGTTTCAGATAAGCCTTGGAAACTTTAAGTGCTCGATTTTAGTTATAACACATTGTTTATTAAGTTATTCCTTAAAACGTAATTCTCCCCCTGAGCGTATGTTCTCCCTATTACTCGATTATCCCCCTTGTTGATTCACCAATACGTATAACAAATTTTGATATATGATATCAGATATTGTTATTTATTTCTCCCCCTTTGTAATCATCAAAAAGAAATTGGGAGAAAAATAAGCAGTAGGGTAAAATAATGTGTATTGAATAACAATAAGTGTGTACAATAAGGATGATCAAAACAAAATACACATTGTATCCTTCTTCCTAACATGACTAAACTAGAACATGATGTCCTACATTCCTCAATATGATCAACCAAACGAAGGTGGATCTTTTGAAAGCTTAGAGGAAATCAGATTGAACAAATTGTCAAATCTGCTGTTCAGATCAGCTTTGAATTCATTGAAGGATTCAATGGAGACATATTGCTGTGCTGGTTCAGAGGCTGATGGGAGTGCCTCCAGAGGAGTAGATGCTGAGATTGGCTTAGTAGAGATAGGCTCAAACGTGTGGGATTCAGATTGTGCAGCTTCGGAGGGAGCATCCTAGGGCATAGGCATACCTAGTTTCCATGATGGAATGTCATTGCACCACTTATACTCAACCTTATGCCATGTGTCTGTGATAGCCTTCCACTCATCTTTGAATAGATTGAGATTGAAAAGAGAGGAGTGGATGAAGTATCTCTTGCTAAGAGCATCAAGATCAGGCCCTCGTCATTTGTTAAGAAAGGCAACAGATGTGTCGCTGAAGTGTATTACTTTGCATGGGGTCATCCAGCAATACCCACGTAGCATGAGGGTCTTGGCCTTTTCTTCATCCGAGAGACCAGATGAACTAGCTTCCTGTTCGCACTTATACATAAAGTTTTGATAAAACTTCTCTGCATCGTCTTCAATATATATTAGTGCCCTGGCAGAATCTTGTTGCCAGTCCAAATTTACTCCTTTATGGTAGCGAACCTCAGCCTTTGATGGCTTGGGCATTGGTCCTAGATGAAGTGCAGGTTCCTTTATTTTATTTTCATCAATTTTAGGGAGACGTGGGCAGGTACGGTTAGGATAAACATAAATTTGCATTTCTGTTGGAGTGTATAGAGGGAGGTATGTACAGTTGCAAGGGTATATCTATACATTGGCACAGGTGACCTATTGCTGCTCGGTCCGACGCTGAGAGGGAGCGATAGTGACCTATATGTACAGGAAAAAAATTATTAGGAGAATTAAATAATTCAACCTTTGGTAGACGGGATGGAGACTTCTTTGATTTGGTGGATGACGAGATTATCTCTTTGGAAGGTGAAGAGAATGAGGATTGTTGATGTAGAGGAAGGATAAGTTGGGGAGTCCTTTGTGGTGGAGTCCATGTGAATTTGGACTTGATTACTCCCCCTAGATAGATTTTTCTTTTGAATGTTGGTGGAGGAAGAGCGGTTATGGCATCGGGCGGTAGAGCTAGATATGCCTCAAACGGAGAGAAATGTACGTCTGGGAAGTATGGTTGGCACTCGTACACTCCTTCTTTATACTCATATTCTGGAACGGGAAGAGCATTTGAGGAGGTTAGGGATGTGTCTTCAACTGTTTGACCGTGAGGGTTAGTGACAGTAAGTGCAGGGAAGTGTTTCAACAAGAAATACTCAGACCGAGGATGTCTGGGCAGATCTTCTGTAGTCTGGGAGGAAGTCAAAGAGAATGAATGAGATTCTTGCTTGAGTCCAAAAGTAAGTGGATGAGCCAGAATGGAGAATGGAGCTGGAGGAAGAGGCTACTTCAGGTAATAATACTTCGGTCCATATGTAGGCTTGTTGGACAGGATGGCTTCATACTTATGAGTATTCCCTTGCGAATCGCACAGAGGGTTCCCTAAGGCGTCTAGTATGATTGAGCCTTCCTCAAGCCAGGAGTACACTGGTCGATAATATCCCAGGGCATGCAAAGTGGGTGTCTGCAAGACATAGCATTCGGACCAGTTGATAGGATAACGGGATCAAAGCACACTAATCTGTTGAGCTTAGGAGAGCTGAAAAAGAGTTTTGATGATCACAACAGCCGGAGACAACAAGTGTGCAACAACAACATTGAACACAAAAACAAAGTCAAGGAAGTTCAAGAAAAATGTTGTGAAGTATAGCTATGTAATAGAGTTTAGGAAATAAAGTGTTTTAAATGAATTGTTATATTTGTACTTGTGTGTGTGCTTTGTGCATTGAGCAAATCTTGTCTAAAATCAAGTAGAGAGTAGATGATGATGAGTTGAGAACATTGGAAAATTATTTTGAGACTTAAAATGAAGTTTTAAGAACTGACTCAAAATAATCGATTATTGTTAAAAATAATCGATTATTTCAGCAAATGGGCTAAGTGGAATGCCTTGCTGTAATAATCGATTATTTGCCAAAATAATCGATTATTTCAGAAACAACTCTCTGGAATAATCGATTATCCAGCTAAATAATCGATTAAATTGTTCTTGGTTGATTTCCAGAAATCTGAAGAACAAAATAATCGATTATTCTTTAAAATAATCGATTATCTGGGTTTGAACTTTTATAAATAGACTTGAACTATTTTGAAACATAAGACAATTGAGTGAGAACTGATAATCAACTTCTGAAAACACTTTAGAGAGTCTGTGTGACATCTTGGAAAGGTTTCTTTGTGAAAATCCAAGAAGAAAATCATTTGTGAAAGAACTTGTGAAAATCGTCATCATCATCATACCCTTGAAAGAGAAGGACAAAGGATTGTTCAAGAATTCCAGGTGAATTCGTTTCATTTTTGTTTCTTTGTGAATCTTTGTGGAAAATCTTGAGAAGGGTTTCTCAAGTGATTAAGGTTCTTGTAGTGGGATCTACAAGGGGTGCTTTCTTGGGGTCAAGAAAATGTTTATCTTTTAGTAGTGAAGTATATGCATGTGTGTTTGCTTGTAAACCTTCTTGCTTAAAGATAGTGGAAAAATCTTAATCAGGTGGTGATTAAGGACTGGATGTAGGTCACATGTGGAGTGGCTGAACCAGTATGAAAGACTTGTGCAATCTTCTTCAACCTTATCTCTTGTTTTGTAATTTCTTGATTGAGTTTTAAAGAAGATAAAATTTGATTAACAAGTGAATGTAATTCTTGATGTTTTAAATCTGTAAATTGAACATTGTTGATGAACCTCATGATGTTGTAATCAAGTTAGCATATTGCATTCATATTATCATAACAAGTCTTGAGAAGTGCTTCAAGTGAAAATTCTGTCATAGAAAAGTTTGTAATTGAAAGTGAAGATCCAAAAACTCTGATAAATTTTTAAAGGGTCATTGAATCCAATTCACCCCCCTCTTGGATTTGGCCATTCTTTTCTAACATAATCGTTTTGTCAACAATGTAAGGTCGTGGCTTTGAGCGCAGACCGACTTTGTTTTTTTCATGACGTCCTTGTCGGTGGTGAGATGGGTGGATTGAAGCAACTCCCTTTTTCCTTCAGGATTTGATGCACCAGGGTAGATAAGTGAATACTCATCCATATTTGGAGGCATCCCTTTTGGAAGTAGTGGGTTAGTTGTTTCTTTGAGGGAGAATGATGAGGAGGAAAGGGACAATGGAGGCAAGAACCTATAATCAACTTTGGTAGTTGATTTCCTTCTCCTTAGAGCCAAGGTGTTTACAGAAGAAGTCTATAAAGAGATTATAATTAGACTTTGAAGAATGTAAGTTGGAATGAAATATAGAAATATTACTTACGAAGGAAGAATGTACAAGGATAAGGGAGGAAGAAACGTCCTTTTGAGTCTTTGTTGAAGCTGAAAGGACGATGACTTCAGCTGCTGGTTCAGTAGTAACCACCTATTCAGCTACAGAGGGAGGAGAGCCAAGGATTCCACAATCGGCTAGGTTTTCATAAATGGGTATTCCTCATTCCTTCATTTGCTCAATATTGAAGTGGTGTTCTAGGTAGATGACTGGTTTTTCTTCCATGGAGAAGGTATGGGTGCAGGTGTTAGCTTCACGCATTTCGTCAGGAATGATGACAAATGAGACTCCTTTAGCTTGAGCGGCCATTGTTGTGAGTGTGAAGAGTTTGCGAGAGAAGAGTTAGGGTTTTGAGAGGAAGAGAGAGAGAGCTTAAAAGTTCAGGATTTCAAATTCTGAAGCGTAGAAGATATGTTAATGAGCGTGAGAGAGATGTAGTGCCTTGTCGAAGTTCACCTATTTTAATTATCTAATTTTTTGTTTATATGATGTGGTACCCTTTTCCTCTCCTTGTGCAAAGTGTCGTACGACTCGCATTTAATTTAGGGTAAGGGATCTGTCTTTTCAACCCAAACCTCAAACGACGGTTTTGTCATTTATCAATTTAAGTATTTTATCTTTTAAATGCAGAGAATTTTTGTCTCCGACTGCACTTCGTTCATTAATGACAATTTCGACAAACTAAATTTTCCGAACGCAAGAAAAGTGTTTTCCACACTTCATCTGACGAGGAATCTCAGATGCTGTAATTTCTTGCATTGTCCTCAGGTGTATACAGACACAACAATTCACTATGTCTCTGTCTACATGGACACTAGATGTATATAACTATTCTAGCATGTCTAACGATATCTGTTCTAATATAGTGTCGACTATGCTTTATTTGAGTGAGTAAGATGATACCTGTTTTACCTATATCAATTGCTCGTCTTTCTTGCTTTTCAGCTTCCTTTGTCCTTCGTTCTTCTATGGATCATCGTATTCCCCTGCATTGTTAGATGCTCAACCCATGGGGTCAAGCTCTAATACCAATTAAAGTTAGCGGAAATGCACATAGAAGAGGGGTGAATATGTGTGTGTGTGTATAAGGAATTTTAAAAATGTTTTCGCAAGAGTGATGTTCTTCGTCCAGTGCATTTTTGAACATCAGACGGTTATGCAGATTTTGCTTAATCAAGATTACTGCGACTAAAAGATTTATCTTCTGTTGTAAGAAAATAATTCATATAACAATAATGATTAAGTTTCTTGTATTTTCCTTTTCAAGATGTTTCGTTTAAGGATAAGTAGCAGATGAAACTTCTAGTATAATATGTTTGTTAAACAAAATTTGCATCTTCGTCTGAAAAATGGTTTTAATGAGAATTATACAGTAGATGAATTTTTCAACAAGATTTGTCAATTAAGAAGTGTTCGCGTCTGAAGAATAAATAAAACAGTGCAATCATTTTTATACTGGTTCGCTCAATCTGAGATACGTCCAGTCTCCTTCAACTAAAGAGTTCCACTAGATATGAAATGAAGTAAACAAGTATTGTTGACCACTTCTGGCTTGTTGACTTCACTCACCAGCGCTAGTATTCTTACACCACTTCTAGTTCAAGTATTCTCGACCACTTCTGGTTCAAGTATTCTTGACTACTTCTGGCCTGCTAGCTTCACTCACCAACGCTAGTATTCTTAAATCACTTCTGGTTCTCCAAGTATTTTTGACCACTCCTGGCCCGTTGGCTTCACTCACCAACGCTAGTATTTTCTTATCAACCATTTCTGGTTAGTAGTGAGTATTCTTTGACAAGTCCCTCCGGGCTTTACAAGTATTCTTTTCCTAGCCTCTTCAGGCTTTGCGATGATAGATGTGTAGTCGGGTTTGAGTGTTTTGGGTTACTCTCAAAGAGAGGATACATATATGATCTATACTCACTAAGGTTTTGCTTTCTAAGATGTACACATTTAGGATTCCTTAGTTTATTGAGAGAATTACACTAAGGTACATTTGACTCTATTTGCTTTGTCTTTGATTTTTGTTACTTCATGGGATGAGTATAGCTCTTCTTCATGCTTGCACTATTTCAGACCAAACAGCCAACCTCTCAAGGTTTGATGTTGAGGCTTATATATAGTCTTGTGAAATCTACCTGTTGCAATTGTCCGTTGAAGCAAATGTAGTCGTTCATGACCAGTTTGATCTTCTCATTTAATGCTCAGGTTCGTGCATTAAATGTTGCTTCTCGTTCATAGACAATGCGTGAAGTTTCCTTGCTCTTCTAGTAGTTATGTCTGAATATAACAGAGTCCTAGGAAACTTTTTGTCCTTTTCTGATCCTATAGCTGTGGAACTTTTGTCCTTGCCTGAAAAAGTGATGTACTTTTTCTGACATATGTATGATTTAGTGTTTGAGCATGGTCTTCTTCTTTCTTCTTCTCTTTTAATAATTTGAATGACTTCGTGTGTTCTTCTGTGAGTGTAAACGATATTCAAATTCTCCTTTGAGGCTTGATTTCTCAAATGATTGCTTGACATTCTTCGTCTGCGTCTGGTAGTCGATATTTAGTTTAATACTTCGACCTTTGTCTGATCATCAGAGTTTTGACTTTTCCTTTCGTCTTGGTCAACCTTGTATATGGTCAAAATTTCCATTTGTTCTGGAGTTTCTTCTTGGTCGTTTGACCATCTTCCGTTTGAGTCTTTATGTGCTGCCTTAGATTGTGGTTGGCATGGTCTTGTTCCTGATTTGGCTTGTTGAGTGCTTATGTTGGCCTTTCATTTTGTAGCGTCTGATGATTATGCCTCTTCGTCATTTTACCTGTTCTTATGTCTTTCTAAAACACTAACTCACTTGTTAGAGATAACAACATATATTATATTTGTCTCACTCAAAACCTTTTTGGAAATTTATTCTTCTGACTTAACACAAACGTCCCCTAAATATGTCAGATTATATTACTCATTTGAATCCACATATCTATTAATCTATTAATAATATAAAAAGAAAGAAATTTCGTAACAACTTTCTTCCATCCAAAACTCTATTCTCTCCAAATTTTTTTTATATAAATATTATTATACAAATAAAATAAATTAATATAATAATTAATCAATTTATAAAAAAAAACTTATAAAATTAGTACTAATAACTATTACATTTTACACATAAAATTTGTCTCCAATAATTCCTTCCAATATTTATATATTAATAATATAAAAAGATAAAAAAAGTTTTGCAACAACTTTCTTTCCTCCAAATTTTTTTTATATAAATGTTATTCTACAAATAACATAAAAAAATATAATAATTAATCAATTTATAAAAAAAAATAGGCTTAATTGCGTTTTTGATCCCTTAAATATTGTAATTGTACAATTTTGATCCCCAACGTTTTAATTAGGTTATTTTAGTCCCTTAAAGATTGCAATTATGCGATTTTGGTCCTTCAATTTTTAATTGAATAATTTTAGTCCTTCGAATATCATAATTGTGTGATTTTAGTCTCTCCCATTAAAAATTTAATAATTTTAATATATATATATATATATATATATTGTTTTAAAATTATACAATTATTTATCTATTCAAGTTAACGTATATGATAATTTTCATTATTGTATCAAATGATATATATTTATTATTATTAAATAAATAAAACTTATATATTATTATTTTTATAATATTACTGATAAATTAATATCAATAATATTATTAGTATATTCATAGATAAACTAATAATTTGATAAATATAAATTATTATATATTAATATACTTTTAGAAAAATATAAGTATATAATTAGAAATATATATCTTATCTTATATACTTATATTTTTGTAAAAGTATATTAATATGTACTAAGCTATATTTATCAAATTATTAGTTTATCTATAAATATACGAAAAATATTATTGATATTAATTTATCAGTAATATTAAAATACTAATAATATATAAATTTTAGTTATCTAGTAATAATTGTGACACCCTTACTACCCCAACAGATATATTGTAATAATGAAAACTTAACAAAAAAAAATTTCAATTTCGGTAAAAGGGTTCACATGAGAATCTTCAAAATTATTCTTCAATAACCACAACAATAAAAATGAAACGTGAGAGTTTACAAATGATTTTCAAAAATAATATTTACAATTCTAATTCCATATAACAATCTATGTCCTAAAGAAAATCCTCTGCCCCGATGTCACAATATCAGAGCATAACCACAACTCAACCGTTAACATTCTAGATGTCACTCGTAGCCGGATCTTCCTCACCTAAAATATCCATAAATCGCACGGTGAGGAAAGAAAACATCTATATATATAGCACATAAGAAAAAACAACATATTATCTCATTATAACTTAATATTCATAAATATTTCAATATATCGTATTTCAATCAATCATACATCGTCATCACGTCATAATTCTCAATCACACCAATCATCACAAATCTTGCACTTCACACTATGTCAAGGTCACGCTACCCATTTAACAATCTCAGGCCGTGCTCACCCCTGATATAACACTGTGCCAAGGTCACGTTATCCCTATCCCAGGGCCGTGCTCACCCTTGACATGTTAACCAAGGTCACGATACCCACGTAACAATCCAGAGCCGTGCTCACCCCTGATATAACACTGTGCCAAGGTCACGTTACCCCTAACCTAGGGTCGTGCTCACCCCTGACATGTTAACCAAGGTCACGATACTCATGTAACAATCTAGAGTCGTGCTCACCCCTGATATAACATTGTGCCAAGGTCACGTTACCCCTAACCTAGGGCCGTGCTCACCCCTGACATGTTAACCAAGGTCACGATACTCATGTAACAATCTCGGGTCGTGCTCACCCCTGGTCATAAGTGTGAAGAACCACAATCACATCTCATTCACATCCACATTCACATTCACATCCACATCCACATCCACATCCACATCCACATCCACATCCACATCCACATCCACATCCACATCCACATCTCAATTCCACAATACATACACAATCCACACAAAATGGTGATTCACATACTCCTCAAGTAATTCATCATCTAGATCATCAAATAATATAACAATAACATTCATAAACAAATATAACACAACAGAATTATCAATTTAATATAATTTTAACGTAAACAGTAAAATCCCCAATTGTTCCAAAATCTAACTCACAGGCACTTTTCTACTATTTCGTTCTCCCTCTCAGATCATCATTCTTACAAATTATTAGCATATCTATAATCCTCAACACATACAAAATCTAATGGGATCCTCAATTTCTCAAACAGAAATCATCCAATTTTTCACAACCTAACTTACAGGCACTTTTCTATAATTTCGTTCTCTCTCCTAGAGCATAATTTTTACAAGTTAAACATATATTCGTAATTCTAAATATATATAGAATCACATAAGATAAGTAATCCTCCAAACAGAAATAATTATAAAATTATTCATAACTCTAAGGGTTCTTCCTCTACCCAATTCCCTCATGTAACTCTACATATAAATAATCTCCTTTTTCTCCCGTACCTGGATAAATAGGAACTCGGGCAGAACCTCCTCCTCTTTTTCCTTAAATAAGGATCGGAACTAAAACTGGAGCAGAACCTCATCCTCTGAGTTCCCCTTGGTCTTCAGAGAGAAGAAGAGGAACGAAAGAGAGAACAGAAGAGAAGAGAGAGTGAGAATGAGAGGTGTGTAGAAATGAGAGGATTTGAGGCCTATTTATAGGATTTTTCGCCCACCTACCACTACGGCCCGTTCCAAAATCGGAACGGCCCGTTTTGGGCCCTCCAAACCTACGTAAATTTTTCAACTGGAACGGCCCGTTCCCAAACCAGAATGGCCCGTTCTCAAACCCAACAGAACGGCCCGTTCTGCTTCCAGAACGGCCCGTTCTCCAAACCAGAACGGCCCGTTCTCCCATCAGAACGGCCTGTTCTGCTTCTACAATTTTGGTCATACTCACTAATCCAGAACGACCCGTTTCAAAATTGAAACGGCCCGTTCTGGGCCACGAATTAGGCCGTTGGCCGACGAAAAATGGGCTGTTACAATAATAAATATATATCATTTGATACATTAACAAAAATTATAATATACGTCAATTTAAATAAGCAAACAATTTTATAATTTTAAAATATTATATATATATATATTAAAATTTTAAATTATTAAATTTTTAATGAGAAAGACTAAAATCGCATAATTATGATATTTGAGGAACTAAAATTGTTCAATTAAAAATTGAGGGAATAAAATCACACAATTGCAATCTTTTAAAGACTAAAATTACTCGATCAAAACCTTGGAGACCAAAATTACACAATTGTTATACTTGAGAGATCAAAAATGCAATTAAGCCAAAAAAAAATAACTTATAAAATTAGTACCAATAACTATTATATTTTACACATAAAATTTGCCTCCAATAATCCCTTCCAATATTTATATATTATATCAAAACCAATATATCCAAATTAATAAAAAGATTTGGATTAAAATATTTTAATAATTAACTTTCTTTCCTCCAAAAGTTTTTTATTTTTTTATTTTTTTTTTTTATTTTTTATTTTTTATAAATGTTACTATACATAAAAAATAAATTAATACAGTAGTTAATCAATATATAAAAAAAACATATAAAATTAGTACTAATAATTACTTCATTTTATACACATAAACTTTGTCTTCGATAATTTTATTTTCTTCTAATATTTATATATTATATCAAAACAAATATATCAAAATGGAAATACCATAATAATTATACATGATAGTTGTACGTAACAATATTTCAATATCTCCCAGCCAGTTTAGCCATAATCAATTAATTAGCATAATAATTATATATATATATATCAAATAATATAATAATTGTACATAATAACACTACAAGAAAAATTGTTATTATCTATGGAATATTATTTACGAAATTTTTTCCGTAGATAATGTTTAGTTATCTACGGAATATTACTTATAGAATTTTTTCCGTAGATAATATTTAGTTATCTACGGTATATTATCTACGGAATTTTATTCAACATAATTTTAGAAATATGATGATTAACTATTTATACAATTATAGTCACAAGAGTTGGGTCGGCTTTCACATGTTGATGAGTTGTTCCACCAAACTCATGTACGAAAGCTTCCAGGTGATTTTGTCGACCAAAGATCTAAGCGAACATATGTGAGTTATTTTTTTCGTATTATTGCTTTATTCTTTTCAATTTTAATCATCTTTGATAAATGTCACTTCTAAACATCTTTATTTATGAAATAGGATCAATTTGAGACTATATTTAATCAAGCTAGGTTTGAGGTTGCATCTTGTACAGGAGGTTCTGAAACATCTTCAATGGACCCAGATCAGGAAGAAAGACTTCGCAATAAGAGTTGGATTGCTGCTACTGGTGGGATTACAGACAAAAGACGACTTTACGGGGTTGGAAAAGTGACTTCTCCATTGACATTGGTGGATACCTTGACAAATATATCTTCTGTGCTACTGAAGAGTCAGAGAAAATTAATCAATTGGAAGAGCAAGTCCGTAAGTCTAGGGAGGAGGCTCATCAATCTAGGGAGGAGGCTCGTCAATCTAGGGAACAAAATGAACACTTGTAACGCCAGTTTCAATCCCTGTTCAATGTTGTACTACCTCTCCTACCTTCTGATACATAACATATTTTGCAACTGGTGGATCAACAATTTCATGACAACCACGATGACCAACAACCACCACCTACTGGACACTATGGAGATGACTATTAGTTAGATTTTTTTTTTGATTATGGATCTATAACTATTTAAATATTTTTATTGATATTTTATTATGTACAATTTTATGCAAAATTATCTTACTTTACACAATGACATGGAAAATAATTATGCATAATTGCTATGGGTATTCGGATTTTAAAGATATTTGATTCATATTGTGGTTATAGGATATTTTAAGAAATCTACAAAGTGATTTTATTTATATTTTCGACCAGGAACAGTGATTGGTGTGGAAAGGTAAACAATGGATGATGTAATCTGTTGAAAATTCTTATCTACGGAAATTTTCGTAGCTAACTTATCTACGAAAATTTCCATAGATAACCTCACCCGTAGATAAATTCCGTAGGTAACTCTTTTAAGTCTTATCCGTAGATAAAATCCGTAGGTAAATTTATCTACGGAAATTTTTCGTAGATAACGTTATCTACGACCTTATTACCTACGAATTTTTTTCCATAGATAATCTGTAGACAACTCCAAATACATATAAAAATCCATGTCCTAGAAATCCTCTGCCCCGATGTCACAATATCAGAGCACACACACAACTCAATCAATTCTTGACATTTTTACATGATTCCAGAGTCTAAATTATCGCCCCAAGTGTCTACTTTCTAACCCAACAAATGAAAGTTGATTTGGTTAATCACATAGAATGATAACACAAAAACTAAAGTATGTCCATAAGGAAAAATCTCTCAATTACTCATAAATTCATATAATTAAGGGTGCTCATCAATCTATAAGAACCCTAACTTGCAGAGCACATCCCAATGAATCCATTTATCATCTAGATCATCAATTTTACCAAATAATATAACAATAAAATTTATAAATCAATATAAAACCTTACTGAATCATCAATTTCATAGAATCTTAACTCAAATAGTAAAACCCCCAATTTTTTCAAAACCTAACTCACAAACACTTTTCTACAATTTCTTTCTCTCTCCCAGATCATCATTTTTACAAATTGTTTGCATATTCATAATCCTTAATACATGCAAAATTTAATGAGATCATCAATTTCTCAAACAGAAATAATTATAAAATTACCCATAATCCTACGGGATTCCTCCTCTGCCCAATTTCCTCATGTAACTTTGAATACAAATAATCATATTTCCCCATACCTCGATAAGCAGTAGCTGGAACTAAAGCAGGATCTGGTTGGTCTCCTTCTTTGGGTTCTCCTTGGTCTTCAGAGAGTGTAAAAGAAAAAGGAGTCAACAGTGAAAAATGTCCTTTTAGGAGTGCCAGAGTGTGCTATTTATAGACATTAGGAGTGGCCAGAATGACCCGTTTTGGATCTGGAATGGCCCGTTCTAGACTCATTCGTCATGTGAAAAATTTGCATCTGGAACGACCCGTTCTTAAACCAGAACGGCCCGTTCTGGGGTTGAGTTTAACTCATAACGGTCATGTTTGGAACGACCCATTCTTAAACTAGAACTGCCCATTTCCAACTAGGGTTATAGGCCATTTATTAGTTTGGAACAACCCGTTCCAGATTTGGGAACGACCATTTCTAGGCTACTAAAATTCAAAATATTTAATAAAACTCATTTACTTAATTAAAATAATTATAAGAAAATAATTTCCATAAATATAAAAATAAATAATAATAACTATTATATTAGTAGAACATTTGGGATGTTACAATTCTCCCCTCTTTATTAGAAATTTCGTCCCCGAAATTTACCGAAAACAAGAACGGATAAACTTCATGCATCTTGCTCTTTACTCCCAAATAACACTTTCCTAAATGTTTCTTATCATAAAATATACTAGTAGAAAATCCCATGTAACTACACTACCTCACTAATGTACATCTCTATCAATCTCTCTAAAGAATATCTAATATCAATAAGGGTAAAGTGAGCCACCTTGGTGAGTTTATCCACTATAACCCAAAAAGAATCAAATTTCTTAAGCATCTTTAGGCAAACCTACCACCAAGGTCTATCTACACACCATCTCGCTTCCAAAATGGGACATCTAAAGGCTACAAAAATCCTAAAGACTTCTAGCATACTAAACACGAGTACACAAATTACTCTACTTCTCTCTTTCTCTTAGGCTACCATGCTTTTGCTGGGCCACTCTGATACATCTTAGTAGCTCCTAAATGAATGCTAAGAGTACTTTTATGTCCTTCTTCTAAGATCATCTTCCTTAATTCGGAATTACTAGGTACATAGATTTTATCCTTGAACCCCAAAACACCATCAACTTCCACTCGTAAAGGGCTATCTATACCCCTACCAATCCTCTACACTTGGTTCACTAAGAAATGATCTAACTCCTGGGCTTCTTTAATCTCATCCATTAATTCACTAGTCACTTTCAACATACTCAATTCAATGCTCCTAAGGGTAAGCTCACACACCAAGCTTAAGTCTCTAAATTCTTCAATCGAATCCAACCTTTAAATCATCAAAGATGATAGTTGAATGGTCATTGTAATTAAGGCATCTGCGACAATATTAGTTTTACTTCTATGACTCTCTCCAAATATCAAGTGCCAAAGCATAAGTTTGTAATACCCATTTTTTTATTATTAATTATCAATGGCATTTTCGTAAATTTTATAAAGGTATAGAGGTATTCTTGTAATTTTATTACTGATGGCATTTTCGCAATTTTCAAAAAATTTAAGGGGTGTTTTGGTAACTTGGAATGGGCCGTTCCAAAAGCAAAACGGGTCGTTCCAAGCTTAAAAATTATACTAAATTTTTTTAGTGAGAACGGGCCCAGAACGGGCCGTTCCAAAAGGAGAACATGTCGTTCTGGTTTTGGAACGAGCCGTTCTGGAGGGAGAACGGGCCGTTCCAGGGGGAGAACGGGCCGTTCTGGATGAGTCTCGGAACGGGCCGTTCCGATTCTGGAACGGGCCGTTCTGCTTTTTGGGAACGGGCCGTTCCGATTTTAGAACGGCCGTTCCAGTTCAAAAATTTGCGTACATTTAAAGGATTCGGAACGGGCCGTTCCGAATTCAGTACGGCCGTTCCGGGTGCCCCAGAATGCCTATAAATAGGGGCCAGGGGGGTGAAAAAAAATATACTAAGGGAAGTGAAAATCTTAGAGAGAGAGAAAGAGAAGAGAGAGAGAGAGAGAAAGAGAAGGGAGAGAGAGAGAGAAAGAAAAGAAAAGAGGAGAGAGAAAGAGGAATCCAGTAGAGGAGGTTCTGCCAGGGGAGAGAAAAGAGGAGGGAGAAGAGGAGATTCTGCCCGAGTTTCAGTCCTTGTTTAAGGAGAGAGGTGGAGGTTCTGCCCGAGTTTCGGTTCTTGTTTAAGCAAGAGAGAGGAGGAGGTTCTGCCCGAGTTTCAGTTCAGGTTTATACAAGTAAGGGTAGTGCTTATAAAATTAATCTAGTATATATGAGCATGATAGGAATAGTATAATTTTAATATGCTATTTTATGTGGAGATTTTCATTTCATATAGTATAATTTGGATCAATTGATGGTTGTTTTGGATATTTAATTATTTATATTATTATTATATTGACAAATTGGCATGGTTATGTGATGGAGGACCATCCATGGTACTTCATGTGAAACCCATCACATGGTCCAATGCTATGACTAATTTTGAGTAGTGTAGGATTTATTTGGTTTATTCCAATTTTACCCTTGTATTTTGGGGTATTTTAGTCATAGGATTTATTTTCCTTGTATTTCCCATTTTGCCCTTGTATTTTGGGGTGTTTAGATGCTTAGGTTAATTTCAAAATGGGCTAGGCGTGTCCATTAGGAGGGTGACGCACACTTAGTGGAATTGTTTGGACATTTTTGGTGTTAGGTAGGCTTAGGCCCAATTGGAGGGCCAAGGTGCATAGACTTATCATGCACCTTGTTGTAGCCAACCTAAACCCTTAGATGCCAAACTTGGCCACCAAGTAGCATCTAGGGTTAATTTGCATCTCATTTAGTATGCATTTGGCTTGATGAATTTCAGCCAATGCAACACCAAATGAAACCCTAGATGCTAGCACTCCTATTTATACCCTAGCCTATCACCTTGTACATACTTTGGATATATTGAATTTGAGTGTGCATTTTTTTTCCTCAACTTCTCTTCCATAGTCTCTAGGTACTCCACGGCCCCTCCCTTCTCCTCCTCCCTAAACCACCATGAGTGAGTTGAGCTTGGCCTTCCTTGGTTGGCCTTCACCTACCTTAGTGAAGTGAGCTAGCCAAAAGGAGCAACACCCCACCAAACACCTTCCTCCCCTTTGAGCGTGACCACCACCACCCTAAAACACCAACTCTCCCTTAGTTTCTAGGTTGCCTTTGGCTAACCTCCTCCCATCTCCACCCTAAGAGAGCAAAACCCTAAATAGGTTTCATCCTACACTTGGATGAAACAACCTTGAGCAAACCATCCTCACTTTGTGCTTCCGCCAACATCACCACCATCTTTCCATCTTCTTTGGAGTCTCCTTGTTGAACCAAGATCAAGGGCGTGCATGGAACGAAGCCACCTTCCATCAAGTGGTATCTAGAGCCATGGTTCTTCAAGGGTAAACGTTTTCTTTCTTTGTCTTTCTTTGAGTCTTCTTGGTTCTCTCTTTTGATTCGGTCATTTCTTCTCCTTCTCCTTGTGACCGAATATTTTCTTTGTGTTTTTGGTTCATATTTTGCTTCCTTGAACCTTCCTTGATGCTTTAGGTTTCCTTGTTTTTTTTAGGGTTGTCATATTCCATGATAGGTTGAGTATCACATGTTCATGCATTTTGTTTTTGGAATCTACCTATAGTTTTGTCATTTTTACCTCCTATATTTTGTCTTCCATTATATCCTTGTATGTGCCCAAACACCTTGCATGAAAACATGAAAAATACCATGATGCATACATCTTAAGTGGGCGTGCCATATAGAATACTATCTAGGTCATTCATGCATGCTATTAGCTTCTAGCATGTTCTATATGTTGCCATGATTTTCCATGTGTGAACTTCTTGCACATGCTAAAAACCGCCCACCTTACCCTTGCATTTTCACTTGTTTAAGTTGATTTCTTGTTTGCCAAGAACCCTAAAAGAATCTAAGAGGTGTGCTGGACATTTTGTGCTAAACAACTTGACCTAATAGTACAAAACCATTTCCACTCAAAAATATTCCCTATAAACCTCTAAGAAAACGCCACTTGTCTTTGTCTCCTTCTCCTAAGAATTTGACCTAATTTTTGTGCCACCACAAGTGCAAAACCTAAGCAACAAATTGGGCTGAAAATTTAAAAAAAAAAATTGGACCCAAGGACAATTAAAAAGCCAATTGCCGTGACCAAAAAGAACAAGAACAAAAATCTTGGACAAAAAAAAAAAATTTATTGGACAAAAAGGACTTGTTGCTAGACTTGTGGACTTGGACCATTACCTTTGCATTTGGAGTTGGACATTTGACAATTTGGACATATTTTTTTGGGACTTATACCTTGGCTGGACCGAAAACACTAAAAGACTTAAGCAAGTGAAACTTAAACACAAACCCATTCTAGTGCCATTCTAGGTTTATTCTTTTGAGTGCTATCTTTTATTGATTGAGTCTTAATTTTTTTTGCTTGTCTTTCTTTTGGCCTCTTTTGTTTTGTCTCAACTTATTCTATCTGAGTTTAGCCTTTCATAATTTATCCTTTTCAGTTTTTATTTTTTTGGAACTCTTGCTCTTGGTTGGTTTTCATTAATTGAAGGTGAAGCACCTATCTAGCAAAGTAGCAATCCTTTGGTGGATTGAGTGGAGGAGTGAACCAAAACCCAACCTAGCCTTTGGAAGGGTTTTCACTAAACCAAAAGGAGAGTAAACACTTTGGAGAGGTGCTAACACGTTTGCTCATTGTGAAGGAACCACAAGAGGAGGAGTTTGAAGACTTATTTTCTTGTTTACATTGTTTTACTTGCTTTCGGCCCCTTTGTTTTAGGCCATTCATCTCTTCCATTTGGTTTGTAATTTTGGCCATTTTAAACCTCTTCAACTTGGGTTTTAGAGCGTGTAGAGAAGGTGATTTGAAAACCTTCACTAGGACCCCGACTAGTGTATGTTTTAAATTGCTTTCCATTGCATGCTTTATAGCTTTACTAGTATAATTGTCTAGGTTTTTTTTACTTTTGCTTCCAAAACGTTTAGAAGGCTTAACTTTTTTTTTGCCTACTAGGGGTGCGTGCACACACACACTTGGTAGTGTCAAAATTGTTTTTTTTGTAAGAAAGGTAAAAAGGGCTTAGTGATTTTTACTTGAAAAGGGCTTGGTTATTAAGTGATTCTTTGTAGTCCACCTCCCCTTGAAGGTTCAATTTGTATACTTAGGCCTTTTCTACTTATCTTGCACCTTTAAAACTTTTTGTGAAAACCTTTTTATCACTCAATCTTTGTGAAAACCTTTTTAACTCTTTGTGAAAATTTTGTGAAAACCTTTTGATCAAAGATGAGTGAGCATTCTAGTGTACATGGTCATAATTCGCATAGTTCTAGGTCTAGTGTTAGGGATGAGCTTAGGCAATTGAAAGATTACCTAAGAAGAAAAGAGGAAGAAAATATAAAAAGAGAGGAAGAAATTAGAAGAAAAGAAAAAGAGCAAGAAAGAAATAATGAAGAAATAAGAAGGTTGCTAACTAGGTTAGTTGTGGGAGGAGAGGCTAGTGGTTCTAAACCAAGAGGCACTTCTCCTAAGTCTTCAAAGGGCAAAGGGGTTTCTGTCCCTTCAACTATTCACGAAGAGGAGGGGCACCATACCTCCCCTCCAAGTGATATCTTCTTTAGTAGTCATCACAATGATGATTACTATCAAAGGCCCCCAAGACATCATAGAAATAGGGAGTCCTCCAATAGGGAACCTAACATCAATCTTCCCCCATTTCATGGCAAGGATAATGTTGAAAATTATTTAGATTGGGAAATGAAAGTTGAGCAACTTTTCTCTTGCCATGGAATAAGTGAAGATAGGAAGGTTTCTTTAGCAACCCTTAGCTTCCAAGGGCATGCTATGTATTGGTGGACCTCCTTAGAAAAAGAAAGGAGAATAAATCATGAGCCTCCAATTCAATATTGGAATGAGCTTCGTAGTGCCTTGCGAAGGAGGCATATTCCTCCATACTATGACCGTGAGCTTATGGATAAGCTCCAAAGATTGAAACAAGGGTCATCAAGTGTGGAAGAATATAGGCAATCTATGGAGCT
This sequence comes from Cajanus cajan, assembly GCF_000230855.2. Taxonomy (NCBI): domain Eukaryota; kingdom Viridiplantae; phylum Streptophyta; class Magnoliopsida; order Fabales; family Fabaceae; genus Cajanus; species Cajanus cajan. The sequence goes on along the minus strand of NC_138520.1, from coordinate 16,779,141 downwards.
ACTCATGATGAGAGCTGGGATAAGGGAAGAAGAAAGGACCACAATTTCTAGATTTCAAAGTGGTTTAAACCTTGAAATAAGGGACAAAGTTGAACTTTTGCCTTATAGGGATTTGAATGAATTAGTTCAACTTTGTTCAAGAGTGGAGCATCAACTAAAAAGAAAATCTTTTCGAAAAGACTCCACTCCATCTTATTCCAAGAATTTTAAGAAGGAGGGCCACTCTTCCCTACCTTATCCCAAAGAAGAAAAAGAAAAAGGAAAAGAAAAAGAAAATTCATCTTTTAAAGCACCTTCCAAAGAGTCTAAGTCAAGTGAAATCAAGTGCTTTAAGTGTCTTGGAAGAGGACATATTGCTTCTCAATGTCCTACAAAGAAAACCATGGTTTTAAAAGCCCAAGATCACTATAGTAGCCTTGATGAAGCTACTTCATCTTCCTCTAGTGGAGAAGAAGCCATAGACTCCGAGGAAGAAATTTTACCTTGTGAAGGAGACTTATTGTTGGTTAGAAGGCTCCTTAACAATCAATCTAGTGAAATTGACCAATCACAATGAGAGAACTTGTTTCAAACAAAATGCAAGGTCTTAGAAAGTACTTGTTCTCTCATTGTCGATAGTGGGTCTACTTCTAATTGTTGTAGTACTAGATTGGTTGATAAGCTAGCCTTAACTACAAAACCTCATCCTAAACCTTACAAAATGCAATGGATCAATGAGGAAAGAGGTGTTGTAGTCAACCAACAAGCAAGCATACCAATCTCTATTGGCAACTATAAAGAAAATGTTTTGTGTGACATAGTGCCATTAGAGGTTAGTCATGTCTTGCTTGGGAGGCCATGGCAATTTGACAAGCACATAATCCATGATGGCCTCACCAATAAAATAAGTTTCCAACACTTAGGTAAGAAGTTTGTGTGGTGTCCTCTATCACCCTCTCAAGTGAATGAGGACCAACTCAAACTAAAGGCTAAGAAAGATGATGAAGAGAAAAGCAAAAACAAAAACAAAAAGAAAAGAAAAGAAAAAAAGAATTTTTCCTTTGAAGAAAAAGGGCTAGGTTCAAGTGAACCTTAACCCTTGTGCCATCCTCTTTTCTTTGGTGCCAAAGAAAGATGGCAATGGAGGATGGGCACCTTTTTAAAAGCCATCATTGAATAAAAGGCACCCAATCCTAAGTTAGATGATTTGGTGAATGAATTGCATGGGTCAATAAATTTTAAATGGTGATGCCTCTTTGGCTCTTCCCTTTTGCCCTAAGCACCTTCATTCAACAAATTATGTACTTAAGAATTGCATAGTTAAGTTTTAATATTTTACTTCCCTAATTGTGGTTTCACTTCTTTTGAAGGATCAATGGAATGGAAGAACTTGAAGATTTGTGGTCAAATCCTTCTCAAGAAGGAGGGTATGATGGAGGACCATCCATGGTACTTCATGTGAAACCCATCACATGGTCCAATGCTATGACTAATTTTGAGTAGTGTAGGATTTATTTGGTTTATTCCAATTTTACCCTTGTATTTTGGGGTATTTTAGTCATAGGATTTATTTTCCTTGTATTTCCCATTTTGCCCTTGTATTTTGGGGTGTTTAGATGCTTAGGTTAATTTCAAAATGGGCTAGGCGTGTCCATTAGGAGGGTGACGCACACTTAGTGGAATTGTTTGGACATTTTTGGTGTTAGGTAGGCTTAGGCCCAATTGGAGGGCCAAGGTGCATAGACTTATCATGCACCTTGTTGTAGCCAACCTAAACCCTTAGATGCCAAACTTGGCCACCAAGTAGCATCTAGGGTTAATTTGCATCTCATTTAGTATGCATTTGGCTTGATGAATTTCGGCCAATGCAACACCAAATGAAACCCTAGATGCTAGCACTCCTATTTATACCCTAGCCTATCACCTTGTACATACTTTGGATATATTGAATTTGAGTGTGCATTTTTTTGCCTCAACTTCTCTTCCATAGTCTCTAGGTACTCCACGGCCCCTCCCTTCTCCTCCTCCCTAAACCACCATGAGTGAGTTGAGCTTGGCCTTCCTTGGTTGGCCTTCACCTACCTTAGTGAAGTGAGCTAGCCAAAAGGAGCAACACCCCACCAAACACCTTCCTCCCCTTTGAGCGTGACCACCACCACCCTAAAACACCAACTCTCCCTTAGTTTCTAGGTTGCCTTTGGCTAACCTCCTCCCATCTCCACCCTAAGAGAGCAAAACCCTAAATAGGTTTCATCCTACACTTGGATGAAACAACCTTGAGCAAACCATCCTCACTTTGTGCTTCCGCCAACATCACCACCATCTTTCCATCTTCTTTGGAGTCTCCTTGTTGAACCAAGATCAAGGGCGTGCATGGAACGAAGCCACCTTCCATCATTATGGTTATGTTTAATTATGGAATATGCTATGTGTATGTGGTTTGGAAAAGTAAATAGGACTTAAACGAGTAAAGTTATGGTATGGATTAGATCTCTTGGTGAGATCAGGATATAATCTTTGGAAAATATAAAAATTGGGAATCCCATGGTGAGGATTCCAATATGGAACTTTTTCAAAGGTTGTATAATAAACCACTTCAGATGTTAGGTGGATTCTGAAGTACTCCTTTAAGTATTCTATTTGCTACCGGTATGGGGGCAAGGCCGAGTCATACCGATGGATGAAGTGGCCATGATCACCAGGGTTACGTGACGACACAATCCAACTGTATATTTTCCATGAGAGGTTCGGAGTGGGACATGGGTTGATCACCTGTTTCACCGTATTTGACACTTGGTTTGGATGGTGTCGAGGCCAACATTTGGTTTGGATGTGTTGGTTACATCATGGATTATACAGTGGTGTGACTTTGTTTTGGATGTGGAATATGTATACATATGGTATGGATTGTATACGTTGGTTATGGATTTTCTTATTATCATAAAATATGTATGCATTGACATGGATGTGTATACAATATATTAGTTTAAATTTAGAATGGAAATGACTTTTTGGCATGGATAAATAATGTGGATAAATATCTGTTTAATGATATTTTATTATGATATACTATGGTTGGTTTTATATGTGCTAACCCTTATGTTTCCATGTGGTTTGGACTGTGATGATCTCACTATGTGGGGGAGCAGATCAGGTGTGAGGCCTTGGGATAGCAAGGAGTCTTTTGGGGTAGCTGCTTTGAGAAGTGGCTAGACGTAGAGCTTGACCAGCACCTAGGGTGTCTAACTTATATTTCATGATGTTACTATTGGATTACTGTATAATTTTACTAAGAATGACTCTGATATAATTATGTTTGATATTATGAAACAATTTTTACACTCTAGCGTAGCTGGCTTTTGCTCTATTTTCTTTATTTTATATTATTTTATTTTGGCTGGTTATTAATGTGACAACCTAGGGTGGGTTGTTACAAAGTTCACTAGGTACACATACTTGGTCTACAAGTCTTACCACTCCATTTATACCTAAGGCAAACTCTTATCCACTACTTTTTCCTATAGCCTCATGTCTTGTCGCAAAAATGAATCAACCAATTATGCTTCTCCATTATCCTTCAACAATCCATTCGTTACTTGAGTCATACCTAATTTCACATTACTAGGAGTAATCTCACAAGTCAAACTTAAATCCTTAGACCGAGCCATAAAAGGTCTATCTCTCTAATCATAACGAAAGACAAATATAAAGGTTTCCTACTCAAAACATCGATCACCACATTGGCTTTGCCCAAAAAGCAAATAAGATCAAAATCTTATTCCTTTAGAAATTCCAACTATCTCCATTGTCTCATATTCAACTCCTTCGGGTCAAACGAGTATTTAAGGCTCTTATGATCACTAAATACCTTAAGCTTAGAACCATACAGGTAGTGTCACCAAATCTTAGTGTAAATATTACAACCACTAACTCAAGGTCATGGGTAAGGTAATTCCTCTTATGAATTTTCAATTTCCTAGAAACATAAGCTACTACCTTTCCTTTTGCATCAACACTACACCTAAACCCATTTTAGAAGCACTACTATATACCATAAAAGGCTTACTAAAATCTGGTAATATTAACACTAGTCAATCTTTCCTTAAGAGTTTGGAAACTACTTTTTTCCTGGTCAATCTAGTGAAAGGTAATGCTATCTTAGAAATTTCCTCAATAAATCTCCAATAAGAATAAGCTAACCCTAAAAAAAAACTCTTATTCTCACTAACTGACTTTGGTATCTCCCACCTAAGCACAACTTCTACCTTAGATAGACCTACGTTATACCTCCACTAGAAATTACAAGACCTAGAAAACTCGTCTTATACAATCAAAAATCATACTTAGATAACTTACAATAAAACTGTCTTGGGTACATCTTCACCCTCAACTTCCAATATGAAGATATCACACCTTAAGGTCAATCTTACTAAACACACAAACATCCACTAATTAATCCATAAAGTCATCAATCCTTGTATCAACATACACATATACCAAATCATATTAGAATACCTACTTTAAACATTCATATATACCATCCCTAAGCATGTACGAATCAATCACCATTTACTCCATATAGCATGTACATGAACCAACTTTACCTTTCTTTCAGGTGGTAAACTAGACATATAAATCAGAGAAGGCAACAGGAAAGTCACATACTATAGGTAGCTCATTCACTAAAACATTACTCTCAAAATTTAAAGAAGCTAACAACATGTAAACTTGGGCATCCCCTTGCAAAGACACCTTAACTTGGTTGGCAATCAAATAAAACTTACTCACCTTTTCAACAGATTCACCAAAACAACATATTTATTAGGACAACTAAGAAGGATATGATTAAAAGATAACCAGTCCATACCCACATCTAATTGACTCAAAGGTAAACAGATTAAGTCAACTAAGAAATTTCTACCATCACTGTGCAAAGGACACTTCAAACAAACATCAGAAGTAGAAATTGGCCTACTAGTTGGTGTCTCCATAATTAACATGAGTGCCCTCAACTATCATCCTCTACACCAGATAGCAATAGTGTATCAACATCTAAGGCCACGAAAATACCTCAACCTTTCCAAACTCATTCCTTTCCACCTCAAACTCATATCCAAGCTTCCAAATACAACCCAAACCAAAACAACTCATATATTTAGCACAAAAGACTTAGAAAATAAAACTCACATGCTACCTAAACCATAAAAGGTTAACATGCAAGCACCAACACTCAAGGGAATTACCAACGTTTCAATCTTTCATCAAGAATACCAAAACTCCAATTCTCCACACAACCTCTTTGGATTCAATCGCTACAACTATAGATTTAAGAAACTCCATCAACCATACACTCGACATATCAATGTCTTATCCACATCCAAGGTTCCAACAGTTTCTAGTTGATTAGGACGATGCTTCCTCCACTACTACTTCCTACGTAAGCAAGAAGTATCAAAACAAACAAGTAATCATGAGAATGAAGAAAAGCAATCATAAGTAGTATCATCTAAGCAATATCATGTCTATCAGCCAAATTCTAAGAAAAGAATACACATAATTAAATAAACAACAAACATAATCAATCATCACACTAGCATATCAATAAGTTCCACAATCAATTCATTCCATCATTCATCTACCAAACAAGAATAGTAGACTCATAACTCACGGTCGATTGGATCTGATGGAGGACCATCCTTGGTACTTCATGTGAAACCCATCACATGGTTCATGGCTATGACCAATTTGAGTAGTATAGTATTTTAATTGCTTTATTCCAAATTTACCCTTGTATTTTGGGGTATTTTAGTCATAGAATTTATTTTATTTGATTTTCCAATTTTACCCTTGTATTTTGGGGTGTTTAGGACTTAGAATTTATTTTCTCTTGTATTTCCCATTTTACCCTTGTATTATGGGGTGCTCTAGATGATTAGGGTTTTTAATTTTGGGCTAGGGTGTTAACTAGAAGGGTGACGCATTTTTTGGTGTTCATTGGATCTATTTTTGGTGTTAGAAAGGCTTAGGCCCAAGTCGAGGGCAAAGGTTGCATGGTCTTATCATGCACCTAGATATAGCCAATCTAAACCCAAAGATTCCATCCTTGGCCACCAAGTTGCATCTAGGGTTCATTTGCATTTCATTTGGAATGCATTTGCCTACTCCAAATGCAATCCTAGATGCCTCCCCTCCTATAAATACCCAACACCCCACACCTTGTAAATACTTTGGAATATATGAATTTGAGTGAGCCTTTTTGTGCCTCAAATCCTCTCCTTAGTCACTAGGTTACCTTTGGCTAACCTTCTCCTATCTCCACCATTTGAGAGTGAGAACCCTAGAGTGGCCTCCATTTACCTTTGGAGTGAGCCAACCTTGTGAGCACCAAACACCATACCTTAAACACTTCCGCCACCCTACTCCCTTTCTCGCCTATCTCCCTTATTGTCCCATAAACTTCCTTTTGTCTACCCCTTGGTGAACCTAGATCAAGGGCAAGGAGTCTCCTTTCAACCATTGTCATCACCCATGGAAGGAACTACTCCATCAGGATCGACCTGTTCTGATACCACTAAATGTGACACCCTTACTACCCCAACACATATATTGTAATAATGTAAATAAAAATAATGAATAAATTTTTCAACGTTGGTAAAAAGGGTTCGCATCAAATCTTCATAACTGTTGTTCAATATCTAAAATAATAGAAAATAAAACCTAAGAGTTTACAAATTATTTTCAAAATAATAAGTATGATTCCAAATACATATAAAAATTCTTGTCCTAGAAATCCTCTACCCCGATGTCACAATATCAAAGCACACACACAACTCAATTGTTGGTATTCTGGATGCCACTCATAGCCAGATCTTCCTCACCTAAAACATCCACAAATTGTATGGTGACAAAAGAAAACATCTATATGTAAAGCACACAAGGAAAAGCAACAACATAATCTCATCATAACTCATTACTTAATGAAATATTTACAACCATTTCTATATATCCTAATTCTATCAATCATGCATCATCTTCACATCACAATTCACAATCACACCAATCCATCACATCATATAATTTGTACTATGTTAAGCTCACGCCACCCCTGTAGCATCTCGTGCCCAAGGTCATGCCACGCCAACATAAATACTAATTGTCACATATAAATCTTGCAATTAACACTATGTCATGCTCACGCCACTCTTGTAGCATTTCTTGCCCAAGGTCGTGCCACGCTGACATACATGTTAATTGCCTCACACATCCCACACTATGCCATGCTCACGCCTCCCCTGTAGCATTTCTTACCCAAGGTCGTGCCACACCGACATAAGTGTGAGGAACCATAATCACATTTCATTCATAATCGTCACATATCTTGCAATTAACACTATGTCATGCTCACGCCACCCCTGTAGCATCTCTTGCCCAAGGTCGTGCCACGCCAACATAAGTGTGAGGAACCACAATCACATTTCATTCATAATCATCACAAATCTTGCAATTAACACTATGTCATGCTCACGCCACCCCTGTAGCATCTCTTGCCCAAGGTTGTACCATGCTGACATATGTATTAATTGCCTCACACATCCCACACTATGTTATGCTCACGCCACCCTTGTAACATCTCTTACCCAAGGCCGTGCCATGCCGACATAAGTGTAAGGAAACACAATCATATCATATTCACATTCAACACAACATCTCATTTCATGCCAACATACTCACATCATAATTAATTGAACAATTAAGCCATAACATATCATTCGCCACATCATGCTATCAATTCAATACTAAAATGGTAGATACAATATGTATGCATTTGTGCCAAGACATCATGCCACAGTCCATAACTCAATTCCACATCACATACACAATATAGATAAGTCCACACAAAACAATGGTCACATACCCCTCAAGCAATTCACCATGAATCCACATATTATCATTATACATATATGAGCTAACTCTACAACCTAGTATCATACTACTTTAAACAACTTTTCAATTCACATGATAACACCTTAGAGCATCAAACAACATGCGTCTCCCTTTGACAATTGTCAAAGAAAACAACATACAGAGAGTTATACTCATCCAAAGAAGCTCAAACCTATCTCAAAAGAAACATAAGAGGATAATATACAAATCTTGCGAAGACATGAAATTCTAAAAACATCATCTACTTAGCTAAAAATGTCAGAAACTGAATCAGATATAATCCACGCTGATAGCCTGACCCTTGTTCACTAAAATAGCCATATCTAGATTTTTAGACATAATTTTTGAGTGATTATAAATCCATTCAAAACATAACACCCAAATATAAAACTTTTACGAAGAAAAGTGATGGAATCATACTTGGGAATGCAAGAGGTGACACACTCAAAGATCCAAGAGGAGTGGGCTAGACATGGAAGATTGGGCCTGTCAAGGCCCAATGGGCCCTATGGGCTTGGAAGGCCCAAACCAAGTTTCAACATGGGCCTATCTTGTTATTAATTTGGAAGTCATTTAAGTTACATTTGAGTCACATGTTTAGCACCATGGGTGGCTGAACATGTGCCACTCAAATTAACCCTAAATGACTCTCAAATCACACCTAAATGCACCTTGGTACCTAAATTTTCGGACTTACACATGTGCACCAAAGTTTGAATTCAAAATTCAAATTTGAATTCAAACTTTAGGCGCCATTTTGTGAGGCTTTAGTTTAGGCACCTATAGGTCACAATTTCGTGCATACTTAAGCCATTCTTTCACCTTTTGTATTCACTTTTGAGAATAATGAAATTTGAGAGCTTATTCAGCCAAATTTCGTTTAAGAGTCACCATGAGAGAAAGCTTCACCTTAGGAACCCTTCTAGGATTTCCTCCTCTTTGAAGTGAGCTTTCCCTTGCACCTTAAGCTTGGATGCTTTCATCCAAGGCTTAAGCCTTCTTCCTATCCGAGAATCTCCTCCATCTAGTGTTCATCACGTTGGTTTCTATTTCCTTGAAGAAGATCCGTGAATAAGGAGAGCTAAGGAGAAGAACATTCATCACTCCTCCTTACCTTCTCCATCATTTTTGGTATCAAGAGCAAGGTCTTCAAGGAGATAAGTTATTCATCTTGTTTTTGTGTTCGTGTTTGTGTTCTTGTATTTCTCCTTGTCTTTTTTGAGTTTCTCTTTGGATCTATATGTTTTAATTCATATTTTGTGTTCATAGATCCATGGTTGATTGTTTTTGAATTTCTTCCTCAATCAACTTGTTTAGGAACTATTTGCTTGTGCTTATTTTTTTGAATTTTCTTTGAGTCTCTCCATTCTTATATGTGTCCGTGATTGGACTTCATGCATTTGCATTAGATTTTTGGTTTTTAATCTTGTTTTGTCTTAGAGTTTGTGTGTAGTCCTTATATGTCACAAAATTCCTTGAATAGCATGTTGATCTAATTTTTGTTTTGAGTTCATTGTTCATTAATTTTTGCTCTCGGTTTGTGTTCTTTTTGTGCCTACCTATATGTGCTTTTTCTTTTACCTTATTGTGTTCATAATTTGCTTTTAGTCCTAACAAGTTTCTTTAGAGTTAGGTTTCCATTGTGTTCTTAAGTTTTCAAATCACTTTCCATTGAAAATCTTATAAAAAAATTTTGACTCAAAATTTCAAGTGCTTAATTCTACTTCTAGTGCACTTTTTCTTGTGGATTCAATTTTAAAAAAATTAGAGGCTGAAAAAAGAGATAAAACAGAGCCTAAAACAAAAGAAAAGTCTTAAAGTTCAAAAGAAAAGTGTGCAAAAAGAATTCAATACAAAAACCTAAGACTAGTGCACTAGTTTCTCATTTTCACTTGGATTTTGACCTAATTTTTGTAATCTCGGTTTCTATAGCTTGGAATCATAGAAAAATTTGAAACAAAAGGCAAACACATTCTCTGGAGTCTTAATTTGAGACTGGAAAAAGAAAGAATTAAAAAAAATATATAAGACAATTTAAAATGCAAAAGCCGTGAGGTGTTTTTGGAGAAAATTCACTTGATTCCTTGTTATTGTTTTGACTACTACTTGTGCTATACTTATCCAATTGTTCTCAAATTTTTTTTGTTTTGTTCATCTACTCTAGTACCTATCTAGGAACATTCCTAACTGAGTGCTAGCTTTATTTGGAGTCTTATTTTCCAGTTTTACTTGTTGAACCTCTTTGAGTCTTGTCATATATACATATTACTCTTAACTTTTGGTATAAGCTTTTCAAATTGTGCTTCTATTGCTTGTCTAGTTTTCTTTCAATAATTTCCCTGTGCTGGAAGTGGCCTCAAATCCTTTCTCAAGGATCAAGCATTGCTCAACAAAGAGTAGGAAAAGTTTGGACACTAAGACCTAAAAATTTGACCTAAATTAGTGACCAAAACTTCTCCTAAACTTCCTTCACTTGAGTGACCATTCCTTTCACCTTGTGAGGCAGCCACCATTAACCTCTTTTGTTGTGATTCTTTGCAGGTCCAGGAGCATCAAATTTGAAGGATTAGTGGCGGATTAAGACACTTAAACAAGTGTTAGAAAAGTTGAACACAAAAACCGTCACTAATTGGTCACCAAAACCGCCATTTATTGCTTTCTAGGCTAGTTTAAATTTTGCAATCTCTCTTGTATTTTTAAAATCAATTTGTAAAGCTTGGAGGGAGTATTAAGAAGCTGGTCAGGTATATCTAACTCCTTGTTAGCATTCTCACGTGTAGTACTAGTGGAAGTGGCATGAAAATTTCATATGTTTCAAGCTTCCACCTAGGGCAAACCGACTAGTTGATTATCCCTGCTTTCTTCAAGTGTTTGAACTTTAATTGTGTTTACTTAGTTGCTTAAATTCGTCTAGACTTGTGTAGATTTACTTGCTCACGTTTAGTTTAGTCTCAAAAACAAATAAATTGTGAAAAAACATTCAAAATTTTTGTGAAAAGTTTTGGAAAATTGGAAGTACCACAAAGGAGTTTAGTGATTTCCACTTGAAAAGGCTTGGTTATTAAGTGGCTCTTTGTAGCTCACCTCCCTTGATAGTCCAACTTGTACACTTAGACTTCCAAGTGTTATTTTCATTCCTAGAAAATACCAAAAACATTTTATAACTTTTTGCATAGCATATAAAATCTTATTGCTTAATCATGAGTCAACATTCTCAAAGTAGTAGTGACTTTGAATCTCCTAAAAGTTTTAAAAGAATTGTCAAGGAGGTTGAGGCACTAAAACTTTGGAAGCATGATGAAATACTTCAAAAACAAAAAGAAAAACTTGAAAAGGAAGTACAAATCATGGCTTTAGAACAAGAGATTCAAAAGATTAAGCAACAAGAAGCAAAACTTTTAAAAAAATTACATAAAAACAAAAGTCAAAAAAGTTCCTCAAAAGGTTCCACTAAGAGTTCCAATGACTCTCAAAGCCAAGAATATGATGGTAGCTTGAATATGGATGCTTTCTACCAACCTAGACCTAGGAGAGTCATTAAAGAAACAAAAGTGAGGGAATCAAGGGTTGATCTCCCTTACTTTCATGGAAAAGAAAATATGGACGCCTACTTGGATTGGGAGATGAAAGTGGAGCAAATCTTCACTTGTCATCAAGTAGGTGAGGAAAGAAAGGTTCCCTTAGCCACCCTAGCTTTCCAAGGACAAGCCATGTATTGGTGGACATCCTTAGAAAGAGAGAGAAGACTTCACAATGACCCTCCAATCACTTATTGGAATGAGTTGAGGAGTGCTATGAGAAGAAGGCACATACCTTCTTATTATAGTAGGGAGCTTATGGGTAAGCTCCAAAGGCTCCAACAAAAGAATATGAGTGTGGAGGAGTATAGACAGAAAATGGAGTTGTATCTTATGAGGGCTGGGATTAGGGAAGAAGAAAGGTTGACCATTGCTAGATTTTTGAGTGGTCTAAATTTTGATATTAGAGATAGAGTTGAGTTACTCCCTTATAGGGACCTTGATGATTTGGTCTAACTTTGTATAAGGGTGGAACAACAAAATTTGAGAAAAAGTTCTTTTAAAGGTAAAACTCAATCTAGCTCATATATCAAGAATGACTACAAGAGGGAGGGTTGTCGCCACCCGCCGAAACGGACATTGGCATTCGCGACGATGGTCGGACTCTTTTTAAGTTTTGAAAGATGATGGATTGTTAGGACGACTTATTCTCAAACTGAGACCTCATCGGACTAACAATACTATTAAATGATTCTCACCAATCTATGTTAATCCCAAACGGGACCCTCCATGGATTAGTGGTTTTCGTAAAAAGAAGGGTTCTTGGAGTCGCCACCAATATTTTACTCAAAACATTGGAAAAAGATATAAGGCAATTGATTTTAGTAAATCAACTTTGGCCATTACAACCAGAGTCGGGTAAGGGAGTCGGTTACGTGCGAGGAAGGTGTTAGCACCCCACAACGCCCCTTTCGGGTTCCCTATGACGGATTATTTCATAAATAACAGTATAAAGTTACTAAATTACCCCTATTTATTAGAAACGATTATAGATAAAATATTTACATGATGAAAGCTCTAAACATGCAATGCAACAATCAAAAAGCAATGAAAGTGGTAAAAGAAAGGATTTAGAAAGAAACCTCCGAAGCGGGCTTTTATATATATCAGAACAACGTTAGGAGGTTTTTTTGCGCTCCTTCCCACTAGACGTCCGCTCGCTCCTTTCCCCTAAGGATAATTTTTACTATGGAAATCAAAGAGATTTCCCTTCGACTTATTCGAGTCTCAAGCTAATGGCTCATGACTCAAGAACTTTGTCGGATCGGCTCCCGGAGAGATATCTAGGGCAGAGAATAGCTCAAAAACCCAAGAATACTCAGCAGGAGGGTTGAGGAATGTGTAAAAAGTGTGGAAGGACGTGCCAATGACGTCCTATTTATAGGATTGAGGCGCAATACAGCCTGGGAGGTCAATACGGCCCGTATTGAGTTTTTAAACTACAATACGGCCGTATTGAATTTGGTACGGCCGTACTGAAGTTCAAAAACTTCAGTACGGCCGTATTGAGTTCACTACGGCCGTATTGCAGTTCAAATGGCTCAGTACGGCCGTACTGAACCTCTGGGAGGGTGTATTGAGCTCCAATCCTCGCACACCCTTATTCTAAGCTACTCTAAGTCTTCTAGACCTACAAAGAATCATCCTAGGGTCTTCCAGGAGTCCTTCCGGCTGACTTTCCTTCGGTCTTTGAGAGTCTTTGAACTTTATTTCCGACTCGGACAATTTTAGGGGTCTACAGCTGCCCCCCCTTTACTTAGTCGAACGGATTTTTTTGGTGTACCGGTTGACAAGTAAAGGAGTTGACCCAATTGTCCGGGGAGTAAGCCATCCTTCTGACTTGTAGTGTCTTCCGGTGGGAAAATTGTTGAGTGGCCTCTCCAGGTTGAGTATTAGTCGTCGCCTCTCCAGGCTCGTGCATACCTCGGTGTTTCTAACAACCTCGGTAGCGTGAGTTTGCCCTCTCCAGGGTCTGCATGCCTCCGTGTTTCTGACGACGTTGGCAGCTGCATACCTCCGTGTTTCTAACGACGTCGATAGCTGAGTATTGGTTGTCGCCTCTCCAGGCTCATGCATACCTCGGTGTTTCTGACAACCTCGGTAGCTGCATACCTCCGTGTTTCTGACGACGGGGTAGCTGAGTATTAGTCGTCGCCTCTCCAGGCTCGTGCATACCTCGGTGTTTCTGACAACCTCGGTAGCTGCATACCTCCGTGTTTCTGACGACGGGGTAGCTGAGTATTAGTCGTCGCCTCTCCAGGCTCGTGCATACCTCGGTGTTTCTGACAACCTCGGTAGCTACATACCTTCGTGTTTCTGACGACGGGGTAGCTGAGTATTAGTCGTCGCCTCTCCAGGCTCGTGCATACCTCGGTGTTTCTGACAACCTCGGTAGCTGCATACCTCCATGTTTCTGACGACGGGGTAGCTGAGTATTAGTCGTCGCCTCTCCAGGCTCGTTGCATACCTCAGTGTTTCTCACAACCTTGGTAGCGTGAGTTTGCCCTCTCCAGGGTCTGCATGCCTCCGTGTTTCTGACGACGTTGGCAGCTGCATACCTCCGTGTTTCTGACGACGTCGGTAGCTGAGTATTAGTCGTCGCCTCTCCAGGCTCGTGCGTACCTCGGTGTTTCTGACAACCTCGGTAGCTGTATACCTCCGTGTTTTTGACGACGGGGTAGCTGAGTATTGGTCGTCGCCTCTCCAGGCTCGTGCATACCTCGGTGTTTCTGACAACCTCGGTAGCTGCATACCTCCGTGTTTCTGACGACGGGGTAGCTGAGTATTAGTCGTCGCCTCTCCAGGCTCGTGCATACCTCGGTGTTTCTGACAACCTCGGCAGCTTGAGTTTGCCCTCTCCAGGGTCTGCGGTTTGCCCTCCCCAGGGTTGCATACCTCCGTGCTTCTGGTCACTTTGGTAGTGTGAGTTTGCCCTCTCCAGGGATTTGAGATGATTTTGTCTCCACAGTCCACGATGCTGCTTCGACGATTGTTGTTGATTTTGATGCCGCTGAGGGCTGGATAACGCAGGGATCCGTCTAGGGGATGTGCAGTTACTCATAGGTTCTTGTGTCCCAACTTTCCATTGCGTAGTTGGTGCCCGCTGGGGAAATTCTGATTTCTTGGGGATGTAGACACAAAGATGCTCCTTCTGATGTGAGCGATGCCTTATGATTGGCTGACGTCCTTTCGACGTTGGTGGAGTATCCCGGTTGTCTTTATTCGGGTGACTCTTTTTTGATTTTTTGGTTTTGTTGCCTCTGCGTAGGCTGTTATCCGCTGGGGGATTCTGTCGTATTGATCTTTTCTGGCCTCTTCTGTTAGGCGGATTATCTTGACGTTCGAATTCCGCTTGGGGAACGGTTATTGATCTTTTCAGATTTTTCTCTTTTTTGAAGGAATGCCTCTGAGTAGGCGAATGTGGATTGAGGATCTTATGTATCCCAGAGTATTATTTAGAAAGCCTCTTCAGGCTTAGCTTCACTCGTCGCTTGAGTTGGAAAGCTATCTTCCACTGAGGAAGTCTGAGTCCTTTGACTCGGATATTTTGTTTGGATGATCATGCTTCCATTGGGGAATCTTGCTGATCTTGCTCTGATAGCTTCCACTGGGAATTCAGCCCAAGAGTGCAAGTTGAGATGTCTCTGGGGAGTATTATTTCGGCAAGCCTCTCCAGGCTCAGTTATTCTGTACGATTTGTTGGATTTTCTGAATTTTTGCCTTTTTCGTCGATTTCGGCTTTTTTCGGAATCGGAGGGATCTCAAACACACTCACAGATAAAGTATGCAGAGGAATGAAGATGTTGTTGATGTACAAAAGAATGGGCCAATACGGGCCGTATTGAATTCAATACTCCCGTATTGGTGTGGACGTTATGGCCAATACGACCGTATTCATTTCAGTACGCCCGTATTGAGTTGAAAATTTGTTCATAACCCTAATTTTAGTACGGGCGTACTGAACATGGTACGGGCACATTGTTTTTTTTTTTTTTTTTTTTCTGAAGTTTATATGTTTTTTGTTTTTTTGTTTTTTTGTTTTTTGTTTGTTTTTTCAATAAACAGAGAATAAGTGATCTTCCAGTACACCTATCATCTGTATGCATGTATGCGGTATGATGCACCTAATTCTATTTGATTTATTTTTCAAAAGAATTAACCGATGCGTTTCTTTGCTTGGATTTTGCCATTCCTCTTAGACGGGCTGTGCGCTGCCGATTTCTGTAACCGAGGAATGACGCGTGTTATATTGAGATTGGTGTCATCGACCCAATGATCCTTCTCTTCCTTTAGAAGATGTATCAACCCTCCTATTGACCACTATATCTCCATGTTTCCACTAGATTATTCTAAAATCGTTTGGGACAAGAGAAAAGAAGGGAAAGGTATTTTTGTTCAAAAGTTTGTGTTTTAGAGGGGATTATTTATTGTTTTGAAAGCGGTTTTTGTAAGAATGGCTGGCCAAGGTAGGCTCATGTGTTTAGGCTTGTTTGATTAAACACTTATGAAGTTAAGAAAGTCTTGTTATTGACTTTGTGATTCGACAACTTAGATAGTTTCCCTTGAACCTTTCTTTTTGAATTCAGCTCATGGTACCATCATGGATTTCTTTTGCTTTTTTGATTGTCCTTATTTTTGCCTAAAACACCCCTTTGTGGTGTCTCAGCGGACCTTTGTTTTTGTTTATTTTTGCAACCCTAATTTTTGCCTAGGTCACCCTTTCGTGGGATTCCTAGCGGGTTCCTTGCTCTTATTTTTGCGCAGCCCCCTTTTTGGGTTTCCTGCCGAGCTTTTTTGTTTTTAGGATTTTGTCCTTAAAGTATTTCTTTTTTATCCATGGTGGCACTTGTCGAGGCCAAGGAAAGGTGCTCCAAGTTGTCATACACACTTCCACATAAAAATGATGCGGGTTTATTGTTATTAAGACAATTTTAACCTCATTCATACTTATTCAAACAGGGTTAAAAATAATGTGGTCTAGAAATTTATTGCAAGCAAGAAAAGAAGCAATAAGAAATAATAAAGAACGATTTTATTATAATTATAGCGGAAACATGTTCCCTATCGAGGCTCGGGGGTCGGGCTGTCCCCGAGGAGTAATCTCTAACAGTCATCAGGTCTATACATCCCTATCGAAAGGAGAAGAGCACTTGATGACGACGACCGGCCTTGACGCTTATGAACCGGCCTTCCTAAAGATCTGGCTTAAAGAACGTCGAGAAGGATCTTGGTTCCTCTTCGTCCTTTGATCTTTATTAGGGTTGTATCCTAACCCTTGTTTCCGCGGATTATCCTTAATAATGGGTAGCTCGGGAATTCCTTGGGAATCCTTGCCAAGTCCTTGTCCAGGCAAGTATCCGTTCTTGGTGAGCATGTAGGCTACCTTCTTCATTTCTCGGGGAAACGTTTCGACATTGGCGATCTCCAATGCTTGGAAGGCGGTCTCTAGAGCTTCCTCTGCTGCATCCACGTAAGGTATGGCAGATGGCTTGCTGATGAGTATGTCATCTTCAGCTTGTACGGTCACCAGCTTGTCACCCACTATGAATTTGACTTTCTGGTGGAGCGTAGAGGGAACAGCTTTCGCATCATGAATCCAAGGTCGGCCGAGGAGACAGCTGTACGCGGGAGTAATGTCCATCACTTGAAATTCGACATTAAAGATGGTGGGTCCAATTTGGATTGGAAGATTAATTTCTCCCACCACTTCTCTTTTAGAACCGTCGAAAGCTCGGACGATCATGTTGCTCGGGCGCATTTGGATTCCCTTGATTGCCACTTGATCAAGCGTTCTTTTTGGCATCACGTTCAAGGAAGATCCATTATCCACCAAGACTTTAGCGATGTGATATTCCTTGCACTTTACAGAGATGTGCAAGGGCTTGTTGTGGTTCGGTCCCCCAGCGGGGATTTCTTCATCGGTGAAAGTGAGGTGATCGTTAGCCGTGATGTGACTAACAATCCCCTCAAACTTGTCTTGGGAGATAGTGTGCGACACGTATGCCTCGTTCAAACTTTCAACAGAGCTTGCCGATGCGGTTCGGAGCTTAGGATCAACGACAACAGAGTAATCTTTGCTGGCGTCTTATGAAGTTGATCCACGATGGAGTACTCGCTCTGTCGGATATATTTTAACAGCTCGTCAGTCTCCTCCTCGGATTCTTTATTTTCCTCGTTTTTCTCCTTTTCTTTTTCCTTTCCTTTATTCTTGGGAGCTTTATCATGAAGATCTTCGGGAGTGTAGATCCTGCCACTCCTAGTCATGCCCCCAAGTCCAGCGATGTTAGAGATATCGTTGTCGACAGAAGAATGGATGTCGTATATCCATGGCACAGCCTTATTCGATTCGTAGGGAAAAGGTCTTGGAGCAGTGATCCTTAACGGTGTCGGACCTTCCACTTTATTCGTCTTGATTACCAACAACGGAGTTGATGTGCGTTCGCTTGGCGCGGTTGTTGGTTTACACTTAATAACAAACGGCGTGCGATCCATTCTGAACATACGCATCGATTAATCCTTTCTTTTTATTAATGTTATTAGTAAATTACTAGGAGGGATGTATGAAATGCAAACCTAGATCCCTCCATGATCTTTGATAAGAATGCATGATATGAGATGATGGCGTTGAATATGCACTACAAGAAAAATGCTAAATAGCGACCGAAATTAGCGACCGAAATTTTTCGGTCGCTATTTTGCGACCGAATTAGCGGCTGATTAAAATAGCGACCGATTTAGCGACCGAAAATTTTTGGTCGCTATTTTGCGACCGAATTAGCGACGGATTTGGGTGGTAGCGAGATAATCGGTCGCTAAATCGGTTGCTATTTAATTGTGTTTTATGAAAGCATGATCTGCGACGGAATTAGCGACCGATTTTGAATAAATATAAAAAAAAATTGCGACCGATTTTATTTCGGTCGCTAATCCTAAACTTTTGAATATTTTAGCGACCGAATTAAAATCAGTAGCTAAAACTTTTTTTTTTTTTTATCATTCAAATGTCAATTGATGTGGCAATTTTTATTAAAATGTCAAAGCTAGGATTCGAACTATGGACATGGAGATTATGGGCCACGCATGGTACCGCTGTGCCACTTTAATTTCTTTGTAAAATATTAAAAGTAATATATATACATAATATAATATCTTTTCTAAACTTTGAAAAATCCTCAACATTATATTAGATATCTTTTAATTTAATATTAAATATCTTTTAATTATAAAATATAATAAATCAAATCTAAAATCTGTAATAATTTATTTGATACAAATATTTAATATGAAATTATTTATTATAAATTTAGTTATGATTTTTATAATCTTTTAATTTAATACTGGATTTCTTTTGATTATAATATTTTAATATATTTTATTTGAAATATCAATTAAAATATTTTATTACCTTTTCATTTTAATTTATTGTAAAAGAATAAGAATATTTAATTTAGCAGTAATAAAAAATAACTATTATAAGATTTAATTTGTTTAATTTTATTATTTATTATAATATTTTTAGTCGCTATATTGATAAAAAAAATATTTTTAATTAAAATATATTTTAAAATTTTAATTAATTTACTTCATTCACTCTCTTTATTTAAAAGTGATAAAATATAATTTATATTCAATTAATTTAATAAAATAAAAACTTAAAAATATGTATTTAAAATCTATAACAATTTCTTAAATACAAATATTTAAAGTTTTAAAATAAATGTTTATTTATTTATTTATTTTAAATAAATTA
This sequence comes from Cajanus cajan, assembly GCF_000230855.2. Taxonomy (NCBI): domain Eukaryota; kingdom Viridiplantae; phylum Streptophyta; class Magnoliopsida; order Fabales; family Fabaceae; genus Cajanus; species Cajanus cajan. The sequence goes on along the minus strand of NC_138520.1, from coordinate 16,759,890 downwards.
AGCACAAATTAAATGTTGTGATTTTTTTTAGAGTATTCATCGTTAAAGTTGCAAGCTCAGTTACTTGCTGTAGAGAAGGAGAAACATAAATATTGAATAATTCATCTTTTGAGAACCATGAAGGATCTCAGATCAAAGTTAGAGCAAGTGAGTATAACTAATTTGTTTTTAAATTTTTATTGAAATAAATGATCAAAATATATTGCCTCTTTTAATGTGTTGCTTCAAGTCAAAATTAGCCAATCTGATTACAAAATAAATTAAAGGCAAAAAAATCACGTATCAATTCATATCATAATCAAATTTGATTATAAAAGAAAAATGAAAGATCATATCTGGTTCCGTGAAACATCAGTGTTTTAGCGACCGAAATAGCGACCAATTTTATTCGTAGGTACATCAGTGTTTTAGGAGTATTTTTTTTTCAACAGGGAAAAATTTATAAGAAATCTTTTAACTTCCTATTTAATTTGATTTCTACTTGTCATAATTATTTATGAACTAGATTTTAATATTTTAAAATAAATTATCATCAAATGAAAATAATTTTATACCAACTTGATTTCTTTGGGAAAGTAATATATATATATATATATATATATATATATATAATACAGAAGCTTATAATTTTTATTATCTTATAATTTAATATTGGATTTCTTTTGATTATAAAACATAGTAAATAAAATCTAAAATATGTATTAGTTTATTATAATTATCTTTTTGATAATTATTATAGTAGTAAATCAAAATATTTATCTGGATTTGAGTTATAATTATTATAATCTTTTTGATTTAATATTAGATATCTTTTGATTATAAAATATAATAAATAAAATCTAAAATCTGTAGCAATATCTTTATACAAATATTTAATATCAAAATATTTATTATAATTTTAATTATAATTTTTATAATCTTTGGATTTAATACTGGATTTCTTTTGATTATAATATTTTAATGTGTTTTATTTGAAATACCAGTTAAAATATTTTATTTTTTTATTTTAATTTATTATAAAATAATTAGAATATTTAATTTAGTATTATTAAAAAATAATCATTATAAGATTTAATTTATTTAATTTCATTATTTATTATAATACTTTTAGTCATTGTATTGATAAAAAAAATATTTTTAATTAAAATATATTTAAAAAATTTAGTTAATTTATTATCATTCACTTACTTTATCAAAAAAATGTTCAAATTATGTCTGAACAAAAAATAATTATTTTTAATTGTGACACAATGAAAAAGTGTTGTACATATTTAAGAAGTATCATATCTAAAATATATCAGAATATTTAAAATATATTAGAGTATCATATATGGGATTTTGTGGATGTATAGATGCCTCATAATTTACTGTTTAGTGTTTAACATTATAAATTTTTATTCAATATCTTCACTTTAAGGTGGGTTATGTTGGGAGAGGAAATTAGTTCTTTACTCCTTCATTAGATATGCCAAACAATCAAACTATTTATAGAAAGAAAGTAAAATAATAGAAAGACGGGAGAGAGAAGCTAACGTATCACATTTGTTTACAAAGAGAATTAGGTAAGAACGAAAAATAAATAAATAAATAAATAAATAAATAATTGGGTCTAATTGATTGTTTAACAAAACTATTTGCTTTCTCCACTCTGTTTCCTATTAATAAAGGGTTCGTTTGCTTAAAACTTTTTTTTCTATAAAGCACCTTTTTTTATTAAATTTTATTTATCTTCCAATTGAGTTAGATTAATTTAAAGTTAAGTCACAATCTTCCAAGTCACTGCCATCACCAGTCACTGCAGGGGTGATAGAAGAAATGCAAAATAGGATAACTAAATTAAATGTTGAGCTTGCTGCAAAAGAAGCAAAGGAAAAAGCATTAGAAGAGCATATACGACAGCATGATGAGCAGATGCGATATATACTACGCCATCTCAACATTGACCCTTTAAGGCCAACCCCTCCTGCACCGAGTACTACCCCATATGATCCTGACCATGTTGTTGATGATGTTCTTGATGACATAGCAATAGAAACATATGAGATTAGAGTAGAGATATTAATTTTATTGATATTATTAATTATTTATTGAACTTATGTTGATTTTGAAAAACTTTTTGCAAAGATCCATATAAGTGCTTAACTACTTTTCTTTCCTTATTTTTTTATTTAATAAAATCAACTATGTAAGTTTTTTTATTCACTTATTTGAACAAGGAGAATTTTTCTTCACTTTTTTACTCTTTTTTTATTATTATGAGATTTTAAAAGAAAAAGAAAGAGAAAAAAATTACGTTTAAATTAATTTTCAAAATTTTACAAAGTTATTTAAAAATGAAAATAAGATAGTAAACGCATACATAATCTCACAATTCTAATAATACGTTATTAAATAATAATGAAAAATTATTTATACTAAAAATATTCACAACTATCCCATAGAATCAGCTTAACCGTAAGAGATTTGGAAAATATATATGAAACTTTAATTCAAATTCCATCATCGTCATTTATAGAAAAAAAAAAAAAAGAATACACAAGTGATTATAATAAAATGAGACCAATGTATATAATATTTGTGCATCATTTCATATTTTTCTCTGTCGAGGAGTTTTCATTCTTGTAGAATTGACTTTCTAGACAAATCAAACACATCACCCCGTGGGTGATCTTATAGAAACACGTTGGAGAACGACAAATAAATTCAAATTTCGTGCTTTTCCAATGTCATTTCCAATTGAAATAAACAATTGCTCGTCAAACTGTATCTCTGTTGGTGCTTTTGTAAGCGACAGGGATCGCGATCTGTGGCTTAAGTTGAGGAAAGAGCTCATCCGTTGATTGACACCCGCATCAACGGTGACATTCGCGCGGCTGAATCAAAATTTGGCCGAATGAAAAAAGAAAAATTCCCGCTCAACCTTTTTTGGCGATGTGTACCCCTATAAATAAAACAAACACTAGTCTCATTCTCTCTCTCACTCTTGGAACCCTCCTTTGCGATATCAATGGCTCGTACCAAGCAAACCGCAAGGAAGTCCACCGGAGGAAAGGCTCCGAGGAAGCAGCTGGCGACGAAGGCCGCACGTAAGTCTGCTCCGGCCACCGGCGACGTGAAGAAGCCCCACCGTTTCAGGCGGGCACGGTGGCGCTGAGGGAGATCCGCAAGTACCAGAAGAGCACCAAGCTTCTCATCAGGAAGCTTCCTTTCCAGAGGCTGGTGAGGGAAATTGCTCAGGATTTCAAGACCGATCTCCGATTCCAGAGCAGTGTTGTCTCTGCTCTTCAGGAAGCCGTCGAGGCCTATCTCATTGGTCTTTTTGAAGACACAAATCTCTGCGCTATTCATGCCAAGAGAGTCACCATTATGCCCAAGGATATTCAGCTTGCTCGTAGGATTAGGGGCGAGAGGGCTTAGGGCTTTCCTTCTGTATTGTAATCGATTACTTTCACTTATCAGTAGTCTGAAATTTCTAGTTTTGGTGTAAGTGGATGTATAACCCTATTTGTAATTTGAGGATAATCAAGTTTAATTTTAATGTTTAAGTCTTAGCATTGTTTGTATCCTTAGACAGGTGATTTTGATTTAAGCTTTTAGCTTTCCCCAAATTTAAAAAACCTTATTGGATATTTCTTTTTACCACCTCTTTTATCTGAAACATGTCCCCATTTCTTTCTTTTACTTTCTCAGGATCTGTTTCTTGTTCTTATCAAAATTAAAATTTTAAATTTATTTGGTTTGTTTTGTTTTTGATGGTGTTTTAGCGACTGAAATAGCGACCGATTTTATCCGTAGCTATATCAGTTATTTAGCGACCGAAATAGCGACTGATTTTATCCGTAGCTATATTAGTTATTTTGCGACTGAAATAGCGACCGATTTTATCCGTAGCTATATCAATTATTTAGTGACCGAAATAGCGACCGATTTTATCCGTAGCTACAACAATTTTTTAGCGACCGAAATAGCGACTGATTCATAAAATGTTTTTATTAAATAAATACAAAAAATAGCGACGGAAATTGCTACCAAAAAATTCGGTCGCAAAATTGGTCTCCAGAAGTTAGGAGACCAAAATTTTAGCGACGGATTTTTATTGTCTAGCGACTGATTTTTTGGTCGCTAAATTGCGACGGAAAAAATTTCGGTCGCTATTTGGAATAGCGACCAGGGTTTTAGCGACGGAATTTTTCGGTCGCTATTTCGGTCGCTGAATGTAATAGCGACTGAATTTACCTAAATAGCGACCGATTTTGGTGGTAGCTAAAACTTGATTTTTTTGTAGTGATGCATGCATTGTGTTTATTCAACTAAGCATTATCATGTTTTCAGGATGCTCCTAAGATGATGCATGATATTGCTTGGTTTAGATAAATAATTTTTTTCCTTTTTTTTGGGTATTTTGTTTTTTGTATTTTTTTGGGTGAAAAGGGAAACTACCTATATGAATGTGATGAAGGTAGATGTTAACACCATGTAATGGAAGATTCTTATTCCTATTTATTCTTATTTTAAAAGGGAATGTTGTATGTTTAAAGAATGCAATGTATGCTCAAACAATGTCACATAAACAATGCACAAACAATTCACTCATCCACGAACAGTCACGAGCGAATCACGAGGTAGGGGTATCCTGCAGAAAAGTGCATATTCAAGGAGGTTCTAACTGTTCTCACCGGTCCAAGGCTCCCAAGGTGCCCCCATTATAGGGACCCAATTCCTCTCGTCGTAAGTCGATGGAAAGCTCCAACGCACTGTCGGACTCGAGTTCATGGTTTTCACCTTGAGTGATGTTTTCCGACAACGGTCTACGGGCACCTATAGACCCATTCGACAACCGGACGTACTAACATCCACTCCCTATGGCTTTCCACTCATGCCCCCGGGTATAGAGGGAACTGTTGTGTGCACAGGTTCGTGTGCAGTTTATATTTCAAACGATTGCGAAAATTTAAACATCCAACAGTTATTAAAGCCAATTAGGTAAAACGTATTATCATACAAGCGAGGGGTAATGAAGTAATTTTAAACTATTATTTTAGAAATAATTCATCACTAAATGGGACTGACTCTCGAGGCTTCCCCAGTGGAGTCGCCATCTGTCGCCACCCGCCGAAACGGACATTGGCATTCGCGACGATGGTCGGACTCTTTTTAAGTTTTGAAAGATGATGGATTGTTAGGACGACTTATTCTCAAACTGAGACCTCATCGGACTAACAATACTATTAAATGATTCTCACCAATCTATGTTAATCCCAAACGGGACCCTCCATGGATTAGTGGTTTTCGTAAAAAGAAGGGTTCTTGGAGTCGCCACCAATATTTTACTCAAAACATTGGAAAAAGATATAAGGCAATTGATTTTAGTAAATCAACTTTGGCCATTACAACCAGAGTCGGGTAAGGGAGTCGGTTACGTGCGAGGAAGGTGTTAGCACCCCACAACGCCCCTTTCGGGCTCCCTATGACGGATTATTTCATAAATAACAGTATAAAGTTACTAAATTACCCCTATTTATTAGAAACGATTATAGATAAAATATTTACATGATGAAAGCTCTAAACATGCAATGCAACAATCAAAAAGCAATGAAAGTGGTAAAAGAAAGGAATTAGAAAGAAACCTCCGAAGCGGGCTTTTGTATATATCAGAACAACGTTAGGAGGTTTTTTTGCGCTCCTTCCCACTACACGTCCGCTCGCTCCTTTCCCCTAAGGATAATTTTTACCATGGAAATCAAAGAGATTTCCCTTCGACTTATTCGAGTCTCAAGCTAATGGCTCATGACTCAAGAACTTCGTCGGATCGGCTCCCGGAGAGATATCTAGGGCAGAGAATAGCTCAAAAACCCAAGAATACTCAGCAGGAGGGTTGAGGAATGTGTAAAAAGTGTGGAAGGACGTGCCAATGACGTCCTATTTATAGGATTGAGGCGCAATACGGCCTGGGAGGTCAATACGGCCCGTATTGAGTTTTTGAACTACAATACGGCCGTATTGAATTTGGTACGGCCGTACTGAAGTTCAAAAACTTCAGTACGGCCGTATTGAGTTCACTACGGCCGTATTGCAGTTCAAATGGCTCAGTACGGCCGTACTGAACCTCTGGGAGGGTGTATTGAGCTCCAATCCTCGCACACCCTTATTCTAAGCTACTCTAAGACTTCTAGACCTACAAAGAATCATCCTAGGGTCTTCCAGGAGTCCTTCCGGCTGACTTTCCTTCGGTCTTTGAGAGTCTTTGAACTTTATTTCCGACCCGGACAATTTAAGGGGTCTACAAGGGTCAACATGACTCTTCTACAAACTCTAGTAAGGGTCAAGAAAAAGAAATAAAAAAAGAAAATGATAAAAATGAAAATGTTGTCACTTCTAGTAGTAAAACTAGTGACATCAAATGCTTTAAATGTCTTGGGAGAGGCCATATAGCTTCTCAATGTCCAACTAAAAAGGTCATGATCTTGATAGGACAAGACATTTATAGTAGTATTGATGAATCTAGTTCTACCACTTCAAGTGATAGTGAGAATAGTGAGGAAGATCCTAAAATTGAAAAGTTATATCATGTTGATGGTGATCTTCTTATGATCAAAAGGCTTCTTGGAAGCCAACCTTGTCCCACTTCACTAACTCAAAGAGAGAACATCTTTCATACAAGATGTTTTGTTTCTAAAAGAACTTGTTCTCTCATTGTTGATAGTGGATCATGTTCTAATTGTTGTAGTACAAGGTTGGTTAACAAGTTAGCCCTTACCACCATTCCTCACCCTCACCCTTATAAACTTCATTGGCTCAATGAAGGTGAGGAATTGGAGGTGAATCAACAAGTGAAGGTCAAGTTTTCTATAGGGGATTATAAAGACAAAGTTTTATGTGATGTGATCCCTATGGAAGCTTGTCATATTTTGCTTGGTAGGCCATGGCAATTTGATAAACAAACTATACATGATGGCCTTACTAACAAAATAACCTTCACTCATAAAAATAAGGAAATTGTTTTTAATCCTTTAACACCACCCCAAGTGTTTGAGGATCAAAAGCAAATGAAAAGAAAAAGAAATAAAGAAAGAAAAGAAGGAAAGAGTGTGGAAGAAGGGGATTCCACTAAAACCTTTGTGACCAAGGAGAGTTATTTTATGAATAAACAAGACTTGAAAAGAACTCTCTTTATTCATAAAAGTTTTGACTCTTATCCTAATGCTGCCACTAATCTTAAAGTTGAGAATGAGGAACAAAATAAATTTCAAACAAAGAATTCTCAACTTCGAGATATAGTGAAGAAGGAGTGGACTATTCCTAGTGTTACTCCTTATACTACTTCCTTGAAGGTGCACAAGGAAGGAAGTATTTCTTTGGATTTAATAAAGCACCCAATTTTCGGTTTACATTGTTTAGTAGATACAACTTGTAATAATCTATATTCTATGTATGATCTTATGGGAAGTTCTTACTCTTTTGAACATAATATGTTTCCTTCCCTACAAGATAATTATAGCTTATATGATTATGAGTATCTAGTAAACAATCCAATCCAAAATTGTTTAGGGCGTTTTCTAGTAGTTTTTTCTTTATATTTTAGGAAAATCCTAGGTTACCATTTAGGGTACTTTAGGCAAGATATTGTAGTGTTTAAAAATCATTCTTTTCGTTGTCTTAGTCATAGTGTTATCACATTTTTAGGTTTTACTTCTAGGTTATGCTTAGGAGAGGAACCTATTTCTATTTCTAGAGAGTCTAATATTTTATCTTTCTTTGTTAGGTTGGATAGTAGGACTCCTCTTAGGATCCATGATCTTTTCTTTTACCATGTCATTTCTTATTCCTTGTATGTTTTACATGTAGGTGCTAATTTTTCTTCCATGCATCCTCTAGATTTGAGGACAAATCCTTTTCAAGAGCGAGGGGATGATGGAATCATACTTGGGAATGCAAGAGGTGACACACTCAAAGATCCAAGAGGAGTGGGCTAGACATGGAAGATTGGGCCTGTCAAGGCCCAATGGGCCCTATGGGCTTGGAAGGCCCAAACCAAGTTTCAACATGGGCCTATCTTGTTATTAACATTCTTATTATATTTTTGTTAGCATAGTTTGAATATATTTTGGTCTTTTATTTTGGACCACATAGAGTAGCATTTTAGGTTTTAGGCTAGTTGGGCCTAGTTTTGGGCTTCATGGGCCTTTGGGCTTTTGGTACCCAATATTGGGCTCATTTTCATTCTTGTAATTTTTCCTTTCCATTGTAATTGTTTGACCAATGTAATTAGGTCATTAGAATAGGAAAATACAAGGAATACTAAAGTATGCTAATTAGATTAAATTAGGTTTAATTTGGAAGTCATTTAAGTTAGATTTTTTCCAATACACCCCTCAATTTAAGGGACTATTGAGTTTGGTAATGGTAAGTAATTTGATACGTACTTAGAATAGTAAGTTATAGATCTAACTCAACCCTACAAAACAAACTTATAAGGTGAGAATTATTATCCATTTATATACTCTTTAATTATCTTATTTCTATTTGATGTGGGACTTAAGTTTTTCCAAATAAATAATTATTGTTAATAGTAAATTTTGGTGTGATATAAACACATTTTAGTGATCATTATATATTTGTCATTAATATTTTTATTAAATATTAAAATAAAGGCAATTAATTTATTGTCACTAAATAATTGTCGGTAATAATTAATTTTGTTGTAGTGAATTAAGGGTGCTCATCAATCTATAAGAATCCTAACTTGCAGAGCACATCCCAATGAATCTAATTATCATCTAGATCATCAATTTTACCAAATAATATAACAATAACATTTATAAATCAATATAAAACCTTACTGAATCATCAATTTCATAGAATCTTAACTCAAATAGTAAAAGCCCACTAGTACAAAAGAGGTATTCCACGTTGGTTATTTTGAGCTTTTTACGTCAGAAAAAATATCGACGTTAATGCGGGAGACGTAAATCTACGTCGGCCCTGTAAAACCGACATAAATTTACGTCGAACATTACCAAGGTCCGACGTAAAAAAGTAGTAAAAAAATAAAAATAAAAAAAAACATAACGAGTGCAAGCAGAACGGCCTGTTCTGCTTGCAGAACGGCCTGTTCTGCTTGCAGAACGGCCCGTTCTCCATTCAAAATAGCCCGTTTTGCAAGGAGAACGGACCATTTTGTATGGAGAACGGGCCGTTCTGCTTAGTGAATGGGTCGTTCTGCAAGCAGAACGGGCCGTTCTGCTTCGTAGAATAACCCAAAAGAAAAGGCCAACGACCTATACAAATAGAACAACCAAAAAACTAAATAGAACAGATAGCCACAATAGCAATGCAAAGCAAAAAGGTGTTAACAAAACCTTGATTCATACCTGATGAGTTGCAACAGTGTGCGAGAGTTCACCCTACTCTGCAAAAGACAAAAAAACGATTCAGTAACAAAGGAGAGGGAGAGGGTTTACAGAGAAAAAAATGAAAAGTGATGAAGAGTGAATGCGCGCGGTGTGTCTCGCATACTCTTATTCAATTTCGCGTCCTTTTTTTACGTCGGACCTGGTAGGGTCCGACATAAAATGTCAAATTTATGTTGGACACAACATACATCCGACGTAGATTTGACATTTTACGTCAGACCCTACTAGATCTGACGTAAAAAAGTTCGCGAAAATTACAAAAATGTCACCGCGTCTTTTTTACATCGAATTTTAGTGTGTCCGACGTTAAAGAGGTGACATAATATACTAATTTTCCACTAGTGGCCCCAATTTTTTCAAAACCTAACTCACAAACACTTTTCTACAATTTCTTTCTCTCTCCCAGATCATCATTTTTACAAATTGTTTGCATATTCATAATCCCCAATACATGCAAAATTTAATTGGATCATCATATTCTTAAAAAGAAATAATTATAAAATTACCCATAATCCTACGGGATTCCTCATCTACCCAATTCCTTCATGTAACTTTGCATACAAATAATCTTTTTTCCCTACCTTAATAAGCAGTAGCTGAAACTAAAGCAGGATCTGGTTGGTCTCCTCCTCTGGGTTCCCCTTGGTCTTCAGAGAGTGTAGAAGAAAAATGAGTCAGAAGTGAAAAATGTCCTTTTGGGAGTGCTAGAGTGTGTTATTTATAGACATCAAGAGTGGCCAGAACGGCCCGTTTCGAATCCAGAATGCCCCGTTTTGGACTCCTTCGTCATGTGAAAAATTTGCATCTGGAACGACTCATTCTTAAACCAGAACGACCCGTTTTGGGGTTGAGTTTAACTGACAATGGTCATGTTTGGAATGACCTGTTCTTAAACTAGAACGACTCATTCCCAACTAGGGTTATAGGCCATTTTAGTAGTTTGGAATGGCCCGTTCTGGGCTACTAAAATTCAAAATATTTAATAAAACTCATTTACTTAATTAAAATAATTATAAGAAAATAATTTCCATAAATATAAAAATAAATAATAATAACTATTATGTTAGTAGAAAACTCAGGATGTTACATAGATGGCTTGGTAACTTCCATTGTTGAAAATTTCATCGACATCGGAATGTGCGATAATTGGACTAAACCTCCGTCAGTGGTTTTAAAACAATTTTACGGAGTCGCCACCAATATTTTGCTTAAAACATGGAAAAAAAATGGTTTTCAAAATCAAAGTTGAGTACAAGGGTCGATTACGTGTGTGGAAAGTGTTAAGCATCCCACAACGCCTAAAATTAGTACCCTATGACGTATTTGTTAACAAAATAAAGTAAAGATTAACATTTTGACCCTTGTAATTAAGCATATATGGTAATGAACTATCTACATGATAATTATTCTAATTATAATTAAAATAATAAATAAAGCAATAAATAAAGAAAGAGCAAAGTTGGAACCTCCGAAGCAAGCTTTATACAAGAAGAAAAATTGAAGGTGTTTTGCGGCAACCTCCTTGCTCTATAAGAACAAGACTTTATCTTGGTGTAACACCCCGATTTTTCATAAATTATATGAAGGTATTTTAGAAATTATTTTGATATTTTGTATAAATATTGTCGACATTTAAGTTCGTCCGCGGCATACAAACAAAGAAATGGAATTCTATTATCAAAGAAAGGAGCTCCCAAAGCCAGGGAAAACAACATGATATGACATTATAAGGCTCAAAGCCCAATAAGGGTGATTTAGTAGCCTAGAACGGGTCGTTCTCAAACTGGAACGGGCCATTCCAAACTACTAAAAAAGCCTATAAACCTAGATTGGAATAGGTTGTTCCAACACAAGCTGTTCTGAGTAAAATTCAAATCCAGAACGAGTCGTTCCACTTTGGGAATGGGATGTTCCAGATTCACATTTTACCCATAATGGGATTGCCCAGAATGGGCCATTCTGAAACCGGAACGGATCGTTCTGGTCAGGTTTGACGTCTACAAATAGCATACTCAGGCACTACCAATAGCATTTTTTACACTTCTAACTTTGTTTTCTTCTACGCTCTCTGAAGACCAAGGAGAACCAAGAGAAGGAGACCAACAAGATTCTGCTCTAGCTTCATCTTCTACTTATCAAGGTAAAGGGGGATTAAGAAACCTCGCTCAGAGGTGTGGGAATAATTGTTGGGTAACAGGATTGGTCCCCAATCCCTTGCTTGATAGGAACAAGCACTTTATGAAAGTTTTCTGTTTTACTTTCTAAATGTTCTGTTGCGTTCCTTGTGTGATGTTGAGTGTAATATGTGTTTAATTTTGAAAATAAACAAGTTTTGATAAGAATTAGAGTGCTCTGTGGGTTCTTGAGAGAACCCTATGAGAAATAGACAAATTTCTAATGTTTTCTGTTTTACTTTCTGATTTTTTTGTTGTGTTTCCTGATGATTACTGAGCTTGAATGTATATTTAATTTTGAGTTTGAATATGTTTTGATAGGAATTAGAGTGCTCTATGGAGATTATGTGAATATGATGAGACAATGTGAAAAATGAATATGAGATATGAAATATGATTATATGTGACAATGAGACATGATATATGAGTAACTATGACAAGTAAAGTCATGAGTCCATGAAGTGTGAATGTGTGTGACATGCATCATGTGCATATATGTGAAGGGTAAGATATGGAGTACACCGTTAGGGAAGGCCCTCCTTGTGTAACAACTTGGGGGTCCTAGGGGATAATGCAGTTTGGATGTCTCGATTCCTCCCATTTGTGAGCACGAGACGTAACTTACGCAATTTTGCTATCCCGACCAAACCCTAGCAGTACATCCTTCTAGTTGAGAGTGTATGGGTAGCTCCCTACATGTACTCCTAAACAACCTTAGGTGTGTTGTTTAGGCAGCACACCAGTGATACGTGATATGTGATTGGCGCCACATGCATGCATTTATGAGTCAAGTTCATGACATCATTGCATGATAAATGAGTGTGCATGTGATACTGATTGTGTATGTGTATTGCTTACATGTGATTTGTGCTTGTGACTTGTATTATGTTTGTTGTGTGTGTGTGTGTTGTCTAACCTTTATTTCTGCACCTAAAAATAAAAATACACATAAAGCAACAAGGGAGTGAGAAACATCTCACTCTGGTTCAGATGTAGAAATAAATTTTAGGCAACGCACACACGATCATAATAAATACCACACAAATTACACATAAGCAAGCATAACTCCCAAGTTATAGATACATTAGAATACATATACATTCACTTATCATGCAATAATGTCATGGACTCGACTCATAAATGCATGCATGAGGCACCATATAGAAGTTTCACATTTCTCATCACTGGTATGCTGCTACAACAACATACTTTGGGCACGTTCATTCATGAATACATCACTGGTGACCCAAGGTACACCTGAAATAGCTCAATACATCATTGATATACGGCCTAAGCATCACACCTGGAATAGATAATTTCATCACTGGTGACCCAAGGTACACCTGGAATAGCTCAATACATCACTCGCATGCGGTCTAAGCGGCACACCTGGAATAGATCATTTCATCACTGGTGACCCAAGGTACACCATGGAATAGCTCAATACATCACTGGAATGCGGTCTAAGCGACACACCTAGAATAGATCATTTCATCATTGGTGACCCAAGGTACACCTGGAATAGCTCAATACATCACTAGTATTCGGCCTAAGCGACACACCTGAAATAGATCATTTCATCATTAGTGACCCAAGGTACACCTGTAATAGCTCAATACATCATTGGCATGCGGCCTAAGCGGCACACCTAGAGTCATATATGCACATGATGCGTGTCACACATTCACTATTTCATTGACTCAACACTTCACTTATCACGTCTCATATCATATCTCATGTCACATTATCTCATAATATCATATCACAGATCATACGTTCACTTTTCAAATTTTCACGTCATATTCACATAGTCTCATACAAGGAACTTCTCATAGTCATATACATCAAAATAACACATAACCATACCCAGAAATTATCCAACATCATACCCATTCAATTCGCATATCATAATATACAAAGCATAAAGGCCATAGATTCAACTTCATGATTTCGCGCATTTTCTACAACCAACTAGTTAATATAATATTTTTATTGGTCAAAACACTTTAAATATTATCCAAAACATGAATCCACCATCAATTTTACATATAATGCCTCAAAATTCATTCAAACATCATATCCCTAATTTTACTTCATAGGGTTTCCCACAAGAACCCATAGAACACTCTAATTCATATCAAAACTTGTCTATTCACTACTACAAAAGTAATGTTTTACTACGTCATATCTACATCGATTGATCTAAAAACGATGTAAAATAAAAATGCGGTGCCATTTTTGTAATTAAATGTAAAAAACACTAACATATTTACATCAGTTTTAAGGAGAAACGATGTAAATACGAAGTGCTCTATGTCGTTTTTATTTAGGAACCGATGTTGTACTCCCATTTCTTATCCAAACACTTACATTATGGATCAAAAATGCATTTCCAATCTCAAATCCCTAATCACTTCTCACAAGCCGCTCAACAAGGAGTAGGAGGAGGTCCTCTGCTCCAAGCCCTCTGTCTTCGCCCTCATTGATAAGCTCAATAAGCTTCGCTAGCCTCTTGCCATGGTTCTCATGGGGGAGCTTGAAGCCTTGTAGGAAGCATTTGAACTGCCATGGTGCAAAAACCCTAGCCAAGCACTCTGACTCGAGCAAGCTGCTACAATCATACGACATCATTCTAAAGGACTTTCTCAATCTGTTCTTGGTTTGCTCTCTAACGTGAAGATCGACTTTGCCTCCACGATGCTCACCCGGATGGCACCAACGTACTCCGAGAGAAGGACCTATACTTGATCTTTGTCTTGTGCAACTTGCTTATTTTACACCCTGTCGATTCGAGCTTCTCACACAAGAACGGGCTCCAGCATTACATATGGAACACATCAAGTTGTGGCAATGGTGAATACGGCGTGTGAGAAGGGTTTTGGATCTGAAATTCATAAAAAAAAAATTGTTGATGATAGGTATGTGGAGCCTAGCATTTGCCCTGATGATAATCCATATTCAAAAAAACTCAAATAGGCTTCAATGACTCACTCAATTTCAGGTAGAGTTTGATATTATAATCATATTCTGAATTTAAAGTTATTAATTTTTTTCTTGAATAATTTGTGTTCATTTTTACCATTAAATTTTTTGTTGCTCTTTAGTCTCTGGTGATATTGAAGCCTAGTCTTGGAAATTCGTAAGATTTATTTATTTGCAACCTTTTTGTTTTAGGTAGTAATTAGGTATGATATTTTTTTTAATCAACTGAAATAGATTGTATTTCTTTTGTTGAACTGCTATTTTTCTTTTGACTTACAGGCATTAAGCTTATAGATAGTAAACTTATATGAAAATATAAGATAAATCTTTTAAAAGAAGTAAGAAAAAAATTTATTAAGGATACTAAAGAAGCTTTGATTGGAATAATTTCCTGCTCCTTTGCACCTGCTATGATTTTGGGTTGATGATCTGCAAGTTATTTCAATTTCTTAATGAATATAGAAGTAGGATACACCTTTTTATTAAAGTTGTTCCCTGAAATGCAATTTAATTTATTATTTTTTTTGTATTCTAAATCTTATAAAATTATGATCTCATCCATAAGCTAATTGAAAATGTACATAGGTTCTTGGTGCTTGGGGTTTGGGCTGAGAATTCCGAATGGATGGGATGGAGATTACCCAATTCACTTTAATATGTATGTTTCATTTCTTAGAAAGATGTAATTAGTGCCTATTTGAAAGTCAATGTCGGTTATTCATAGATTAAAATAAATCATTAATTTTGGGATGAAATTAGTGCCTAATTTATTTTAAGCATTAAAGAACCAAACTGATGTTCAAAATCAATGTTGGAAAGCTTATTTTTGAAACTATAAGGTAGTTACTGTAGTGTTCTTAATATTTTTAGAATAGAATATTATATTCATGTTAAAGCATACAAATTATGCTTATGTGTAGGTTAATCTTAAATATTTAGTGGGACCTCCATTATCTTAGTCATGTCAATCTTGGTTAATTACCAATCTTATACACATACACTTTGACTACTATTTCCTTTATATATTGCTATGATACATGGATAAACTAGAACTATTAATAAAATCTGATAAAACCAAAATCTGAACAACCCTTTCTTTGGTTAAGGTATTATTCTCGTAGATTCATATAATGGTATAATAATCAAAGAAGTAGGATTGGTATTATGCTCACTTCCTTTAAGGAGTGGTTTGGTTGCATCTTAAGTAGGACCTGCTTTTGTGGGGTCTCAAAAATATTTGGAGATTAGCATATGGAGGCAATCTACCAATGGGTTAGTAAGTAAAATCAAGTGGTGATGATTTGAAGTTTCATTTTCCTTTTTAAATTTTAAATTAGTGTAATTGGTGTTAATTGTAATTCATTTTGAGAAAATAACTTTTTCATCGCTTTTTGTGAAAAATTTTATAAGTAATTAATTTTTGAAAAGAAAGGTTTTCCATATACACGTGAACACTACTAGAAAAGTTAAAATTAGAGAGGGAAAAAATTCGTCACTAAACTTCATAAAATCCGTCACAAATAAGTTAGTGACGGAATTTGTGACGGAAATGATTCCGTCACAAAATTTGGCGTCACAAAATATTTAGTGACGGATTATTTTCTCCGTCACAATTAGTGACGGAATTAAGGCGTCACAAACAATATAATTTTCGTCACTAATTTGTAACAATAAATGTTTAGAAATTAATAAAAATCCATCGCAATTTGTGAGGGATTAAATCCCTCGCAATTTGTGAGGGATTAAATCCCTCGCTATTTGAGAGGGATTGAGAGGTATGTGAGTCCGTCACAAATTGTGATGACACAAAATCCCTCACAAATTGTGATGAAAGAATCCCTCGCTATTTGAGAGGGATTAAATCCCTCGCTATTTGAGAGGGACTGAGAGGTATGTGAGTCCGTCACAAATTGTGATGACACAAAATCCCTCACAAATTGTGATGACACAAAATCCGTCACAAACTGTGATGCCTATAATTGACTAGAATCCGTCACAATTTGCGACGGATTTTATCCGTCACTAACTGAGATGAATCCCTCGCTAACTGTTTGATGACTAAATTTGAGGAAACTATTGTTTTAAGAGTCTGGTAATCAATTACCTATACATGTAATCGATTACCAGACAATGAAAATCATATGTTCAAAATTTACTTATTAAAAGGTTCTCTGGTAATCGATTACCCATTTATTGTAATCGATTACCAGAGCCTATTATTGAAACAATTTCAATCAAAACAAAAATATCAAGTCTTTTTTATGAAAATGCATGATATCATTTAAAATGAAGATAAAAGAACAATACAGACATCAAGAGGAGTTCCCAAGTTTAATGATGTACTTAATCGACAAGACAACACATGAAAAATAATGAATGACCTCTATCAGTGTAACTATGACAATAAAGCTTCATTGGAGTATATCCATAGCCATGATACTTTTCATCATTTAGAGATCAAAATCGACAAGGCACACATTTAGGCAAAGAAACCCCTTCAAACAATACACATGAAGCAACCTAATTTTACTAAGCTAGATTGCTTATATAGTGATGACCTTCTACCTATCTACCAAACATACAATTAATAGAGGCAACATGTTCCAAATCAAATCATACAAAAATTCAAATACAGGGGAAAAAATTCTTAAAATTGATTACCTCTTTTCCCGGCCTAACAAGCCTCAAGGCCACCTCAGTAGCAGTATTTGCAGTAGCAATAACATCAGTTGCCCTTCCTGTGACAGGACCTTCCTGAAGAACATGAGTGTGAGCCATAGCCGCGATGAAACCATTTATATGACAAGCCAAATCACTACAAACAACCAAAGAAACTACCATCAACTTCCCAGTAATAGCGAAAAACACAAATTTCATTCCCCCGTCACTCATAACAAAATTCCTACTGAGAAAAAAAAAAACCATGCTCAAAAATCTTACACTTTCAATATATCACCTTCTTCCAACACTATCTCGTCACTAGCTAGTGGAGAGAAATGGCAGACCACATTGTTTACAGATAAGCAAGTTGGGAAAGTAACACCTCTCTCAATCTTCCTCTTCACGTTCTTGTACACATTTCCAGTTTGTCTGTACACACACATAAAACAAACTCTATAAGCTATAATCCAAAAATATTAAAAATAAATAAATAAACAAAACAGCAATTCCGTATGCATATATGAACATGTATGTTAAAAAAGTATCACAATTCACAAATAATGCTCCTTCATATATAAATAATAAAACCTTACTCTCTAATATAGGAATCGTGTATGTTTACAGACATTCACGATTATTTTCTCTTGCTTGCCATGGTTTTTTGGGTGACAGGGGAGATCTTGGTGATGATGGTTGGTCTTCGAAGATTAAAGGACCCGGTTCACTATCCTGGCCATGGAGCAGAATGAAAAACATCAAAAAATCAACTGAAGTCGTCAAACAGTTTATAACAGAGCAGGATATTATAAAGGATTTCAAACCTTTCCACTACAATCACCAACAGCAAGCTTGACCTTCTCACACACATTAGATTTACAAGTGAAATAACCTCCATGTTCTTCCTCATTTCCATCATATAAAAAGACAACCCCTCTATAAATGTGCTTGACAATTCCTTGTTTACCATGCAAAATGACATAATAGATAAGATATCATGTGAAGCATGAAGATTCCAAATATACCACAAAGAAAAACCTGCTCATTCAGAGATAACAGACCTTAGATGGACCCTCCAGAACCTTGACAGTATCATTAACCAATATAGTCTTACAGTGTTGATCTAGGGCAGTAAGTTTCAAATCAAATAGCCCACTCTTTATTTCTTGGCGTTCAATAGTTACAGCAACAGGTCCATCTGAACTATCTTTAAGAATGTATTAGACAGGGAAATTAGAACAGAACTTCCATTAAACAACAGGTACTCAATCAAAAAGCTTGGAACAAATGACATTGTATAAGCTGAATCCTGTACCTTGTAAATATCATCTTTATCCATGCCTACTATTACACCGAAATCCTTCTTACTGCAATGACAAAGATTTGTCAGGAAGGAAAACAAGTGTAGGAACATACAGGCCCACACATGTGAATGCATCTGTATGTTTGCCCGTGTTTGAGCGTGTACAGGTGCATGCGCACACAAGAGAAATAATATATACAATACCATGAGTGTACTGCAATGGTAAAGATTTCAGCAAGTACATATGTGCATGGACGTAGATGTGCGTGCAGCAGATGAATCATGTGTATCCATTTTTGTGCATGCTTGTGTGGGTGTGGGTGTGCACGCATGCATGAGAGAAATAATTCATGTTACCATTAATTCTAGCTACGTAAAACATGGACTTACCCAAAACATACTAAATTTACATTCACTCAAACAAATAGTGTATGAGTACTTTTTATGCTTCACTCCAGAACAGAGACAACAGACAATCACAACTAGTTACACAAGTCCATTTTCACTTCATGGTGACTTACAACCATAAGTTTACATTCACTTCACGATTTCACAATATATCATATTGCAACGTTAAAATTGAATCACAGTTTCAGAACAACTGGAAAAAAGATGACAATCGTCATACTGTTGAATAAATGAAATGTTGAAACAAACTGTTGCAAATTAAACCCAAAGAATGGGAGACTAATAAAGTGGTTCCTCTCCAAAGAATGGGAGACTAATAAATTAAATCCAAAGCACTATTCTCTATCACACGGCAGCAGGATCGTAAGATCACTAGATTGCAACTTTAATTTTTAACAACATTCCATGGCAAAACAAATATAGTACAAGCAGATACCAAATGGAAACTAAAGGAAAACCAGCATCATCAAAGCAAATATATGAACTGACAAATTAAAAAATATATATAAGAAAAAATCATGTGGGCATAAGTCTTAATACAAGTGTTGGGAACTTCCCTGCAAAGTGGTGCAAAATATCAAAATAAGGTTCAGCTAAAGCAATATTGAAATCAGAAACCCAAAATATAACAATTCTAAAAAGCAGGGAATCAAATTAAAAGCAAGGGATAGTAGAGCCAATTCAAAAGGATAACCAAAGCCACTTAAAAAAATTATGTAGTTAGTGTTTAAAAACATCCAAGTAAATACAATATAGCGCAATGTGACCAGAAATTAACAAGAACACAGCAATGTATTATGTGAACTGATCAGAACAAGCAAATCACCAAGTACACTCTAGAACATCCAAGAGGATCAAAATCCTAAACCCAAAACAATAAAACGTGCCTGCCTTGTTGAGACCAGGTCCCAAGAGACGAGGAATTTGCTTGATCCTGCCACCATCTTGTTAAACAGCTGCTAGCAGTGCTATAACATTCTAAATTCTTGCATAAATAATCATTTGAAATGACAATAGTACTTGAAAGCAAACCAGAGAATAACTTGGAGTTCAAATTAGAGTTAATAGGTGAGCTTCCAACACAACAAAAGTACCAATCCAATTGCTAGATGTTAAAAAATTGAACTTGACAGTTAACTATGTGTACGTTTCACTTTTAGAGATGTTGCAAATATAGTTACTCGATCGTTAGATAATTGATATGCATAAAGGCCAAGAATTAATCATCCAAGTACCTAAAGTTACCTTTGAAAAATAAGCAATTTTCTAAATTTATGCTATCACAAACAAGCACATAATGCAACTGCTAGTTGTAGAATAAACTACAATGATACTCAACTCGAAGCTATAGAAAAAAGGAAAACTGTGTGAGGATGTATCTAATGAAAAAGTTATTTTGACTAGTGAGGGAAACCAATTTTAACCATACAACTACAAATGGATGATTGAAATTAATAGGTCACATGATCATCCCAAAAAGTACATGATTTTTATAATTTAAACTTAATCACTCATGATAAAGATTTAATGGCCAATACCTGTTCCTGTCAATCGCACACAAAAAAATATCATTGATGTCTCTCATACATAGATGTATAGTTTACTACAGTATCATAAGCTTGGCGGTTCAATATCTTAGACAAGTCAATTTCAAAATATGAGGCACCACTAGGCCCTAAGGTAACTACAATAAAGCACGGTGACATGACAAGAAATTTTACCTCCATAATCCTTCTCCTTGACATTCAAATAAGAATCAGGAAGCACCCACCGAACTCCCGGCAATTCTGCATTTCCAAAAAAAACCACAAACCGAATAAACCCTCACTAGCACAAAACACATGCAAAACACTTAAAGCTCAAAAACAACATATACCTTTAATCTTGTAAGAAAGCTCTTCACACACAAGCGCACCAAACGCAAAGTAGTGCCTAGTCCAAACAGAATATATCTTCATCCGGGCTTCCTCTTCACTACAAAAACCAAACCAACCACACTAAATAATCAAAATCCAAAACCCACAACCACCTAAGGGATGCACCTCCAATAGCTTCTACATAGCCCATTTAGGTTCACCTTATCATACAATAAGAGCTTAATTTTAATTAAGCCACTAGAGCAAATAAAAATAAAGAACTAAAACTAATTTATGTTAAAAATAAAATTCTTGAAAAAACTAATAGGAGAATTAGCTTATATACAAGGCAAATTATTTCATTTTTACTTGTTAATTTATTGTCTTGAAGAGGCTAGGTATGATGGATAAAAAAAAGGGGTTTTTTTAATGTTATTTTGTTACCTTCCGATAACCTTGGCCAAAGTTTTGATGTAGGAATCGATGATTTCGTCGCGGGTGGGGTCGCCTTCGGGCTTCTCCATGACGACGAGCCAGTGTTCGAAGTCGTAGCCGTCGAGGAGGATGGTTTCCTTGGGGGGGCGGTTGGACTAGTTGGGGTTGGGGTCGTTGAGGGAGGAGGTGGTGGCGCGTGTGGAGAGGGCGCGGAGGGAGGGGGTGGCGGGGAGGAGGAGGCAGCGGAGGGAGGGGGAGGCCGCGAGGGAGATGCGGCGGAGGAAGGAGAGGGCGGAGAGGGAGGGAGGAGCAGTGGCGGAGAGGGAGAGGGAGCGGGAGAGGAAGGGGGTTAGGGTTAGGGATTTGGGGAAGACGCGAGAGAGGATCTGAGTCGCCATCGTTGGATAATGGAAATGCAAAGGGTTTAGTAAAGAGTGAAAAGAAAAACTGTGCGAGAAAAGTAAAAGAGGGAAAATGATTAAAAAAATTTCAGGAAAGAGTGGTGCCTCTCTTTAGGGTTTAAACCTGTTCCTCTCCTCTCTGTGCGTTTTAAAAATATATTTTTTATTTTGAAAAAAAAAACTACCATTTTAACTCCTATAAATAATATGAAATAAATATCTTTAAAATACAATTATTTTTAAAATTACTACCTTATATTTTTATTAATTAAATTAATATATAAATAATATTTTGAATTTAAACTTGAAAATAATGATTAATATAATTTAATTTAAATGCAAAATAGTAGTATTTCAAATTTAAAATAATAATATATTTATAATAACAATAATAATAGTTCAATTTTGAAATTTTAACAAAATTTTAAAGTTTTATGTACAACACTTTTTCTTTGGATATAAAAAAATTATATTCTCTCCAAATAACTACATAAAATCTTCTAACAAAAACACAAGATCGAGTAATACCTGTCATATTAATATTCTCTCTAAATGATTTAACACAGCTGGAGGTGTGGTGGCCGGCGAGAGACTGTTGGAATGGTTTAACACAAAAAGAGGTGTGGTGGCCGGGTGAGGGACTGTTAGAATGGTTAAACGGAGAAGGAGCTGTGGTGGCCGGCGAGGGAGTGTGGATTCGTTTAACAGAGAAGAGAAAGAGGTCTGCTATGACAAGAGGGAGTGTGGATTCGTTTAACAGATTTTAGATTTTATTTATTATGTTTTATAATAAATAAAATCCAATATTAAATCAAAAGATTATAAAAATCATAACTCAAATCTAGGTAAATATTTTGATATTAAATTTATTATATTAAAATTAATTAAATATTTTTATCAAACAAACTCATTCAGATTTTAAATTTTATTTACTATCTTTCATAATCAAAAGAAATCTAATATTAATTCAAAAGATAATAAAAATTATAACTAAAATATTTATAAATTTTCTAATATTAAATTTAGTATATATTAAAATTAATTAATTAAATATTTGTATTTAAGAAATTGTTAAAGATTTTAGATATTTATTTTAAAGTTTTTATTTTATTAAATTAATTAAATTTTATCACTTTTTAATAAAGTGAGTGAATGATAATGAATTAACTAAAATTCAAAAATATATTTTAATTAAAAATAATTTTTTGGTTAATACGGTAACTAAAAAGTATTATAATAAATAATTAAACTAAAAAAAATAAATTTTATAATGGTTATTTTTTTAATGATGTTAAATTAAATATTTTAATTATTTTACAATAAATTAAATAATAATAATAATAAAATATGTTAATTGATATTTTAAATAAAATATATTAAAATATCATAACCAAAAGAAATCAAGTATTATATCGAAAGATGAATAATTGATTTAGTATGTATATACCTAATTTTATTTAAATTATATATTGAATTTAATTTTTACGTATGAATTTTTTATTACCGAAACAATTAAATTCTTTGTTTAAATATATTTATATTATAAACAATATAAATTGTTAAGATAATTCTATAAGATATAGTTTAGATATACTAGTTTATACTCTCTTAATTTATTGTTTAGTTTCCTTAGTCAATTTTATCTAAATTCCTAAACTTTAGGGATTGATTATGTTTTATGCCTATTTATTTTATTGTATCCATCAATTCAATAACATGAAAATCATTCAGATTCAAGTACTAAGGAAACTAAACTAGAAATTAGGAGAGGATAAACTAGTATATCTAAACTATATCTTATAGAATTATCTTAACATAAATATATAACAAAAAACACAATATTTTTTAAAAATAATGTAATTTACTCTGCTCACATACAAAAATTAATAAACGTACAAAGTAATCAAATATATTTAAAATTAAATAGGTCAAACTAAAGTTTTTACTATAATATGTATTTAGTTTAAAAGCATAGGCTACAAGTTATTTAAAAAAAAACTTATATTACACTTAAAAGATTGATCTACCTGAATAAAAATGAATAATAATATTAGTTATTATTATTATTATATTAAATTTAATGACTATATATAATATATTAAAATTATATATACTATAATATATTAAAAGATTGATCTATTTCAATAAAAATGAATAATAATAATAATAATTATTATTATTATTATTATATTAAATTTACAATAATATATTGAAATTATATATACTTTTATTTATCTTTTTAAATATTAAACTTGTTGATTTATATAATAAAGTGAAATTTATACGTCTAAAAATTTGTATACTTTATAATGAGTGTGCATGCTTTGTAAATTATCACTTGAGAGTACAAACGAGAGGTTAGAGTTGTTTGAGGCTAATTTGATGGTATTTCATTCTACCGTTGACTGTGGATAGTTATTACAATGTCAATTAATTCATATGTTATTTCCCTTCCTTTTTCTTTGAGATACATATGAATATATAGTTCTAATATTTATTCATTTGAATCAATTCTAACTCATATTTTTTACAATATTAGGATACTTGAAAACACAAGATCGAGTAATACCTGTCATATTAATAACTTTCATGCAAAATAAAATATTTCCATTTTTTAGGTTGTGCTTATTTCTTTCATAAATCTAAATTAGATTATTTTATAAGTTTGCTTTTAAGCATAAAAATTAAGAAATTAAAGGATATTTTTTTATTAACAAAAAATAAGAAATTTTTAATTTTTAACTAAAAATTTAAATTTTAAAATTAAAAATTATGAAATTAGAAAGATATTTTTCAATAAATAACTAAATTAGTTAATTATTATTTATTTTATATTTGAGGACATTATCTTCTTATAGTTATTTTAATGACTTTTATAGAATATTTTAAAGGTTTTTAATAATTATTACTATTTTAATAATGAATATTTATGAAAATTAATTTTTGTAATATTTTGATTTTTAAGTAGCCCAAAACGGGCCGTTCTCAAACTTGGGCTTCTACGCTCTTAAGTAAAAAGAGTTGTGCCCTGATTATCAGCTATAGCTTTTGGCCTAGTGGCCTACCATGGTCATGTAATCGATTACCAGTATGTGTCTGCTTGTTAGAGCTGTCAAAGTGGGCTCCAGCCCGTGGGTCAACCCGGCCCACCTTGAAAACGGGCCGGGCCGGGCCAAAAAAATGAAAAAATTTATGATGGGTCAAAAAATGTGACCCGACCCACTTTCGACCCGGCCCACCTGGGTTGAACCCGTGGTGGGCGGGGTGGCCCACCTGACCCACTTACCAACCTATCCCCTAAACCCACTAACAACTCACTTAACTATTTATTATTATATATGCATTATTTTAATAAGATATCATTTTTTTTATAGATAAAGATAAAATCAATGTTAAATAATATGACATTACTATAAATTTATCTATCCAAACCTCTAATAAAATTTAATATTGATGAATAATCACTCTCATGAAAGATTTTTTATTTTTTATTTTTTTAATTTTTTAAAGTTGCACACTTATTAATTTAATTTTAATGTTGTACCCATTATACTTAGTTTAAAAAATTTTACTTTAGATTAAATATTATTTTATATTGAAATTTATTTTAAATTATAATTTTTTTTAAATAAATAAGGTGGGTTGGTGGGCTGCCCGTTTAGCCCACCAACCCGTCGTGGACCGGGCCGGGCTAGAAAATTTTAGATAATAAACTTGGTGGGTCGGGCCGGGTTGGCCCACTTAAAAAGTGGGTTGAGGTGGGCAGGGCCAAACGGGTCGGGCTGGCCCGTTTTGACAGCTCTTGTTCAGCTATATAAAATTAGAAAGATATTTTTCAATAAATAACTAAATTAGTTAATTATTATTTATTTTATATTTGTGGACATTATCTTCTTATAGTTATTTTAATGACTTTTATAGAATGTTTTAAAGTATCAGCTATTGGTCATGTAATCGATTACCAGTGCATGTTTCCTTGTTCTGATATATGTAATCGATTACAGAGTAGTGTAATCGATTACCAGTGCTAATTCACTTATCTAGGTATAGTGTAATCGATTACCATGTAATGTAATCGATTACCAGTTCCAACAATGCAAAGAATCTCAAAAAGGTGTAATCGATTACCATAGTCATGTAATCGATTACACGACTCCTCTACACTTAAAAAAGTGCAGTTCGTCTTCTTCCTCACGAAAGAAAACCCAAAACCCTCCGCGCCCTTAGATCTTCAAATCCCCATATCTTCCTCAAATCTTAACCAAATTGAGCCCCGTTTGTTCCATTCTTCATCATTTTCAAGTCTATTCAACTCTAACGATTGCATTTTTCAAAACAAACATTCAAATGGCAGAATCATCCAAACGTCATAAGGGTTCTTCGTCTCGTTCAACCACCGCCAGGCGCCGCCAACAGCCTCCCTCCGACGATGCCCCTACTCCTACGAATCCCATTCCGTACGCTGGACGTGCTCTCGCTCTGTTCTCCACAGACAAACAACGAGATAAGTACTACTAGTTATTTTCTGAGAGAAATATTGTTGATCCCAAATATATCAGTATTAATTTTTTTGAGGATGAATCTTTTGAGTGTTATACGATTTTTAAGAATTATGGGTTAGTAGATTTTATGGCTATGAAAAACCCTGTTTATCCAGAATTAGTTAGGGTCTTTTACAGCAATTTGGAAATTAGGAATGGAGTTCTTTACAGTGAGGTTAAAAAGATTCCAATAGTGATAAATCAGTCTCTGTTCCGGGATTTATCAAAATTAAAAGATCAAGGTACTCTGTTTGAGGGAACGATTCCGGATACATGGAAACCAGAATATTCCCATCCCAATGCCCGAAGTATGATTTGTGTGGATAATGTTGACATGGCTGGAAGATTATTGGCTGGCTCAACGAAATTTGATTGTAGAATCATGCATTACATAATTGTTCGGGTACTGCTTCCACGCACGACTAACCTTGCACAGGCTTCAGAAGAGGACTTAATTTTGATATGGGCTCTAATCACTGGCCGGGAATTTAGCTGGGCTCATCTGATTAGGAGTCGAATGAAGAAGGCCTTGCGGGTTAATGCTTCTCTTCCATACCCACATTTTGTAACTACTATTTTGGAACATTTTAAAGTTCCTTTGGAAGATGAAACCTGGGTTCCAGTTAAGAGGGTCTTTGAGATTGGAGCAAATGCAATTGCTTCCTTTGGGTACAAGAAAACACTGGACAACACCTGGGTCAGGAAGCGGGATTTTCAAGCAGTAAACACTGACGATCGAACTCCGTCACCACCTCCTCAAGATCCTTCATCAGCACTTCTCTCGGATGTTCTCAATGAAATTAGAGATCTCCGGTTCTATGTTGGTGAACGTTTTGATTCTCTTGACACTCGCATGACTCGTCTTGAGGAGGAAGTAAAATCTCTTAGACGCCCTTCCGAGTAGCTAGTTGACTCTGATTCTGTTATTTGCTATTTTAGTTTATCTTATGTTTTGGACTATTTTTTAGTCAATTTCTGGATCTTTGATTAGTATGTTTTAGATTAATTCTGCTCGCTTGACTCCGACTATTTTGCTCATAGGACATATTGTACTTTTGTTTCTGAATGGTGTTTGTTTATCTTATTCAATTTTTTTTATATATTGTCTCATTCCTTTTGATGTTGCCAAAGGGGGAGAGAAAAGGAAAGAAGGGTCCTGATCAAATATTAGATATTTTGAATTGAACAATTTAATCTGATCATTACAACTGTCTATTTAAAGTCAAATTTTTACAATATAAAAATTAACATCAAACAATGATTTATTAAGGGGGAGACTAAGGGGGAGTGATCGATATACACTGTTTTATGTTTCTTTCCATCTACAGTATGTTGTCATCATCAAAAAGGGGGAGAAATATTGCATAAAGTTCTTGGCCATTTAAAATAAAGAATTTCAAAGAAAACCCAAATATGATTTATATTAATAAGGTTTTCAAAATAAAGGTTTTCAATATTTTAAGTTTTAATAAGGCAATTATTGTTTTTAAGAGACTATGTAATCGATTACCAGAAGATGAAAATTTCAAAATTTGAATTTAAACTTTACAACGTTCCAATCATTTTGAAAATAAACCGTTGTAATCGATTACCAAGTGTTGTAATCGATTACCAGAGCATTTGTGAAATTCTTTGAAGTAGTAGAATTTCAAATTCTCCCAAAAATGTAACAATTTGAAATTTCTCATATTTTTTCCCCCTTATCTCACTTATATATTTTATCTTATATCTTCATATTTTTAATTATTGAATATTCAAAAATACTTTAAAAATTATTAAATATTATCTAAATTAATTTTTAAAATTATTAAATATTTAAAAATTGGTTAACATTTTTTTTATAAAATTTTATTTAAAAATCTCAACATATAAATATCTTTTTAAAAGCAATTTTATCATGATAGAATCATATTATCATATATCCAAATTAACAATTTAAAATTTAAAAAAATTGAATTGACTTATCCAAACAAAATATTTTAACAATGATAGAAATTGAAATCAAAGTAATTCAAATATCAAGAATTTCAAATTCCTTGAATTTGTAAAATTACTCATCCAAACACACCATAAGGGAATGCAATTATAAGAGACAATTATATGAGTAAGATGTTTATTGTATGGATTAGAGTACTCTGTGGGTTCTTAAGAGAACCTGAGATAAACAAATAAACTATGTAAGTTTATATTTTACTTTTTGATTGTTCTGTTGTATTCCTTGTTGCGTGAGATGTATCAATATCTATTTAATTCCACAAATACATAAGTTTTGATTTGAATTAAACATGTTTGGTAAATTTCAATTATGAAAAAGATTATGTTATTCAATTTTTGTTATTTGTGTTATGGTATGTGGGGTAGAGGGTGTCACACAAATGATATATATTTATTATTAATAAATACATAAAATATATATATATTATATTTTTATAATATTATTCATAAATTAATATCAATAATATTATTAGTATATTTATACATAAACTAATAATTTGATAAATATAACTTATTATATATTAATATACTTTTACAAAAATATAAATATACATATCTTATATATCTACTATATTTATATTTTTGTAAAAGTATATTAATATATACTAAGTTATATTTATCAAATTATCAATTTATCTATAAATATACTAAAAATATTATTGATATTAATTTATTAGTAATATTAAATTATTAATAATATATAAATTTTATTTATTTAGTAATAATAAATATATATCATTTGTTACATTAATAAAAATTATAGTATATGTTAACTTAAATAACCTATTCATAAATTAATATCAATAATATTATTAATATATCATTTAGTGACGAAATTTGTGACGGATTTTTTAGAGACGAAGTCCATTCCGTCACAAAATCCGTCACAAACATTTTTTTTTATTTAGAGATGAAATTTGTGACGGATTTTTAGAGACGAAAATTTTTCCGTCACAAAATCCGTCACAATTTTTTTTTTTTATTCAGTGACGAAATTTGTGACGGATTTTTAGAGACAGAATAGATTCCGTCACAAAATCCGTCACAAAATTCAATAAATTCTAGTCCGTCACAAAACTTAAAATTCCCTCACAAAATGCGTCACTATTAGCGATGCTATTTTTTCCGTCACAAAATTCGTCACAAATATTAATTTTTCTAGTAGTGGAATATGAGTATAACATTTGGATGGATTCAATTAGGCAAGAAGTATTTTTTTTTTAATATTAGTTTAATCTAGAAGTAAGGAACAAATGTTTTACCTATGATCACTATTTTTTTTTTGCTTGTGTTCTTCTATAATGTAAAAGTATATTTTTTAATATCAACTTGATATTCCCTGCAATTCTTGTTGCCAATGAATGCTTCTTGTATTTTCAGGTTCTAAAATATCATTGTGATGGGTCTAAGATTGGTTCCTTGCTGCAAATTATGAATTGTACTCATACTATATATGGTTCTAGGCTTCTTAGGCATCGAGTATGAGTTGCTTCCATTCCTCATGTACAATCACTAGATGTTGAATTCTCAATTGTCTTTTCCTTTTGAGCCAAACAACGAAGAAGATGCATCTTTAGTTATTTTTTTTAACCTATTTCATTGGATGTTTCAAAACTCATACTAGTTGTACAAGACCACAAGTATGTTTCAAATAGTAACAATATTGTGTCATACATGATGCCCGAACCTAATATGAGTGTTTCTTTAATTATTACCGAGATATAAGGAATATACGATGAGTATCTCAATATGCTAATTTGTTTTACAAACACATGCTTCATTTCTCAGTATGCTAATTATTACCGAGATACAAGAAATATATAAGGAAGATTTAGTTATGATTACTTTGACTACTAATTTTGAATTTCATTTCATTTCATTTATTTTGTAATTACATTGTTTGGTGTTACAATCAAGAATGAAGAACTTTTATTTTTATTTGTTGTTCTATTGTATTTTACAATTGATTTTATAACACATCAATATTATTTTAATGAGGAAAAAATGTTTATAGTCTGATGGCCATTCTTTTTCTTTAATTGTTCGGTAATAATTAGAAGAAAGAAAAAAAATATATATATACATACTACATCGGTTCTTCAATAAATTGATGTAAAAAGTGTTGAATATACTACATCGGTTTGTATAAGAATCGATGTAGTTTTATGTACTTTCTACATCGGTTTTTGAAACAGATGTAAAATATCTCACACATTCTACATCGCCTGAATCTACATCGATTTTAGAACTGATGTATATTATCTAAATGAACCGATGTAAAATGTCCCTCCTATAGTAGTGATTTTTGAAATTAAACACATATTCACACTTAGAAAACAACAAGGAACCACAATAGAACAATCAGAAAGCAAAATAGAAAACTTCCATATAAATTTCCTGTTTCTATAGGCATACATCAAGCACGGGATTGGGGGCCAATCCTACTACCCAAGAGTTATTTTCACACCCCCGATTGAGGTTTCTCACTCCCCCTTTACTTAGATAAGCAGAAGATGAAGCTAGAGCAGAATCTAGTTGACCTCCTTCTCTTGGTTCTCCTTGGTCTTCAGAGAGCGTGTCCAGGAGAAGTGCCTGACTATGCTATTTATAGACGTCAAAAGTGGTCAGAATGGCCCGTTTCGAATCCAAAATGGTCCGTTCTAGATTCATTCATCATGTGTAAAATTCACATCTAGAACAGCCCGTTCTTAAACCAGAACGGCCCGTTCTAGAGTTGAGTTTAACTCATAACAGCCATGTTTGGAATGACTCATTTCCAAAGTGGAATGGCCCGTTCTGGGTTTGAATTTTCCTCATAACAGCCTGTGTTGGAGTGACCCGTTCCAATCTAGGGTTTATAGGACTTTTTAGTAGTTTGGAACGGCCCGTTCTGGGCTACTAAATCACCCTTATGATTTATGAAAATTGGGGTGTTACATTGGTGATGAGGCTTAGGCTTCAATTGGGAGTGCTTTGATAGGATATGTGACATCGGGGCATAGTTAGGACTAGTTTAGGACTTTAGATTCTTTCTTGTTTGGAAAACCTTTAACTTTATTTCTTTTGTAATTTTCGCAAGTGAACTATGATTATGTATGTGAATGTGAATCCTTTACCTATTTGCTAATTGAGAAAGTTTTTATTCATTCAAATTTTATCTTACCATTTTTGTGTATTATGTCGGGGTAGAGGGTGTCACACTTGGAATTTAAACTACAAAAATTCCAAAATCTTTGTCAAAGGGACCAGAGATCTCTTAATCAGGATCTCAATGAGTTTATTTACTCAAAGTTCTTATGAAAAGAGTCAATGGGAAGATAGAATGAAAATGTCCCCTCAAATGAGGTGTATCAATGTTTAAATAGAGTTCAAGGGTGTAGAATAGTCGTTCTCCCTTTGGAACGACCATTCTCAGCCCATTTTTACAGTGTAAAATCACATTTGGAACGACCATTCTCTCTATGAGAATGAGCGCTTTGGTGTTTCATGGGAACGACCATTTTCATTACCAAAACGGTCGTTCTCAACCTTCTAGGCTTGATTCCATACTTTTAGGCTTGATTCTTGATTGTTTGACCCTTGGAATGTCTCTTGAAGGCCTTTTGATTCTTCATGAAGTGTTCCAAAGTCTTCAAGGTCTTCCTCTGAGGGTTACTTCTCTCGCTTTAGAAGCTTCCCGTCTTCGGATTCTCATCCAGGATAGAAATTGGTATCTATACACCTATTAATAGAGAAATATAGTAGGCTTAATTAGAATATTTAAATAATAAAAAACCAACCCAATAAATCAACTAATTACATCACTAAACAAATCTTAACATTACAATCTAAAAAGAAAAAGAAAGTACTAAAAAGAAAAAGAAAGTACTATGCAGAGCCAAAACATTGCAACGTATTTTTGGATCACTTAATGTCCGAATTGGCCTTTTCTCCCAATAGAGAAGTTGTAGAACTTTCTCTTATCTTTCTAGGGACACCAAAAACGTTTAAATCTAATGTTGAAAACTCTAGATATGGCATGCATAAGAAACAATGTCAAAATAGAAAAAAAAAATTACAGGAATTAACTAAAATTTACAACTAAGATCAAAATGACTCACTAGAATAAATCAAAGTTAATATATTATAATATGATACTAATAAAAGTCAAATAAACAAAAAAAAAAACAATGCATAAAAAGATATATAAAAATTGATCTATCATGTACCTTCGTTTCAATTTTGTTGATTCTTGTTGTTGTTGCTTTACTTGGGTTTTGGACTATTCCCCCAAACATTTTTGTTTCTGTTTTTTTTTTTCTTTCCAATTTTTATAATACATTTTGTATGTGTTGCAGATGATTGCTGGCTTACGGGTGTCAACGTTGTTGGATGTCTCTATCCCATGATGATGTTTTACATACCTAGTTTAAAACAAGTAAATATACAAAAAAAATATATATATATATATATATATATATATATATATGAAAAGATTCCAATTAAAAACTTTAATTATGGTTTTAATATTAACATACAAAATTATTGTAAAATAATTAGCATAAAATATTATTATAATAATTAATATATTTTTATAGTTTTATCGTATTTACTGGATTCATATTATATTATATACTAATTAAACATATAAAATTAATTTATACTAAATATAAAATGTTTTTTAATTTTGGTAACTCCTTTTTGTTGAATTTTTATTTTTTTTTGTTATATTGAATAAATATGTATAACTCCCAATATTATTTGGCTCTTCTTTTACATATTATTTTCTATTATATAAATGATGATTAAACCATCTTATTTATACAACCATGAGTGAGATTACCCATGGTTTTCTAGACAACTAAATTCTGCTTTTAGGAAGTTGATTTTCAATCTGATTTCAAAGAAATGCAAGTATGAATTTGAAAAGAAAAGCTCCCCATTATAATATACTTATTTCTTGCATATGTTTATCTCTATTTTTTTTTCTTTATTACAGAATTCTTATTATATTTTGTTGTTACTTTTTTTGTATTTCATTCTTATTTATATTATTATGTCTATTTTTCCTTTTCATTTGTTTCAATGTAGAAAAAAGTAAGATTATTAGATTTTTTTTTTACATTTTTAATAAAATTAATTTTTAGGTCATATAAAATTATGAAAGTCTCGGCAATGAGATAAATTATGAATAAAAGCCCTTATATAATGACATTAAGAACAAATTTTATACCTAACATTTGTTGAAAAGATTGAATGAAGACTTAACATATAGTTGTTATAAATTTTAAGTTATTTTTTGTAAATATTATTTTTAAGTTATTATAATAAACATGTCTTCTTTAATTGTAATTTCATATTAAAATACTTTATTTATGATACACTTTTATAATATGAAAATATTCAAGCATGTATGAAAAAGGATTAATATCAAAGTTATATATTTAAAAATTTTATATCCAAATTATTTTGGATTTACAATAAAATATTATATTTACTTTGTTATAAAATAAAATAAAAATAAAAATGGTTCAATATATAATTATTTAATATTTTTTATCAACAATTCCCCTAATAAATAATAATATAATGTTCGGTTCACTAAAAATATAAGTTCGTTGTAGTGCTTAAATAATAAATTAATATATTTTTATTTATCACGTATAAAAATTGTTAGTTTATTTATCTATTATAAACAAAATATATCTAAAACAATTCACAAAACAAAATTTTCATTTATGTAAATATTTATTTATTATATATATATATATTATTCATAATATATTAAATTAATATAATAAAATTTATCATATATTTATTTATTTAGTTAGTTTATCATATTTATTCGTCATCTTAATATTAATATAACAACATAAAAAATATTAATTATATTACTTACTAATTATGAAAAAAAATTTAATGTGTGAATATTTGTGACTTATTAACATTAATATAGGAAATCATAAAGGTATAATAAAATATCAATCATAGCAAAATATAATCATATTGATTATTAGTTATAGACAAATATCAATATTAATGTAAATTTAAATTTAACAAAAAATCATTTCATTATATATATATATATATATATATATATATATATATATATATGAGGGTTCAAACGACACCAGTCTAACTTTTACTAAGTGTTACACCGCTCAATAACTTTATATTAATTGTAAATTTTATAAATCCAACCGTTAGATTGAAAGTTCTTTACTCTTAGATCATATATACAAAATTTTATATTAATCCAAGATGATTTGATACTTCATTCTTATAAAACAAAATTGACGTAATATATTCATTTTAAAATATACTAAAATATGAACACTTTAATTACCTTCAAGTTGTTGTTCAATTTTAACAAAATTTGATATACACATATAAAGTGATATGAAATTTTAATCTAACGGTTGAATTTACAAAATTCATATTTAATATAAAGTTATTAAGCGGTGTAACACTTAGTAAAAGTTACACCGGTGTCATTTGAACCCTCCTCTATATATATATA
Source organism: Cajanus cajan (assembly GCF_000230855.2). NCBI lineage: Eukaryota > Viridiplantae > Streptophyta > Magnoliopsida > Fabales > Fabaceae > Cajanus > Cajanus cajan. The sequence continues at coordinate 16,725,225 of NC_138520.1, read as the reverse complement.
TAGAGGAGGGTTCAAATGACATCGGTGTAACTTTTACTAAGTGTTACACCGCTCAATAATTTTATATTAAATGTGAATTTTGAAAATCCAACCATTAGATTGAAAGTTCATATCTCTTAGATCATATATATCAAATTTTATATTAATCTAAGATGATTTGATACTTCATTCTCATAAAACAAAATTGACGTAATATATACATTTCAAAATATACTAAAATATGAACACTTTGATTACCTTCAAGTTGTTGTTCAAATTTAACAAAATTTGACATATATGATCTATGAGATATGAACTTTCAATCTAACGGTTGGATTTTCAAAATTCACATTTAATATAAAGTTATTGAGCGGTGTAACACTTAGTAAAAGTTACACCGGTATCGTTTGAACCCTCCTCATATATATATATATATATATATATATATATATATATATATATATATATATATATATATATATATATATATATATATGTATGTATGTATGTATAGGAGTTATAATTACATCGGTGTAACTTTTACCAAGTATTACATTGCTCAATAAATCTATATTAAATGTGAATTTTATAAATCCAACTGTTAGATTGAAAGTTCATATCACTTTATACGTGTATATCAAATTTTTTTAAAGTTGAACAACAACTTGAAAGTAATCAAAGTGTTCATATTTTAGTGTATTTTGAAATGAATATATTACATCAATTTTGTTTTATAAAAATGAAGTATCAAATCATCTTGGATTAATATAAAATTTTGTATATATGATTTAAGAGTAAAGAATTTTCAATCTAACGGTTGGATTTACAAAATTCACATTTAATATAAAGTTATTGAGTGGTGTAATAGTTAGTAAAAGTTACACCGGTGTAATTATAACTCCCTCTATATAATTACACTGATATAACTTTTACTAAGTATTACACCACTTAATAACTTTATATTAAATGTGAACTTTGTAAATACAGCTGTTAGATTGAAAGTTCTTTACTCTTAGATCATAGATACAAAATTTTATATTAATCCAAGATGATTTGATACTTCATTTTTATAAAACAAAATTGACGTAATATATTTATTTCAAAATACACTAGAATATGAACACTTTGATTACCTTCAAGTTGTTGTTCAATTTTAACAAAATTTGATATACACGTATAAAGTGATATGAACTTTCAATCTAACGGTTGGATTTACAAAATTCACAATTAATATAAGGGGGGTGTATTGGATTAGGATTTTAAAGGACTTTTTTAGTTAAAAAAATCCTGCAGATTTTAAAATACTTTGCATGATTTTCATGACTTTTAAGACTTTGAAAGATTCTACAAGACTTTGAATCAGGATTTTAATGGATTCTACAAGACTTTTAAATCAGGATTTTAATGGATTTTACGGGACTTTGTGGATTTTGTAGAATTTTCGTGGATTTTTGACATATGATAAAATTTTAAAAAAAAAAATTCATAAATTCAAATTTAAAAAGAGTCAAAGACAAAAAAAAAAAATAACAATGTCTAAATAAATAATAATAATAATAATAATTATTATTATTATTATTATTCTCTATAATATCATATCCTCTAAAATAACATTCACCTCCATATCTATAGTTATACTAGTCGTCTAAGCATTAGCATCTTCTCGCTCTTGCTCATGAGTTTGAATAATAAGCTCAAAAGTATGATCTTCATTAATAGGTAATATTGAAGATGAAGGATCAAATACCTTGGCCATTATAAAAAATATGTAAAAATAGAAATATAGAAACATAAAATAATTTTTTATATAAAAAATCAGTATATTCGATACTGAGAAAATATTTAGATATATAAAATTTTTAATATAAACAGAAGTATTTAGATACAGAAAATATATATATATATATATATAAGTATTTTATTTATATATTATATTAGAATTTTTTAACAATATTTATAAATATAAATTAGTCTAAGAAATATTTTAACAATATTTCCTTTTTTTAAAAATAAGTTAATGGAATCATAAACCCTAAACCCTAAAAAATTAGATACTGCAATGTCTTATGTTAATTTTCTTTTTTTTAAATATAAAAAAATCTTAATTTCATAATATAAAAATTTAAAAAACTTAATAGTAAAAAAAATAAAATAATTGTTTAGTCATAAAAGAAGGAGGGATAAGAGTAACAAACTCAAGAGAATGAGAGAGATCGCAGTTTTTATGCTGAGAGGGTTTTCCCCTCAACTAAGATCCATTTTCATCTCATTTTACTCACAGAAATCCTAATTCAAATTCATCTTTTATATATATATATACATATATTGTAGAGATTATGATATCAATTTCATCTTTCACCTTTTCCTTTTCTTGACGTGTGTTATAAAATAGAGTAGCTCAATTAAAGAGAACGAAGAGAAAAATAGAGCAAGTCAATGACACTTTCATTTACATATTGGAGCTTCACAAAATAGGGGAATGGAATAAGAAAAATACTACAGTATTATATATAAGCAATGAACAGTAGTGCAGTATTATTAGCAGAGAAAAAAATGGAGAAGATAGAAGCATAGAGAAAACAAAGATGAAAAATTCACTTGGAAATTCTTGAAGCACTTGAAAAGTCACTTCAAACAATCCTTCAAAATTTGATGGGTTTGGATGGGATTGTTTTATGAATTTGGTATTTATAGATAACACTAGAAAGTCTTTCAAAATCCCTCTAATATAACAATCCTTTAAAATTCTTATATTTTTGAATACCAATGGATTGTTTTTAAGTTGTAAAAAATCTCAAATGAATACCGATAGATTTTAATGGACTCTTTAAAAAATCTTGAAAATCCATATTGAATACCACTGTATTGTTTTTAAGTGACATAAAATCCTGATTGAATACCAATGGACTTTTTTATTCAAAAAAAATCTTTTAAAATCCTATGAAATCCTAAACAATACACCCCTAAAGTTGTTGAGTAGTGTAATACTTAATAAAAGTTACACCGGTATAATTATAACCCCCTCATATATATATATATATATATATATATATATATATATATATATATATATATATATATATATATTCTTCAATGATATCTAAATTAGGATTGACTAATATTTTTGTTCCATAGAAAGTATTTTGATATTCTCACTATTTTTATAATTAGCATCATATTTTATAGGTTTTTGTTATAATAAATTGAGTTATTATATGATTATTAAATGAATGTATTTCACTTTTGAATCAAATTATTTAATTAAATAAAATTAATTTTTTAAAATACATATCAAATTTTAAGTATAATTTTATTAAATCATTAATATAAAAAGTAATATAGTGTTCTTATTAACTAAGGAAAATAATATTTCAAGAGTTGTTTGCTCTATCATACAACTATCATGATAAAAAAAAAATATATAGATATAATATTATATGGGTTACCAAAATAAGCCAAACATTACACATGTAACAAATCTATTATTTTATATTTGAGCACATTACATGACTTACTATAATTAAGGTTGCAAAGCCTACTAACTATTAGTGATCATTAACTTATACAAAGGATTATAATCCATTTTGTAGAATGAAAGCACAGTTTTATCATCAAGATATTGGTTATTGCATCATCAACTTGACGAATTAATTTAAGAAGCATGATTTTCCTTGGGACAAGCTTGTGAAGAGGCTACTACCATTTGCTCCTCAGAAATGCCAGCATTGCACATGTTAGCAAAAGCTCTTGTGTATTTCCTTCCATAGATTGACAATTTACCGCAATGGCTCTCGTAAGTTTTTATCTGCATGAAATTTATCACATGTACATGTATGTCATCTAGCATCATACCATACAAAGAGTGTGAACAATGTCAATTATCTATACATGTATATAAAAATATTCTTAATTTTCGGTATTCTTGTTTTTAGACAATTTTAACCATTTATAAAATTATTTTTTAAATATTATTTTTTCTTTGATTCTCTTTATAATCACTCACTCCTTTTACTAATTGCATATGATGTATTAACAGAAAGACACATGTACCTTCTTAATATCACTCACTTCTTTTACGAATACGAATTGCATATGTATTAACAGAAAGACACATGTACCTTTTACCCACTAGTTGATGAATAAAGTGCCTAAGAAATTTTATGGTCAATATACTTGTATCTAAGAATTTCTTCCCATAACCAATGAAGGTGGTAATAATTTATATGCAATCTATTATAATACTTACAAGGGTCTTGAAACAATCCCAATCATCGACAAGAGGCTGGCCTGGTGGACGAACATGGAGCAACATGGTGGAGCTATTATTCTCTTCCCCAAACAAGAGATCCCCTATGAGATGGAAAACACTATCTACATGCTTCCTATGTGCAATTTCATCATCCAACTCTTTTTGAGCTTCCAACTTCTCCTTAGAACCATTCGGGGCCTTTTGCAACTGAAACAATAAAGAAATAATTACTTCTGATCTTCTCAATTTTTAAAACTTTCATATGTTCAAGCTCAATGACAAAAGCAATGGAAAAAAGAAGAAGAATTCACATTTCAGTGTATGCAGGTTAGAGTAGTATGCACAAGATCTTATATTTGAATCTTACTAGAATGATTGTAATATTTTTGTACAAAAAGATTTAAAACTTTCATGTTCAAGTTCAATGACAAAAGCAGTGACAAAAAGGAGATATTCACATTTCTCTCTATAACATGAATGTATACAGGTTAAAGTAGTATATACAAGATCTTATATTTAAATCTTGTTATATTGGGAAAAATTCAAGTCCCACATCGACTAGAGATTAGGCAATTGAATAGTATATAAGTGGAAAGCAACCCTTACCATACAAGCCGGTTTTGTAGGGTTGAGTTAGGCTTAATCCACTATTCTAAGAGTTATAGTGTATTCAAGTCCCGTCATTAAAAAAGGGCCACCTACTATTCATTGATGCATGTGTCATAGGCATGAGGGGGTGTATTGGGAAAAAACCCAAGTCCCGCCTATCCTAGATCATTAAAAAGGGTCACCCACCATTTATCCACGTACCAAGCCCAATAGTGCTGGACGTGAGGGGGTGTATTGGGAAAAACCCAAGTCCCACATCGACTAGAGATTAGGCAATTGAATAGTATATAAGTGGAAAACCCTCACCATACAAGCCGGTTTTGTAGGGTTGAGTTAGGCTTAATCCACTATTCTAAGAGTTATAGTGTATTCAAGTCCCGTCATTAAAAAAGGGCCACCTACTATTCATTGATGCATGTGTCATAGGCATGAGGGGGTGTATTGGGAAAAAACCCAAGTCCCGCCTATCCTAGATCATTAAAAAGGGTCACCCACCATTTATCCACGTACCAAGCCCAATAGTGCTGGACGTGAGGGGGTGTATTGGGAAAAATCCAAGTCCCACATCAACTAGAGATTAGGCAATTGAATAGTATATAAGTGGAAAGCAACCCTCACCATACAAGCCGGTTTTGTAGGGTTGAGTTAGGCTTAATCCACTATTCTAAGAGTTAGAGTCATTGTAACTTTTTTGTACAAAAACATATCTAACCAAGAATTACCTCGAGCCAAAGATGGAGTAAAGGGGCATCTCGTTGTTTGACAAGTTTAGTTTGAGTAGTAGATGGTTCAAAGGATGATGCATTTCCAGAGCTGGTCGAGTTGCCATTAGGACTTGCCGGGTGTGCACCAATGAAGGTAGCTAGAAAATCGTTGCTGAATTTTGTATCTCCATATTGCGTCACATGAGAAGAGGCGTTAATATTACCAACTAATGTTCTTCGGCGAACCTATACACAGCTCACAAGAATTAACATATATTTTACATTCGATCAAAATTATTAAATATGTACTATATAGTATATACATATATTGGTTCAATTATGATGGCTTACGGTTTCATATTGTTGCTGTAGAGTTTCTTTCGTCATATCATTGTCGTCACTGATCCATAAACAAATCCAAACAATCAAGGAAATTTACATATGAGAATTGGATGAAGATTGACCTATGCAACTTTTCTATTAATTTTATGAGAGGCATTGAACAAACATAAACAAATGCCTTTAAAATAAAAATCTCAACAAATAAGGGTTTGAGGTGTATAAATTAATCATATAAAAGTATACACTGCACTAAATTATTTGTAGAGCATCTATTAGGAGAAGATAACCCCCCTTCTATATATGTAGAACTCGGTATTTTAAGAGATTAGTTTAAAAGAGATATTTTGGATTAATTCACGAAAAAGTAACTAATTATATGCTAGCTAGGACTCATTAGTAAACATATTATCACTACAAGAAAATTTTCATATAATAACACACATTTTATAGTGATACTATACATGTCACTAAAAATTACTTTTACCCACACAATAAGTATAATATATGTTGGTATATTATTAAAAGTGTGAATATAAACTATAGTGAGACACAAAATATGTTGTTAAATTTTATTTAAAATCAATACTAAAATTGTGTGTAACTATATATTAAATAGACATATACTTACATATATTGTACCTATAGTGACATTTTTTGTATGTCACTATATGTAACATTTCTTGTAGCGAGTTTATAACAATAATAATAATATATAAAGCAATATTTCTTTTACTAATTAAAGAGGTGAGAAAGGCAACAAAAGATGATTTAGTAATGCTGTATACCTGTCTTCTAACCATGCATTGCTGTAGACATCTCCCAAACAAGTAGTGTACTCTGGTGGTGGAAAGGGGTAGTGATGAGGACAGTAATATGCATAACTATCCTCACTTGCGTTCGAAGCTGTGGTCGCATATATGTTTATGTCATTTGGAAGAATCCCATCAAACATGCTCCCAGATTCACATGCTTCCAAGTATATCACCTTTTTTTTTATTAATGAAATAATAATGCATCAATTTAAATTACTTAAATAAAACAAGAATAAATTATAATCCGAGGCCATAATAAAAGGGAAAAAAATCAACTTCTCTTCTTTTATTTGCTCTCCATGAGTAAGCTCATGTTTGCAGATGATAGCACAACAGAAGCAGAAGGGATTGGTAGAGTCATGATTCAAAGAAAAGATGGAAAATCCTCTTACATTTCTGATGTACATTATGTCCCAAGACTCCCAACCATAAAAAATAAATAAATATAAATATATATAATCTACTTAGGCTTGGGCAGCTAATGAAAAAGGGTTTTATGATGACCATGGAACAAAATCATGAGAATATATGATAAGAAGAGAAGACTGATATTGAAGGCTCTTTAAAAAAAATAGAAACTTCAAAATTGGAATTCAACTTTGCAAATATCAACAATGTTTGGCAGTGACGGTTATTAATGATAGTTGTTTATGGCACAAAAGGTTCATACATTTGAACTTTAGAAGCTAGAACATGTTGAGAGATTAAAAAAAATGGCACTTGGTTTGCTCAAGATAAAGCAACCTGATGAGTTATATGACGGGCATGGTTTTAAATTGCGGACCGCAACACGTGTTGCGGCCGCAATATTGCTGTTGCGGCCTTGTCCGCAACGGTATCGGACCGCAATTGCGATGATACTGGAAATCACACATTTTTCTGCAACGTAACGGTGTTGCGTCCGCAACACATCTGCAATGTACCGTAATACATCTGCAATACGATAAATTGATACTATAATTTTAAAATAAATTAAATTATTCATTAAAATAATAGAATATTAAAAAAAAAGGAATTAAAATGTATAAATCCTTAAAAATAAAATATATATTGATAATTATAAATTTTTTATATTTAGTGAAAATAATTAATAATCTCACACCGCAACAGCCGCAATCCGCATCGCAATACCCGCAATACCCGCAACCGCAGTAACTGCAACCGCGACCGCAACCGCGACCGCAACCGCGACCGCAATACCACAATTTAAAACCATGACGACGGGTGCTATGTGTCAAAGCAACCTAGAAAGTCATTAGAGAACTCAAATTCCAACCAAGTCTATGGCAACGCTAAGAAGTGGAATATTTTGATGTATTTGGAGGTAATCATTATTTTGTGTCCTTTATAGATGATTACATCAGGAAGAGTGCAGTGTTTGAGGTGTTTCAATAATTCACAGTGATGGGTAATTCACAATAGTTTGAAGCCTAGTGTGAGAAAAAGGGAACAATTCATGAATTCACCCTCCCTATACTCAGCTCAATATAACAGCAAAAGAAGAAACACTACATTGAATTTGACTAGGAACATGATTAGAATCATGAGAATGCCAAAATACTATTGTGGGGGAGAATCAGTATATTTTATATTTGAATACAACAACTCAATTGTTGAATTTATTAATTTGGTATCAGATAGTGCAAGTACGAAAGTTTGACATTTGTTGTCAAATCTTGTCCCATTGTAAAAGTTTTGGTTATTCCAAAACACTATGAGTGACACAGTTAATTTTGTCGTTCATGCATACATATATGTAAACATAATTAAGCACAATACTCATGCAAAACTCACCATCTTTTTGTAGGATTTAGCGTCATGTTTCTTCTTCAACACATTCACAAAATCGTTGGCCGTGATATATTCCCCGACTGGCATGCCTGATCAGATAATATTTACTAAATTAAATATTTTGATTTCAAAAATGAATCAACATATTGTGTTTTTATCACCAATGTATGCTTTACACATCAAGTGACACGAAAAATTGCAAGGTACTGAGTTACTTACTGAGGATACCGTTAGAGCCATGGTCAACAAAATAAATGAAAATGGTGTCATTAGGACCACTGTTCACAACCTTGCCACTACCTCCTGAGATTGCACTTTTATTACCACTAATCACAGCGTAAAAGTTTTCTGTAGTCGTATCATTTCCAGTGTAATCCTAAAGAAATAAATTACTTTTTCACATTAAAATGACAATTAATTGGTAATCTATTAGATACATGAATTATGAATTGGACTTTATATATTATTAGTTCAGTTTAGATTTTGTTTGATTTTGGTGTTCACTTTTTTTCTATGGAGATTTAATTTTTTATTTTTAAAATTAAGTAAATTTGGTTGTCATCTGTTTATCTTTCTTATATCTACAGTGAATGTTTATAATTGATTTGATATATGAATTAATTTTAAAATTTGAAAGCCAAAACTTTTGTAAGAGCATGAAAGAAATTTAAAAGATTTTATAACATGTAAATTAGGATTTAAAAGGGGAAATTTTTGAAAGAAAAAAAAATCAATATATCAATGTATTGGTTTGTGAGTTTTGAACAAAAGAAAATGATTTAATTTATCAAACAATTAAGTAAAATAAAAGGAAAATTACTTATTTTAAAGAAACTAAATTTACTTAATTTCATAAATAGACTTAATTAACTAGTAAACTTTAAAGACCAAAATTACATGTAAATATTATTAGGAGTTGATATAATACCTTTATGAATTTGAATAGTCGAATTTGCTGTTCCTTAGTTTTATAATAAAAATATTATAAGGAATTAGAGGTTTTTCTTTTGTCTTGAAGAAATAAATTTAGAATTTTTCCCCATTTTTAAAATTAATTTGTCCCTGTAATTTAAAAATATTAAAAAAAAATAGTTTCTAAAGTTGATATTTCACACCCTATACACAGTGACCAACGTTAATATAAGAACTAAAATAAATGTATTATATGTTAACGTAAATGTAATAAATGTAATATATTAACGTAAGTGTAATATATAAGATCTAAAATTTGAAAACTTATCACGGATAAAAAGTATCATTAACCCATATTTAAGAATATTACTCTTTTAATTCTTATACACTACTATCTTGTTACATGCCACTTGCGAATTTTTCATAAAAATTCGCAGGAAAGGCTGTTCCTATAATGAAAAATTCGCAGGAAACGTTGTTCCTACAAATTTTTCTGTGAAATTTTATCTGCTGGTAATAATATAATTTTGTGAATTTTAAAATTCGCAAGAAATTTTCCAACGAAAAAATTCGCAAGAAAGTTTCCTGCGAATTTTTTCGCAAAAAATTCTGTAGAAATATTTTTTACGAAAAAAATTAAAAAAAATTACTATAAATTCTTAAAGACTAAGATTGTAGATTATAAGCCTAACACTCAACCATACAAATCAACTTATAAGGTAAGTGTTGTCCCAACTTATATACTCTTTAATTGTTTTATTTTTAATCAATGTGGGACTTGAAGTTTTTTTAAAATATTAAACTTATAAATTTAAATATATTTTTTTTCTTGTAGATTAAATTTTGTAGGAAAATCCGCAGGAAAATTTACCTGCAAAATTTTTCTACTATTTAATAAACATTACTTGCAAATTTATTTTTGCAAGAAACAAAATCAAATTCTTATAATATTTTTTGCAAATTTTTACCATGGAAAAAATTTCTATGATCATTAAAATTGTAACAAAATTTGCAAAAATTTCTTGTAAATTTTTTTTGTAAAAAAATTTGTAAGAAATATCTGCAAATTATTTTTCGCAAATAAATTCGTAAAAAAAAAATTTGCGAAATTATTATTGCAGGAAAATTCGCAACAAATTTCTACAAAATATTTTTTGTAGGAAAATTCGCAGGAAAATGACATTTTTGTGATAGTTTCATTAATCAATATTTATAATATATATATATACATATATATATATATATATATATATATATATATGAGGAGGGTTCAAACGACACCGATGTAACTTTTACTAAGTGTTACACCGCTCAATAACTTTATATTAAATGTGAATTTTGTAAATCTAACCGTTAGATGGAAAGTTCATATCTCTTAGATCATATATGTCAAATTTTGTTAAAATTGAACAACAACTTGAAGGTAATCAAAGTGTTCATATTTTAGTATATTTTGAAATGTATATATTACGTCAATTTTGTTTTATGAGAATGAAATATCAAATCATCTTAGATTAATATAAAATTTGATATATATAATCTAAGAGATATGAACTTTCAATCTAACGGTTGGATTTACAAAATTCACATTTAATATAAAGTTATTGAGCGGTGTAACACTTAGTTAAAGTTACACCGGTGTCGTTTGAACCCTCCTCTATATATATATATATATATAAATTTTACCTTTTAGTTCTTAGAATTAAAAATGCTTTATTTTAAGCTTTTATACATAATTTTCTATTTCTTTTTAATTCGTATAATTTTATGAATTTTACTTTTTAATCTTTATAGTAATAGAAGATAGGACTATAAGAAAACGAAAATAGTATGTATAAAGATTAAAATATGATTTTTTTTAAAAAAATTTATTTTGTAATTATCGTGAATATAAATATTTTAGGAAAAAAGAGAAACTTCCAATGTTATTCTCAAATAGGATGCGTTAAAATACCATTTGTACATGAAGTGTGAGCGAAAGTATTATTTAATTTACTCCTAAAATAAAATAATCTAGCATTGGGAGGGAGTTATATTCCTAGTTATTGTTAAAAAAAATAATAATAATAATAAATAAAAAATAAAATTAGAGATGCATATACCTTGGGAATTCCTTTGTAGACATTTGGACCATTTGGTTTGTTGATTATAGTGCCAGGTCTTGGGTTTTGGGGATTGAAGGCAATGTCATCATACATGAAAACAATGATATTTTCATCTTTAAGACCACCATTCTTTAGTAATTGGTATGCATGGCAAACATCAGCTTGGTGCCTATAATTCTGATAGCCATATGAACCTGCTACAAGAAGGGCCCATTTCTTTTCTGTTGCATTCTCACCATGATCATGTAGCACAGGTACACCCTCCAACACACTCATTGAAAAACTCATCCACACTGAGGCCACCAATGAAACCCAGTTTCTAATATTCACCTTCATCCTGTGTACAATATGTGAAAAGTCACAATCAAACTATGCCTATGTTAAGCAAGATTAACGCATGACACCAATTCAACAATACATATATATAGACAACTCAGTTTCTCAAAATATTCATTGATTATATTAGGGTGTGTTTTTTTCGTTTGAACAAACTTTTTCACTTTTCAAGACAAACCCATAAAAGTAAGGGTATTGTTGGATTGAAGTTTAGTTTGAAGTAACAGGAAAACAAACGTACACTTAATGATAGAATAATGTTAACAGCATTTTCTCTAATGCTTTCTTTGTTATATATAGGAAAAAAAAATTTATTAAAAATCACAAATTCTGAGTGTTACATCTTATTTAATGAGTTTCTAATTTAATAAAAGGATTTAATATATTTTGTGAATTTCAGTCAATAATAAAAAAAATATTAATTAAAAATAAAATATATAGTAGAGAAAATGTCATTAGCATAATGTTTTAGTGCACTTAAGACATTTATTAAGAAATAAATACTATTTTAATCAATAAATTGTTATTATAAATGCATAAAAATAAAAGCAAACCATTAAGCATTAAGTTCAAATTTTATTCTCATTAATAAATCAATAAAACAGAAAAATCATTAAATTTAGTTATAAGTAACTAAAATTATGTAATAGTGTATGAAATAATAATCCTTGATTAATAGTAATAACTGCTTAATATACATTTACTTGTTTTATATAGTCAACTCTTTTTAATGTACTTATAATGTGTAACTGTTTGTTGATTAGGATATGACATGAGATGAGTATGCTCAAATAACAAAAATATATATATAAAAATTAAAGTAAATAAGTTTTAACTTAATTATTTAAAATTTTCAATTTAAAAATATATTTGTAACTATAATATAAAAGTATTTTTATTTATGTAGTTAATTTTCTTAAAATTATACGAAAGTTTTTAAATTATAATTATTATTCAAATATTTTCTTTAAAGTTGTTATAATAATAACATTTTATTTTAATATTTTAGGTAATAATAAAATTTAAATTTACATGTCAAAATTATTAAAATTATATATAAATAAAATGTAGAAAATAAATTTATAATAGATATTATATAAATTAATATTAATATATATATATCACTATATATTTTATTAATTAATATTGATTTATATATTTTTATATGATATTATATATGTTAATATATAATTAGTATATAATATTATAATATTTTTTTGCTATATATTTTACAAATTAATATTATTATATATATTATTTATTTTGGTATTTTGCATAAAATTACAATATAATATATGAGCTAATATATATATATATATATATATATATATATATATATGGAGAATGCTAATATATCCCACCTATTTTTTAGTGGGAGTATGTTAGCAACCTACACCAAAATTTTAGGACAAAAAAATCACTCATTTCTTTTGATTTAGTTAATTCGTACAAAGGATATTATAATAATTTAATTTAATTTTAAAAGAAAATAAAATATTTTCTCTCTCTTATTAACTTCATTCACTAAGCATTTCATGAGAGATGAGAGAGAAATGAGTTAAAGAAAGAATTTAATAAGAGAGAAATAAATAAGTTAGAGAAAGAATTTAATAGGAAAGAGAAATGGGTTGGAGAAGGAATTTAATATGAGAGAGAAATGACTTAGTGAAAGAAATTAATAAGAGAGAGAAAATATTTAATTTTCATTTAAAATTAAATTAAATTACTATAATATCCTTTATACAAATTAACGAAATCAAAAGAAATTGGTAGTTTTCTTATCCTAAAATTTTTGTGTAAGTTGCTAACATATTCCCACTAAAAAATAGGTAGGAGTATATTAGCATTCCCCATATATATATATATATATATATATATATATATATATATATATATATATATATATAGGAGGGTTCAAACGACACCGGTGTAACTTTTACTAAGTGTTACACCGCTCAATAACTTTAAATTAAATAAGAATTTTGTAAATTTAATCATTAGATTGAAAATTCATATCACTTTATATGTAAATATCAAATTTTGTTAAAATTGAACAACAAATTGAGAGTAATCAAAGTGTTCATATTTTAGTATATTTTGAAATAAATATATTACGTCAATTTTGTTTTATAAGAATGAAGTATCAAAGCATGTTGGATTAATATAAAATTTTGTATATATGATCTAAGAGTAAATAACTTTCAATCTAACGGTTGGATTTACAAAATTCACATTTAATTTAAAGTTATTGAGCGGTGTAACACTTAGTAAAAGTTACACCGGTGTCGTTTGAACCCTCTTCATATATATATATATATATATATATATATAAACAAGGAGATGAGCTAATCTTTTCGTATTATTTTCTAACTCAACTCTTCTCTTAAGATTAACAAAAAAAAACTAAATCAATAGGATGAGATAAAAGATATGATAACACTATCATATCTTATTGACGCAACAAATAATGATTATTGATGAGATTTTGAAGCAAACACCCCAACTCATTGTAGTATAGAAATTAATACAGATTTTCAAATTTCGAGATCTTGGAAGATACTTATAATTTCTACTATCCTAGTAAAAGCTTGAAATTATAAAAGAAAACAAGCAAAGTAATAGTAAAGTTGAGAGATAACAATATGTAAATCTATTGGGATTGAGATTCACCTCTCTCACCCTTATGTTCTCCAAAGACCACATACATATGATTTCTATTATCCTATGTTATTGAGTTCATTAGTATCATTCCTAATCAATTTCTTGCATTTAAAAATTCTAAGGAGTCAAACACAATAAGCGATTCCTCTATTCACCCAATTAGAAACCTTGCATTAAGTTTGAGAACTCGTTCAACTAACAATTCCAAATCCATTCTAGGCATTTAGTGTTATTAGGTAATTTGATTCAAAACAAGATTAAAAAATATTTTCCAACCAAAATTCAAATCAAAGACCGAAGATGAGCGATCAAGTTAATTACCTTAGTATTAAGAACTAAATCAAAATCACTAACAACAAATAATAAATAATCATATATATATATATATAATCAAAAGGTGTACACAAGAGTTTAATGGATTACATTTAACCTCAACAAAAAGAAAAGATCAGCCACTCATGTTGAGAGAGCTAATCCAAAATATATGGAGAAAGTGTAGAAGAAAGAAAGATCCTAGAACCCTCGTTCTCATCTGGTTCTTAAACTCCTTACTTGTTCTCTATTTTTGCACAAGTCCTTATGATTTTCTCCTTTGTTTTTCCCTCCTAAAATAAAATAAAGTATGGAAGAGAAAGAAGAAAACCACTCCATCATTTCCAAACGGTTAAGCAATTTGGAGAATTCTTCATGGTGAAGGAACTCCATCAACTGAGCCCTTAAGAATCCACTAAGCCCTTGGTAACCCAAAATTTTGCACCCTTTTATAGCCAATCCACTCAACCTTGATGAAAGACCCTTGGCCAAAGAACCTACTACGTACTAGGGCTATGGCAAGGAGGATTCATGAAGAATGGGCCAACATGGAGGTTGATAGGCCCAAGCTTCTATTTTCTTAGTTTATTTCTTAGAGTCTACTCTTTGTTTAGATTCATATTTTAGGCCTCTAGAGTTTGTGGGCCTTGCGCTTATTGGGCTTATTTTTAGGTTTAATGGGCCTAAGGTATTATATAGTCAACATTGGACTTGTTTGCTTTATCTTTTTATTTTAGAAATTATTGTATAGGTATTTTTGGCTTTGTATATAATGACCATGTAGCATAGTGCTTAGAGGAGTTTATGGAAGATACATGTTACTTGCAATTTAATTTAAGGCACATTTAGAGTGAATTAGGAAGCAATATGCACATAGATCACATGGAGAGCCTAATTAAACTCAAATGCACCTTAAATTAAATGTGAGTGCATGCATCTAGAGGCAATGGGCGTATGGAACATGGTGTGACCGGCCAAGCAACTTGAATTTCAAATTCAAATTCAAATTGTGGGGCCTAGCTTCCTAAGCAAGCCATTAGTCACCTAAACCTCTATATAAGCTCTTCTTCCTGCACTTTTTATTCACTTTTGAGAATTATGAAAGCATGTTTCTGCAGAATTCTCTCTTCCAAAAGTCCCAAAGTTCTTAGGAGAATTTACTCCTTGAAGACTCCAACAAGGAAACCTTCCTTGTGGAGTTTGTTCATTTTCTTACTTCACTTTCTTAGGGCCAAGTTCTGTGCCAATTCCTACTTCTTTTCCATTGTTTTTTTAGTTCAAATTGTTCATCACGAGTGGCTAGGAGTTAAATCTTGGACGAAGCTATTCTTGTGGAGGATTGTTCATTATTGTCTCCAAGGATTGTATCAAACCATTTCCAAACAGTTGAGTGGTTTGGCCTCTACTTCAAATCTTGTTCTCTATCTCTTAATGGTTCAACCCTTTGGAAATGGCTCAAGGCCCTTTCAAAAGAGCTTAGCCCTATTCAGAACACCTACGCAGATTCTTTTAGACTTTGGATCTTCATTGTATCCTACAAGAAATAAAACAAGAGTTTAAGTAAAATTTTCATCAATTTTTTACAAACTAACTAATTTATACAACTTTTTGAATTTTTTAATAGTTTAAGGGTAAAACACAAATGTCTTTCAAAAATACTTAAATAAGCGTCAAAAGAGTTAAGTCATTATGGTAAAATTGACACTTAAGAAGTAAAGATAAACACTAGAAGGGGGTTGAATAGTGTGTGTCAAAAACTCGCACTTTTTACATAGTGAAGTAGTAACGCTTAGTTAAATAGAGTGTAAAGAGAAGTCAGATGGAACACTAGGTGCTTTTATACTAGTTTGTCTCAACTACCGAGACTATGTCCAGTTCTCAATCAAACTAGATTAAGTTCCACTATCTTTCAACAAAGATATAAGTATTCTTTTGACAAACCACTTTTGGCTTAACCCTAAGTATTCTTTGACTTATCTCTTCAAGCAACTACCCAAGTATTCTTTTCACAACAAGTCTCTCTCTGAACTTAACAACCAAGTATCCTTTCAAACAAGTCTCTTCAGGCTCAACAACCAAGTATTCTTTCGAACAAGCCTCTACAGGCTCAACAACCAAGTACTCTTTCGAATAAGCCTCTATAGGACCAACAACCAAGCATTGTTTTACAAACAAGCCTTTCCAGACTCATCCTTATAACAATGGTTATGAAGGTTACATGAATGTTGTTTTAATCTCACTTAGACATTATACAACCAATATAATGTAATAAGCTTTTATAAGAAAGAATGAAGATTATACACAAGTATAATTTGTAGAGAATATATGTTTTTGTACAAGTGTATCTATGTGTTTTTTTTTTAGCTTTAAATCTTCTTATATAGTAGCTTGAAGAAGATGATCGTTGCAACACTAAGTCAAGCTCACAAGTTTGTTTCATCTATCTTCAACGTCTTTCCTTGTGATGGGAGGTAACTATTGTCTCATTTAATGCAAGCATTAAATGCATTTCACCAAATGGTACCATTTATCTAATCAAGAAAGCTACTTATCATCTTTTCATACCAAACAGAGCTTATAGAAGCAATGTTAACACACAATAGCAACAATAACCACTTTATTCACTTTTCTCCATGATTTTAGGGATCTTCATTCTTGGTCCTAAAGGTAAGAATGATCTTGTTCTTTTTAACAGATTTGTGAGTTCCAAGATGATTTTCTAGTTTTATTTGTTAAGGAATAAGGCACTGAAATGAATTTTGTCGTTAGCCTCAGTAAATAATGAACATTTAATGAATATGAGACAAACTGTATGCTTCGTCTGATTCACATATTCTTATAGATGATCTACGTCTTACACTCCATCTGATAAACATTTTTGAAGACATTTTCACTTATAAAAATGTTCATTTTTTAACATTGAAGCTCCAAAACTTGAGGGATTGAAGATCATTTTTTAACTTAATAACACATATCAGTTATCTTATTCTAACATATCATATTCTGGCTATTAGAAAAGAATGGCTCAATCCAAGAGGAGGGGTGAATTGGATTCTATGACACTTTAAAAATTTTCAGAGTTCTTAGGATCTTTATTTCAATTCAAACTTTTCTAATATGAATTTTCAAAGAAGTTCCTTAAAAACTTGTTAATGAAAAATGAGTCCTATATGCTTTCTTGATTAATATCCTTGATAAACTTCAAAGTTAAGAACAATCAATATGCAATACTTTGATTCATTTTAAAACAATGTTGTGCATACAAACATGTTAATCAAGAATAATCTCTTTAACACACAACCAAGATATTACACAAAGTAAAAGATAAGGGTAAGAGAAGATTGCACAAGTCTTTTATCCTGGTTCATCCACTCCTCATGTGACCTACATCCAGTCCTCAATCATAACCTGATCAAGATTTGTTCCACTATCTTAATGAAGAAGTTTTACAAGTATACCACACATGCATACACTCATACATTCAAGATAATCACTTTCTTGACCTCAAGAAAGCACCCCTTGTAGAAACCCACTACAAGAATTCCTTACCACTTGAGACACCTACTCAAGATTTACAATTATTCACAAAGAATTAAAGGAACGAATTCACCTGGAAACTAAACAAATCAGATAGTGAACTTAGAAACAAAT
Source organism: Cajanus cajan (assembly GCF_000230855.2). NCBI lineage: Eukaryota > Viridiplantae > Streptophyta > Magnoliopsida > Fabales > Fabaceae > Cajanus > Cajanus cajan. The sequence goes on along the minus strand of NC_138520.1, from coordinate 16,706,762 downwards.
CTTAATCTTTCTCTTTTCAAGAATGTGATGATGATGATGATCTTTTCTCAAAACATTTCAAAAACTTTTTACTTCTTGGTTTCACAAAGAAAACACTCCAAGAAGGTCACAAAGACTTCACACTAACGTTTTTCTCTTTTTGATTCTCTGTTCTATCTTGTTCTGAAGTTTCAAAATGTGTAAACTATTTATAAGTTCTTCAGAACTAGATAATCGATTATTTTAAAGGATAATCGATTATTTTGTTCTTCATGATTTTTGGAAATCAACCAAGAACAGATTAATCGATTATTTTGCAGGATAATCGATTATTCCAAAGAGTGATTCCTGGGATAATCGATTATTTCACAAATAATCGATTATTGCAGCAAGGCATCCTTTTTACCTGTTGCTGGAATAATCGATTATATTTAATGATAATCGATTATTTTGAGTCAATTTTCAAAAACTATGTTTTATGTCTCAAAATAACTTTTCAAGTTTCTAACTCACCATCATACTCACTCTTAGTCAAATTAGATAAAGATTAACCCATGCACAAAGCACACACATGCAAACTAAGCTCAACAAAACAATACAACTCATGAGCTACTCCTATTACACAACATAATAGCCATATTTTCTTCTTGACTTTGTTTTTGACTTGTTGATGTCCTTGGTCAACTTTGATTCTCAGAATCCACACTTTGTTACCATCAAAACCTTCATTCTCCAAGTTTGAGATGATTCACCCATGCATGAATCTCAACACTAGCCACCAAATAGACTCTAATAGGTTTCACTAATGTCTACATTACACATAATTAAGTATTATTTTTTTCTTATCAATAAAAAATTAAAAGATGTGTTATGTGTAGCACTCCAATTAAGTATTTATAAAACTAATAGAAGAGTTTTAATTAATTATTTGGGTTTTATGATAATTGTGTTCATTTATAAGTGTTCATCAAAGGTAAGGAAAAATGGGTATTCTTGCTTTAGGATGTGGATTATCTGATGATTAGAGAAATTGACCCCCAATCTCTTATCTATTCATGTATGTTGTGAGGGGAAATCCTAAGTTTGGTTTATAAACTCTGAATTTGTTTTTTGTACATTTCATGTTTTCCTTACATGTGATGATTGTGTTGTATGTGTAGTCAATTTCATGCGAATTACTTTGATCATGAATGTAAGTGTGTGTAGTTTCTGTAAGAACCCTTAAAGTATAGAGCAAACGGAAAATTAATAAGTTTGGTGATGTTTTGGTATAAAGATATGTTTGTTTGGTGTAATTGATGATTTAATTGTAAATATTTAGGCTTTAACTGTGAATTGGTGCAAGAATTAAGAGTTTAGAGGTGAAATTTGTGCTTTAAAGAATGTCTATGTTTGGTTAAGCTAACACACTTATGCTAAATTTATGCATGGTTGTGCCCCTTTTAAATTTTGAATTAGCTTTTGTGGTCATAATGAAAGTTATATCCCTAGATTTTAACTTTAAAATTCCATTAGAATAAATAAAAAATAGGTCTAGAAATCAAGTTATGATCAAATTAGTGAACAAAGGTCAAGCTATAAATTTTAAGCTTAAATGCTATGATTTTGTAATTTTTAAGCATAGTAGATGGTAAAATAAACTATTGAGACCAACATGGAAGGTGTGGATAATTGTCTTAACTTTCTAAAAAAATTAAGATGAACTTTAAAGTATTGATATAGCTATAGATATTTTGTTTGGACCACATAAGTTCATAGAATGTTAAGTTACAAAAAGACAGTTTGCAATTGTTAATGGTGAATTTCTTTGCCCTTTAGTGTTTAATCTCCAGATTGGTTTGAGATACCTATATCAATGATTAAGAAAGAGAAATTGTGGGAGAGAATAGTTGTGAATAAGCTATAAGGTGAGTTGATTGTTAGCAATTCTAGGTGTTTTGGTGAAAACTATGTCTAAGAAAATATTGTGTGAATAAGCTATAATTAGTTAAGTTATTGATTAAAATGTTTGGTTAGACATTGATTTTTTAATGATTACTTAAGGTATTAATATGTAATGAAATGATTTTATAACTGTGAGTTAAGGCATAATGAATAAGGATTCATAGGTTGTGTTTTGAAGTACTTGAGAGTGGTTGCCTTAGGATTACGATTCATGACTTTGACGGAGAGGTGTAATCTTTTAAGTGAAAAATTAAATGTGTAGTTCAAGGTTGATCTTGTTTATATCATTTTGCTAGATAAAGTATATGTGATGGTGATGTGATGTGCTATGTGTGTGGACCATGTGATGGTCACATAACGTAAAGTTTAAGCCGAGACTTGGTAGTATTGAAAGTCTGGCCATGCATGTCTAGTAGTGATATGTGTTAATTGATATATATATATATATATGACTCGAGCTTGTAACAAAGTCGTGATGTGTACTTGTGATGAATTGAATTGTTAATGGAAGTATGCATAAGATTGACAAGATGATGTGTGTGAATGAGTTGAGTCCATGAGATAAAATGTTACATAGAGTCTTGTATGTGAGGCATGCATCATGTGCATGAGCATTCGCCTTCGAGTCATGAGTATTCACATTCGATTAGTGCTAAAACATTTTATTGGCACTACATGTATATAACCTAGTGAAGTCTGAGTCCATTGCATATGTGTAAGGGTGAGCAAGGCCCAACCTAACCCGGTAGGCTGACTTGGCCCATCCTAATTTAATTTTATCGAGTTCTAATAGGTCTAAGGACAGGTGAAGGTCTAAAAAATTAGACCAGACAAAATTTAAGGTTAAACGTAACCCAAGCTAACCTGTCCTTATATTTTCATAATGTATTTCATTTTTTTATAGTTCACTAAAAATTATAACCTCTTAACTTCTTTTATTTATGTTTTTCATACTAATGTTAATAATATATTTTTTCTTGAAGATTATAAGTAACCATAGTTTAATTTACATAATATATCTTGTATAATGATGAAATCTAAAGGATAATTGTAGGAATTGTGTGTGTTGATCCACACATATCGTACTTTATTTATAAGCAATTACAATTAAGGAAATCGGGAAAGACAGATAAGAAAAAGATTTGTAATCCCTAATTTTTAGCTTTACATATTTTTCATATCTTTAACATTCCCCCTTAAGATGGAGAAATGAAGAATGGAAACCATAGCAAGAAATACACAAATAGATGTGATATTGACCATTGGGGAAAAAGTTTTCCCATAATCAAGACCAAAAATTTGAGTATAGCCTTTAACCACCAAGCGAGCTTTGAATTGATCAACCATTCAATCCTATTGGATCAAGCACTTACCACTAGGTCAAAAGCTATAGTTTTGTTAGCTATATTGTAACTCTTTCTACTTAATCATAACAACCCAAGTGTTATGTGTTGATGATTGTGACTTGACCCCTCTGGACCTCCGCCACGGGATAATTAATGTCATCCGGCAAACAATCTCTCCCTCAATAATTGCTCCTACTGGGAATCAAGCATGCAACATTGCCTCTGATACCAATTAATGGATCAAGTGCTTACCATTAGGCTAGAAGATATAACTATTAATTAGGATTCAACTCTTTCTACTTAATTGTAGCAATCCAAGTGTCGTGTGTCAACTATGACTTGACCCACTTGGGCCTCCACCATGGGATAATTGATGTCACCTAGCAAACAAGTCCAATCTTCAATGTACAAACCCAATGATAAGTAACCATAGTCTTGCCATGAGGCAAAAGAACTAGCTTCCAAGTTTCACTTACATGTAAAGCAACCATCTCGTCCAATACTACTTAACTAGCTTCCAAGTTTCATTTACATGCAAAGTAGCCATCTTGTTCAACATTACTTGTTGCCAATAGGGATCAACCATAGCTTCACCTGTAGACTTGGGAATACACACAAAATCCAAAAAAGATATAAAAGAGAAATATAGAAGAGATAACTAATAGACTAGTTTTTTTTTCTATATCTTTCTATGCATTTTTTTTGTTTATTTGACTTTTATTAGTATCATATTGTGATATATTAGCTTTGATTTGTTCTAGTGAGTCATTTTGGTCTTAGTTGTAAATTTTAGATAATTTTTGTAATTTTTTATATTTTGACATTGTTTCTTGTGCAGACGATATCTAGAGCTCCTAGCATCATAATTAGATGTTCTTAATGTCCCTGAAAAGATATGAAAGAGTTTTACAACTTCTTTGTTGGGAGCAAAGGTGATGGAGGACCATCCTTGGAGCTTCATGTGGGATCCATCAATAAAGTCCATGGCTAGGAGATGGGAAAAGTATAGGGAAGCTAACACCCCTATAGACATGCTTCCCTTGGCTAAGGAATATCAATCTTTCTCCTAAACCTTATTAGCATAAAATTTATCTTTTATGCCTATTTTGCCCTTGTCTTTATTTTTCCATTTTTACCCTTGCATTTTGGGTATCTTAGACATAGGTTTTATTTTATTTGTATTTCCCATTTTACCCTTCTATTTTGGGGTATTTTAGTCATAGGATTTATTTTTACTTGTATTTCCCATTTTAACCTTGTATTATGGGGTGCTTTAGATCTTAGGATTTTATTTTTGAGCTAAGGTATTTGATTAGGGTAAGAAAAGGGCTAGACGCATTTTTGGTGATTATTGGACCTATTTTTGGACTTAGAAAGGCTTAGGCCCAAGTGGAGGGCAAAGGTTGCATGGTTTTATCATGCACCTAGATGTAGCCTAACTAAAATCAAAGATTCCATCCTTGGCCACCAAGTTGCATCTAGGGTTAATTTGAGTTTCATTTGGTGTGCATTTGGCCTTGCATTTTCAGCCATGCACTCTCCAAATGCAACCCTAGATGCCTTCCACTCCTATAAATACCCATAGCCTAGCACCTTGTACACATTTTGGATTATATTGATTTTGAGTGAGCATTTCATGCCTCAATATCTTATCCTTAGTCACTAGGTTTGATTCGTCTAACCTTCTCCTATCTCCACCCTTGGAGAGTAGGAAACCTAGAGTGGCCTCCATCTTCATCTTGGAGTGAGCCAACCTACTTTGAGCATCCCCACTAAACGCCCAAACACTTCACACCTTCATCCATTTTCACGTTTAAATTTATTCCACCCTAAAATGTCTCTCCATCTCATTTCCTTGGTGAGCCTAGATCCTTGGGCAAAGGTGACCCTCTTTCAAGACGCCAACTTCATCCATGGAAGGGAGGTCTCCATCAAAAGGTCAGTTCAGGCATTAAGTGGCCCAAAAATGCATTGCAATATTGTAGGTCTGCATAGTATTTTCTTTTTATTTTTAGAATATAATCTTAGGATATGTTTAGCGATGTAATTAGTTGATTTAGTGGGCTAGGCCTTGAAAATATTTTGATTAAACCCACTATATTTCTGTATTAATAGGTTTTGTGAGATTTGTTATGTACACTTTATACTTATTTTTCAAATTTTAGAGTTGTTTCTCCTAGAAGTCTCTCAAAATTCTCTCTATCACACAAATTTTCTCTCTTACTTATAGAAATTGGATTGCTATAACATGATTATGATGCATGACTAGTTTGTTAATTGATTATGGGTTTCAAGAGCTACAATAAAATTTGAGTTCCCAATCTACTTTTATTGTACAAATTTTCTTCATCTTCTTCTTCATTCTGGATCTATTTTATATTCTTCACGATTATGAATTTTGTTTTAATAGATCAAGATTAAATTTGAAAAATTAATTTTGGATCTAGTGTAATTATGAGCAAGTGTAAGTATTGTGAATGAAGAATTATATGAATGTCGTGTTATGAGTTATATGAATACTGTGATAGGACATGGTGAATAAGTCCAGTGTTAAGGACTGGAAAATGAAGTTGATGGTTGTTGCATATATGTAATGATGTGGTGTGATTGTTAAAGTTCATGCATGCTTTTTTTTCAAGATAGTGTGAGTTTGTGCAAGTAAGTCTCATAGGTCATCTACCTATGCCTTGGCTGGTGTTGTGGTGGGGAACTTCATGCAGGCAATATGAGGCAACCCTGGCTAGCTATAACACTTCAACAATATGAGGTGGTCCTTACATATAGATAGGGTGCTCCCATCCCATGGCTCCTAGGCTATTTTGAGTTAAAGATAATGAAGAGATTTGGTACTACATGCATGTAGAGTTAAGTGCATGCATTTGTATGAGTCCTTATATTCATAATTATGAATGATTGAATTACATGGTTGTTGGTTGTTGATGAAAAATGAATGTATTTTGAGTGGTGTTATTAGGAGGAATGTGTTGGATATGGAGACGAAAATAAAGTATATATGAAATTTGATTATGACATATTTATGTTTGATTATCCTTATGCTTTATATATACTATACATGGATGAGATGTATGCTTACTCTTTGGATCGATTGTCATTTGAAAGCTTAGATCTTGTACAAGATGAAGAGTTTGATGGAGGCGAAGCTTAATGCTTTACTGGTATTGGGATTTGATCTCATAGTATTAAATTGGGGTTGAGAGTTTATAATTTCTTAATCATAGTTGAAGTTAATTTTTCATATGATGATTTATGTTTTATGCTAGAAGTTGTGTAAATAAGCGATTTCTGCCTTGTCTTGAATTTATGCAATTATTTGATTACCTTTCTATTTAAAGAGTTTTATTTCAAAAATTGTGAATCCTTTTACTACAAAGTAATAATTAAGTATTTTATAATACCTCTTAATTTTAATTGCATTTTATTAAAAATCATTTATTAATTAAATTCCATTTTATTAAAAATCATTTATTAATTAAATTCAAGGTAGAAGGGTATCATGTACATGTTGTGTTTTTATGTGTGTTTTATATGTAAGGATCCTCATGATAATGATGTCGGTGAAAGAGGCTTAATCCTTGTGATATGCTTATTGGGTCGAGGTGCTTAGTTTAGGATTTTCTATTCTTTTGAGTTAGTATTTATCATGAGATTTATGTTAGTTTCCCTTTTAATTGTAATTACCTTTGTTAGTCACTTGATTTCTTTTGAAGCTTGATAAATTCACCTCTTAGCCTCAACTTTACGATTTATTATTTTTGAGCAAATGTAAGTCCCTTACTCTTAAGGGAATTTTTGAATTATTTCCTTTTAATTAAAGTTTTATTCAAATCATTTTACTACTTATTGTTTTGTTTTTTAGTACTAGCTATAGGATAAAAAGTATCACATTAAATAGAGATTAATACATATCATGGACATATAATGATTTTGGACTATCTAATAATTTGTCCTTCTTAATAAAAATCTTAAACGTATTAAAATTAAGGAACATTTATGTGGAAGGTATTATGCACAAAAGTTTTGATGATGCCAAAGTGATTATAAAGCATTGAAGAAGATTCAAGGTTAAGCTAAAGAAAGTTGATGCAAGAACAAGATCTCAAGTGTTACATAGATAAGTCTTGTCAACTTAGCTAAAAATGTAAAAGAATCTTTTAGAATTGCAAGTATGCTTGGTCTTAAGAATAAGTTTTCAAAAACCTCAATTTAATCTCTTTAAATTTAAGCAAGTTTTGAATCTTTTGAAAGTAAGTAAAAATATTTTCAAAAGACTTAACAAAAGCTTTAAAGAATATTTCAAATCATTTCTCAAAAGAGATTTGTGAAAGAAATTATTGCTATGAAGTTTTCTACATAAAAGTTTTTTAAACAATGCAACAATATGTTCTGATAATCGATTACCAACCCTTGTAATCAATTATCAGGAGAGAGAACTTCAAAATTTGAATATAAAGATACAACATTTCAATTATTTTGAAATTTATAACCATTATAATCGATTACCAAACTCTTGTAATCGATTACCAGTGTATCTTTTCAGAAGAACACAAAAAGTTACACCTTTTCATGAAAGGATACAACCATGGAATTTTTATCTATAAATATAGGTCATTTTTCTTTTAAAAGGTTAAGGAACTCAAATGTGAAAAACAATTACAAAAACTTCTTGGCCATAATTACTTGCAAATTCTTTAAGAGTTCTTTAAGGATCTTCATATTGTAATATCTACTCTTCAAGAGAGTTGTTCTGAAAAACCCATTCTATCATTCAATCTGTAAAGAAGAAAGTGTTTTTCTCCTAGGTGGTTTTGAATCTCAACACAAGGAAGGGAAATTCCAAGGTGTTGGAGGATTCAAGTCTTGTAAGGTTTACAAGAATAGTGAAATCTCAAGTTGGAGACTTGAGGACTGGACGTAGGCAGGATTGGTCGAACCAGTATAAAACGAGTTTGCAATTCCTTCTCCTTACTATTTTAATTATTCCTTTTAATTGTCTTTAAGAAGTGTGCATCTTCATTTTCTACAAATAGATTTTACAAAGAAAGTTGAATTTATAAAAAAGTAGTTTGAAAATCTTTAAAAGAGGTATAATTAGAAAACTTAATTCACTCCCCTCTTAAGTTGTATGAGGTTACTTGTCTAACAATTTAGTATACTTTATTAAATATTTTTGTTTTCTCGTAAAATATTTTATAAATAATTATTATGAATTTAATATAATGAATATGTAGATATATGTTGTAGAGATTTTCGGGTCACCAGTTATTAGTGTAAAGTATTTATTGGCTTTGTTGACAACTAATCTTTATTGGACTAATTTCTACTTGAAAAATTGGTTGACCACTTTTAGTAGGGCCTTCCATCCTAACACATTATTTTTCTCTACCCACAAAGCTTAAATTTGAAACATTATTAAAGGGATCCAAGTCCTAGACCAATGAGGTGTTATTGTATGTTGTAAAAGTTAATTATATATGAGAGATACTAGATATACTTTTCTAATTAATTTTTTAAGCACACTTTTTATCATTAATTATAATTTATTAGAAATAGGGGAAACGGAGAAAATAGAAAGAATATGATAAATGCAATTAGTGATGTGAATATATAAGGTAAAACATGTTTTTCATTCTTTAAAATATTTACATGCTACAAATATTCAATAAGCTTTTAGTCCATATCTTTGTCCAAAACCACACATTTTAGTTCTTATTAAAGGACCAAAATCACATCACTTTTGGATAAATGTAGAGACCATAAATGTATCAAAAATTTTATAGGGACTAAAACCAACATTGCATCACTCATATCCCTCAATATGATTCATTATAGACTCAGTAACTATCTTTATAATAATCTTGTTACAAATAATGTTTGATGACAACTCCTACATATAGGAATTGTAGTGAGTTTAAGTCGAAACACTATTTCACTATATATAGTTATCATGAGAAACATGAAGGTAAAAAAAGCACATAAAAGGGAGTTGAATGTGTTGAGTGATTTTATTCAACATTTGTCGCAAGGATAAATAAAACAATTACAAGTTTACAAGATGATTATCCAAGAAAATGTGAAAGATAAAGAGGTTTAAAACAAGTTAATTTTATATCGGTTCACTTAAATGAGCTATGATACCTTCCAACTAGAAGAGCTTTAGTAACCAAACAAGTTGCAAACAAATATTCTTAGATGACACTTCTAGCTACAAAGTATTCTTTATGTCACTTTTGGTCGAACACAGTAAATTACACTTGGTTTAAAACCTAGTATTCTTTGGTCTTGAGACTTATCAAGCTTAGCTAGGAAAGTGTAAAGGGTTATAGGGCTAACTCTAAAAAAAATGCGCTTAAGTTTGAACACAATGTATGGCTACTCGTTAAGTATGGATAAACTAATTTAGCTTATACAATGATCGTTCAGTGTATGATGAACTTAAGCGAATTTTACATAAGATTGAGAGAACAAATGCGCATAGTTATAACACAACTTTTCACTATGTTGTTCTTCTACTCAACTCTTCATATTGACTTGTATTTATAGTCCCTTTGAATATATATGTTGTGAGAGAGGACTTCGTATATTCTTCCAATTATGACCTTCATAAATGTCTTGTATAAGTCTTCACGTGAAGGTAAGGTGTGTATTATTGACAATTCTATAAAGGTGGTAGGTTAATTTATGTTTGTCGAAGCTTTTATCAAATGAAGTTGTCCTTTTCTAACTTGTAAGCTTTATCTATATGTTTCTTTTGTGTTTTCTCTCTACACAGTACCTCATTGAGCGCAATGCTTTTGATCAAAGATTGCACCTATACACTAGAAAAGCATATATACATCAAGTGCAATAAATTCAAAACAATTTATCATCCTAAAGGGAATCCATAAGTTTCGAATAAAGACAAGGAGAATTAAAAGCGCAAAACTTAGTCATTATGAAAATGTGCAAGCATCAGACTATTGCTTTCTTTGGAAGCTTATATAAATACTTTAGTGTAGGGAGTTAGATGTTCAAGTCTTTATAAAACCAAGTTCATTTTTACTTAAAGATGTGAAAACTTATTGAATGTTTTATTCTTTCAAAAAATGTGTAAAGCGTATTTGTGTAGGACAACATATATATATATATATATATATATATAGGGAGCGTATCAAGTGAGAGAAAATTTATTATGAGAGATGAGAGGGTTAAAATATAACCCTTAAATTAATTTTACGAATCCCTAAATTTCAGCGTATCAAGTTAGAGAAAATTAATCTAAAGGTTATATTTTAACCCTCTCATCTCTCATAATAAATTTTCTCTCACATGATATGCTCCCTATATATATATATATATATATGTGTGTGTGTGTGTGTGTGTGTGTATGTAAAGCTGTTGTCAAAATGGGTTCTAGCTTGTGGCCCAACTCGACTCACCTTGAAAACGAGACGGGTCGGGCCAAAAAATGAAAATTTTCATAATGGGTCAAAAAATATAATCTAGCCCACTTTCGACCTGACCCACCTAGGTTGAACCCATGGTGGGCTGGGTTGCCCACCTAACCCACTTACACTCCTATCAACCCAACCTACTAACAATCCACTTAACCCATTTATTATTTTATATGTATCATTTTAATAAGATGCCATTTTTTGTAGATAAAGATAAAGATGTTAAAAACATGAAATTACTATAACTTTATCCACTCAAGCCTCCAACAAAGTTTAATATTGATGAATAATCACTCTCATGAAATGATTTTTATTTTTTTGTTTTGATTATTTAAAGTTGTACACTTTTTAATTTAAGTTTAATGTTGTATGCATAATACTTAGTTTAACAATTTTTACTTTAGATTAGAGATTATTTTAGATTTGAGTTTATTTTAAATTAATTTTTTTTTAAATTAGGTGGGTTGGTGGGCCGACCCATTTAGTTCACTAACCCGTGGTGGGCTAGGTTGGGTTAAAAAATTTTGGACATTGAGGTTGGTGGGTCGGGTCGGGTCAAGTCACTTAAAAAGTGGGTTAGGCCAAACGAGTCAGATCGACCCATTTTGACAACTCTATGTATATGTGTGTGCACATCCTTGCTTACGTGTGTATGTATGTGAGTACATATATGCGCTTGCGTGTGTGTTTGGTAGTGTTTGTGTGTGTAGTAATTCTCCATATATGTTTATGATTATAATGTATATTTCCTTGGACATATGCTTCCAATATTTATTCATTGTAGATGTTAGTCCATCAAATGCATAAAGTTTGTTATCTTTGACCACACTAGAATTTCTCTTATTACATGCGATTTTTCCTGAAAATTTTTCATAAAAATTCGCAGGAAATGTTATTTTTGCAAATTTTCCTGCGAAATTTTATCTGCAGGTAATACCTTTGTGGATAATATTTTTTTGCGAATTTTAAAATTCGCAGGAAATTTTCCTAGGAAATTTCTTGCGAAAAAAATTCGCAGGAAAGTTTCCTGCAAAAAAAAATTGCAGGAAAGTTTCCTGCAAAAAAATTCGCAGGAAAGTTTCCTGCGAATTTTTTCGCAAGAAATTTTGCAGGAATATTTTTTACGAAAAAATTAAAGAAATTACTATAAATTCTATCAATAATTTTTCAACTTTCAAATACTCACAATGAATTCATCCGAAGCATTTGTTTTCATGCCACCAACATGTGATACATAATCTTTTAAATTCTAAGATTGTATTGTAGATTATAAGTCTAACACTTAACAATATAAATCAACTTGTAAGGTAAGTGTTGCCCCAACTTATATACTCTTTAATTGCTTTATTTTCAATCGATGTGGAACTTGAAGTTTTTTTAAAATATTAAACTTATAAATTTAAATATATATATTTTTTATTTTTCCTGCGTATTCAAATTTGCAGGAAAAGTTACCTGCAAAATTTTTCTACCATTTAGTAAACATCACTTGCGAATTTATTTTTGCAAGAAAATCTACAAGAAACAAAATAAAATTCTTACAATATTTTCTGCAAATTTTTACCATGAAAAAAAATTTCTATGATTATTAAAATTGTAGCAAAATTTGTAAGAAATATCTATAAATTATTTTTCGCAAAAAACTTCTGCGAATATTTTTTTGCAGGAAAATTCGCAAAAAAATTTTACGAATATTTTTTTGCAAGAAAATTCACAAAAAATTTCTGTGAATATTTTTTTCAAGAAAATTTGCAAGAAAATAACATTTTTCTAGTAGTGAACATTTTACGGGATTTTTTTGGATGTTCAACATAGTGACAAATATTGTTAATCCATTTTTTTCATCTTGTTATTCATATTAATTCATAATAGGGAAAAAGTTTTATTTTTTGACCATGTTAATTTCATGTGAAATTAAAGATGTATCTAGGGATGACAAAAATACCCGTACCCGCAGGTATCTGCTGGTAAAATCCGCTACGGATAATAAATGGATTGGCTAATTGGGTACCCGCGAATAATGGGGACGGATAATTTTTTACCCGTTTATAAACGGGGCGGGGGTGGGTATGATGATATTCATACCCGCGGGTACCCGTTTAATAATATTTCTTAAATATCCTAATTATTCTTGTACCACATAACCCTAAAACTACACTCTGTCATCTTTTTTTCTTACAAAAGTGAGGTTGATGAAGTTACCAACATGTGTTAAGCATGTTATAGAATTATGTTGGATGTAATTTGATTAATTTTCTATCTTTGATTGGACCAATAAAATTTATGTATTTTAAGTTATATACTTTCGTTTGGAATTATGAGATTGAATTATTGTAGCTTTGTGATGAGACTTTAACTTACTTGTGAGATTGATGTATTTTAACTTATTGATTATCTTGCATTTTTATTATTATTTTAACAAAATTAACGTTAAATACAAGTTCAAAATTAACATTGAATTTTTATTTTTAATATTTCAATCACATTAAATATAAACTTAAAATTATTTGTAATATAATTTTTTTAATTTCTTAAAAAATTTATAAATATCCATGGATATCCGCGGGTATTCAAGAAATTCATGGATACCCACATAATGGATACCCGCGCGGATATGAGGTGGGTATGGGGCCAATTTTCATCTAGCGGGGCGGGGGTGAGTTTACTATTACCCGCCCCCATGGAGCCCTATTGCCATCCCTAGATGTATCTGTACACTTTCATTGTTGATGTATTTCACGATGGTCATTTGTTGAAGATTTTGAAGTAATCACAAGGTGATTGGATAAAATTCATGGGCGGAGGAACTTTTATAATGATCTAATGTAATCTACATGAGTGGTCAATGCAAGAGATTTCTAGTTTGTTAAAAAAATGGATTATGAAAGATGTAATATTGTTTGTTGAAATTAACTTGATAAGAAAATAATAAAACCTTCTTACTAGTTTTCTGAAGAAAAAAATGGGTTATAAAGGAGAAAAAAATGGTCAATGCAAGATATAGTTAATTTGTTGAAATTAACTTGTCAACAAATGATGGTAAAAACTTAAAGAGATTAAAAAAGGATAGTACAAAGACTAAAAATGTCTATTTTAAATTATAGAAAATATAAAGTAAATGAAATTATATGGATCAAAAGGTAAAGTGAGAGAAATTATAGAGACCAAAATGATATTTTAACCACAAAATAATTTCCATGACATAACATAGGAAATTGAAGACTTTTGTCACATTAATAAAAAGAAAACCATGTTACACACATTAACAATAGGAACTTAAGGGGTTAAAAAGGTAAGTATATAGATTAAAAATATCTATTTTAAATTATAAGGACTTAAAAATAAAGTAAATAAAATTATAGAAACACAAAAAAAAATTTTAAGAAAAATATTCAAAACTTATATTATAAGTTCATCTAATAAATTAATTAAACATATAACATAAATATTTATTTAAGTAACTCTATTTTATTTATTTTTGAAAAATAAGATGTTACAATAATTGTAAATCCATGTAAATTAAAAAAATATTCTTAAGAAAAAGATTCCTAAGTCAACTTTTTAGATTAGGAGTTCTTAAATTTAGTTGAGTACTATAAGAGATTCAGAAAAGATTTCTCTAAAATAACCTTACATTTGACTAAGTTGATATACACGCATGCAACATTTACTTATATATTAATTAAACACATTGACTTTGTAGTTAAGTGTCTTTATTGGAGTTAAGGGTCATAGATTTAAGGGGTAGGCCATCCCTCTCCCCCTTAATTCTCCTTTTAAGAAAAACATGAAATAAAATGTTTATTGTTTTAAGGGAAATGTTACAGTATTACTAGCACTTCTCTTATTTAATTTAGTATGGGAAAGACACTTTGTACCTTCATAAAAAAAAATTATTTTTTAATAAAAAATATAAATGAGTATTTATTATTTTTAAAGAAGATAATTATTTATTTTTATTTATTTTTTCTTATTTTATCCTTAATTTATATTGGTAAAAAAAAATAATACAATATAAGAATATACTTATTTTTGAAAAGTGAACACCAAAATGAAATATCTTTTTATATATTGTTATAGATATATGATATAATTATATTGAAAATTTGGTTAAAATTAATGTATATTCAATATATTATTGATAATTTTATGATTTAAAAGAATGATATTATAAGTTATATAAATAAAATGATGGATTTAACCATTATTATTTCATATTTATTTAAATCTATTATTAAAAAATGCAAATCCATTTGATTATAGGCATGACAATCTAACCTGCTCACGTGCGTACCCGCTCAAACTCGTCCCGATTTAGATGGGGAAAATTCGTGTTTAACGGGTTCGGGTTCGGGTTCAAGTTTTTCCTGATTGATAAAATTGGAGGCGGGGACGGGGGCGGGGATGTTAATATCCACCCTGCCCCGCCCTCATACCCGCCCTGCCCTCGCTCCACTTAATAATATAATTAAAAAATTATTTTTATATATATATAAATCAAAATTATAAATATTTATATATAAAAATTTATATTATTTTACTTTTCTTTTATTTTTTTTTAAATTGTTCATATTTATTATAAAAAAAAAAATAAGAGCGGGAACGGGAACGGAGGCGGGGTAAGAAAACCCGAACTCCGCCAAAACGGGAATAGGGACCCAGATTTTATCCCCAACAAATATCAGAAGCAGGAACGAGGACGGTTTAAATTTGCGAGAACAAGAGCAGGAAACGTAAAACTCGCCCTGCCCCGCCCTGCCCCGCCCTGCCCCGTTGCCATGCCAATTTGATTAGGCTCTGATCTGCCCATGGGGATTCAAGTCCCATCTTTAAGATTTGAATTTTTTTTCCTTATATTTCACATGTCACAGTTATCAAAATGCTAACATGTTAACTTTTGTGACATTCCCCCGTATTATTGTGCAATTAAAACCTGAAAAATCTAAAGAGGTACAAAAACTAAATGATTCGATGACAATAAAAGTACACAAGTTATTTTAATAAGTGTAAATTATAAGGAAATAAAATATAATTTACCCAAATTATTTAATGAAGTCAAATATAATTTTTATTCAATATTTTAAATTTTAAAAAAAAAAGACAAATTGAAAATTTTGGTTTTTATTTATTTATATAAATTAATAAATAAATTAAAGTATTATGTTGGTTAATAAATACAATTTTTTTAATGCAAAAAATAGTACCGGTTTCCTTATGGTTTTTCAGCAACTCTTAATCCCAATATATTTGTTCAAATTACAACAACACAAGTTAAGAGTGAGTTTTGCTTTCGTTGTTCCAACATCATAAAAGGTGGGATGAGTATGAATTTTAAAGATGTAGATTTATACTTTTAAAACTCATCTCTATTTCTATCAAATTTTATCAAGTTTGAGTAAATTCCCATAGACCCATCACATTATTTTAAGATTTTTAATTTACTTATATATTTTAAATAAATTAAATTATAAATTAATAATTATATTATAATATAATTAATATATAAAAATAATAAATAATAAAGAACTTATAAATAGAAATTTTAATAATTAAATTACATTTTTAATTAAACGTATAATTTTAAGTTTATTACTTAATTATTGTTATGATTTAAATTATTTAATTATTAAAATAATTAATATATATTTTTAATATTTATAAAAATTAAAAACTTAACTTTAATATATATATATATATATATATATATATATATATATATATATATATATATATTGTTGTAAAAACAAATGCAGTGGGATAGGTATGGGTACAAGAGGGTTGGGGTGAGGAGTTACATATCTGAACCTTCACCCGAATTCTATTTCTCGAGTTAGGAAAAATTTGTTATCAAATTCATATTTGATCAAAGCAGATTTTCTCTATCAAAATCAGGTCAAAGTTAAACAAATATTCACATCAGGTCAAAGTTAAACAAATATTCACATGTACGAGTTTACTTTTGATGCCTAATAATCTAAAGTTACATAATTCAATTTGCACTTATATGTACCTCTTTATTCAACTTCAAAATTTGGGTCCCTTTAATTTGACTTGTTTTGGCTTTTAACTTAAAAAAAAACCAAGAACCAAACCTGAAATATAATTTTTTTCTATAATATATTATTTTGAGTAAATTACATTTGCACTCTCAGTTATAATTTTTTAGAGTATATTTAATATATCTTTTTGTACAGGTAATACTATTCGGCCACACTATTTGGTACGGAAAATCGATAAGAGTGGCTGAACGATGTAGCCGAAGGAATGACTCGACAATTGATCGCACCAGGTAACTGACATCTGGTCGGCCAAACCGAAGCCTCAGAGAAATACGTCATTAAGTCAGTAGTTATCCCTAATCAAGGATTAAGGGGTAATCACTCGGATAAGCTAATTAGGGACGTATTACCTAATCTGGTAATCCTAGTATCGGGCCCATGGAGGACAGGGTCCATTAATGTCACTATAAATAGCTCGTGTCTCAAGGTAACGTCACTGTTCATTAATTACCATTAATATTCGTGCTTGTCTTGACTTGAGCGTCGGAGTGCCTTTTGCAAGTAACCTCCCTCTCACCAGAATATTCGTTTGGAGCTCTCGTTTGGCCTTCAGAGTACAAGAAGTTTACTAGTGTATCCTTTAGACAGGTACATTTTGGCGCCCACCGTGGGGTCGAACCGAAATCTCTAAAGGCACAAGCAAGCTAAGACTATGGTAAATACTAGAAAGACAACTATGGGTGATCACCGATCCGAAGATGAAGACCATGTGGAGGTAGTCGACGAGACAGACCTCTCTGAAACCGTTCGTCAACTAAAGGAGGAAATGGCCGCTATGAGACAGCAGCGTGAAAAGGATGCCAGGGAACTCTCGGCCTTGAAAGCAGAAAACATCGCGCTAAAAAATCAAGACCCATCATGGAAGCCCACCTAGCCAACACCTACTCAAACGCAAGGATCTTTCCAGTCCCATGAGATCCACACCTCGGTCCCACGTGCTTCGGCCGCTGCTCCTGAAAGGTTCCCATCCGCTTTTGGCCGATCCACCAACTTGACGCCGATCGGGTCACATCGACATCCCTTCACCTACTCAATCATGCAATCATCGTTATTGGACAATTGGAAGTCCTTTCCAATTGACAAATATGATGGCACATCGGACCCAGATGATCACATTGACGTTTGCCTTACACAGGTAACGTTGAGCACTACGGAAGACACTGCCCTATGTCGCATTTTTCCTACATCTCTTAAAGGAAGGGCCTTGAGCTGGTTTACTTGGCTTCCGCCCAACTCAATCGACTCCTTTATTACTATATCCTCCCAATTCACAATTCAATTTGCCACCAGCCGACCTCACCATATGACTTCTCTGTCATTGGTTAGCATTCAGCAAGACAAAAGGGAATCTCTTCGGACGTTCATGGATCGGTTCAACAAGGCAGTGTTAGAAATCAGAGATCTTAACCCAGTTGTGGCACTTCACCACCTGACAACAGCTTTAAAGCCTCGACCTTTTGTTAACAACATATGCAAGAAACCCCCAATGAATATGGATGATATGCGTAAATGCGCTGACAAGTATATGCAAATGGAAGAGCTAGCTGACTTTCGCAACCAAGCTCGAATTGAATCAAGCGGCAAGGTCGAAAAGCCGACGGAACAAACGTTTCGAGGACGCAACAAGGAGTTAACACTTCGAGAGCGGCCCATGCGTGGGCCGAAATATTCTCATTACACCCCTTTGCATGCAAGCCGAACAACAGTACTTGAGCAAGCCCTGACATCGGAAGTCTTGGCCATACTAGAGAGAGCCGCAACTCTCCCTCGTGCCGACACCAACAAATCTTGCAGATATCACCGTAATCGCGGTCATTCCACTAAAGAATGTTCGACATTAAAAGATAAGATCAAGGACTTGATAAAGCAGGGGTAGCTCAAAAAGTTTGTTGAACGCCCGGCCTCGTCCTGGTCTGGTTACCAGTCTCAGCATAACGACTAGTATCAGGAACGTTCAAACAGGCACCGTGAGCGCAGTCAGTCCCAAGAGCGAAAGGAGGAGCCACAAGGACAGCCTAGGCGAGTCATAAACACAATCGCGGGAGGCTTTGTGGGGGGAGGATCAACTTCCTCGGCTCAAAAAAGACATCTGCGAGTTGTTAGATCGATCAATGCTGTTGAAAAGCGATCAGCTCGAAGGTTGCCTACCATCACATTCACTGATGCAGATTTTCAAGGCATAGACCCGGTCTAAGATGACCCTATGGTCATCAGTGTAGAGATACATAATTGTATCGTGAAAAAGACGCTGGTAGATTAAGGCAGTTCGGCTGACATCTTGTATTGGAACACGTTTAAGCAGCTCGGTATACCTGAAGGGGAATTAATTCCTTATAACGAACCACTTGTCAGCTTCTCAGGAGAAAGGGTTAACACAAAGGGGTACCTCAAGCTCTTTACTCAGTTTTGTTTCGATGAAAAAGAATACCAAGACATTCAGGTGAAGTATATTGTGGTTCACGTCAACACATCCTACAATATACTACTGGATCGGCCCTCACGCAATGCCCTAGGTGCCATCGTCTCCATGCCACACCTAGCTATGAAATTCTCGTCTGACACAGGAAAAATCCTCACGTTACATGCCGATCAGAAGGCGGCTCGGGAATGCTATTTTGCCAGTTTGAGAATAGTTCCCGTCGAAGAAAAGCAAGCAAAGTCAAAAAGAGTGTACGTTGTAAACCCTCCGACATCGGTCGAACCCTCGACTTGGGATCTTGATCCGAGGATGAATGGCGAAGAGCATGTTGAACCAACCGAAGAAAAAATCCCTTTGCAAATCGGTTCACTATTATCACAAGTCACATACATCGGCACCGGCATGTTAGAAGTCGATCGTTCCACTTTAAGCAAAGTAATCATTCGGAATAAGGACCTCTTCGCATAGACGCCATCGGACATGCCTAGCATAGATCTAAAGTTCATGTGTCACAAATTGTCAATATGTGCCGAAGCCCGACCGATAGCCCAACATAAGAGGAAAATGGGCACCGATAGAAGACTCGCAGTTGAAACGGAAGTCGCCAAGTTGAATGACGTCAGATTCATTCGGGAGGTACAATACACGACATGGTTGGAAAATGTGGTCATGGTCAAAAAGCCAAACGGAAAATGGAGAATGTGTACCGACTACACTAACCTCAATAAAGCATGCCCCAAAGATGCTTACCCATTGTCAAACATTGACCAATTGGTTGACAGCGCAGCAGGACACAGAGTTCTCACCTTCCTTGACACTTACTCTGGATATAATCAAATCCACATGCATCCTCATGATGAAGAAAAAATAGCCTTCATCACCGATTCGACTAATTATTGCTATCGGGTGATGCCATTCGGCTTGAAGAATGCAGGAGCAACTTACCAGAGGTTGATGGATAAAATTTGTTGACACCAAATCGGCAAAAATATGGAGGTGTATGTAGACGATATGGTGGTCAAGTCCGGAGACCTTGTCCGACACATAGACGACCTTGCGGAAGTATTTCAACAACTCTACAAGCATGACATGAGGTTAAATCTGGAAAAGTGTGTCTTTGGCATAGCTGGAGGAAAGTTCCTTGGATTCATGTTATCGGCAAGGGGCATTGAAGCCAACCCTGACAAATGCCTAGCGGTGATCGGTATGAGAAGCCCCCAAAATATCAAGGAAGTGCAGAAGTTAGCTGGACGGCTTACATCTCTATCAAGGTTTCTTCCATGCCTAGCCGAGGTAGCAAAACCTATCATTGGGTTGCTAAAGAAAGTCAAAAAGTTTGAATGGTCTATCGGATGTGAAGAAGCTTTTCAAGCACTGAAACAACATCTCAACTCCCCTCCAATCCTTTCAAAACCTGATCCTCGGTCGAAAATGGTGGTATACTTGTGCGTATCCAGTGAAGCGATCAGTGTTGTCTTGGTGCAAGAAAAGGAAACACAATAGCCTATATACTTTATTAGTCAGATGCTTCAAGAGTTTGAAACAAGATATCAACTTCTAGAGAAAGTAGTACTCAGGCTAGTCCATACGGCTCGGCGCCTCCAACAATATTTTCAAAGTCATCATGTTGTAGTCAGAACTGATTGCCTAGTCGCCAAAGTCTTGCGCAAACCTGGGTTGGCGGGGCGAATGATGGCCTGGTCAATTGAACTTTCGAAGTTTGACATATCGTTCGAGCCGAGGGGTCCGATTAAGTCTCAATGCTTGGTAGATTTTTTCAATGAATTACAGCTGAAAGGACACTTCGAGAGTGACCTATGGACGATGCATGTTGATGGATCCTCAAACAATTAGGGTAGCGGGGTCAGAATAATTCTTGAAGGGCCCACAAGCCTGACACTTGAGCAATCCTTGCATTTTGCGTTCAAGGCCTCAAACAACCAGGCTGAATACGAGGCATTGTTAGCAGGGTTAAGGCTCGCACAAGAGATAGGGGCTTGACGGTTGATGTGTTGGACAGACTCAAAAGTCGTATCAGAACAGGTGAACAATAATTTCCAAGTTAAAGACTCCAAATTGTTGAAATACTATCACATATTCCAAGGAATGCGTACTTCTTTTAATGAAGTCCAGGTGAAGCACACGTCGAGAGAGAACAATGAGAGAGTCGATCAGTTGGCTCGGTTGGCTAGCAGTAGTCGAAAACCGGGACAACTGCGAACTACACTTCATCTGGAACTTTCAGCTCCAAGTGTGGAATCCATTGAATGTATGCCGATCACCGAACCTACCCAAACTTGGATCACTGAAATAGTGGACTTCATTGAACTCAGAAAAGAGCCGACGGACCCGTCCGCCGCCAAAAAACTCTGAACACAAGCAGCCAGATACTTGATTGTAGGAGGGGAGTTATATCGAAGGGGTTTCTCAACGCCATTGCTGAAGTGCATCGACTCGGCGCAAGCAGACTATGTTTTGAGAAAGATCCATGAGGGAATTTGTGGGTCCCATTCGAGCGGACGAACCTTAGCTGCTAAAGTACTCAGAGTCGGCTACTATTGGCCAACTCTCAAAAGTGATTGCATTCAATTCGCAAGCGTTGTCTCCCATGTCAAAGGCACGACAACCTCATTCATGCTTCAGCCGAAGAGTTACACAGCATCAGCTCTCCTTGGCCATTCGCAATGTGGGGAATGAATATCCTCGGACCATTCCCACTAGCTAAAGGTCAGTTCAAGTTCTTGTTAGTCGCTATTGACTACTTTATAAAGTGGGTCGAAGCCAAACCACTGGCTAGCATCACGGCAACCAACGTTCAAAAGTTCTTGTGGAGGAACATCATTACTCGTTTCGGCATTTCGTACGCCATCATAACAGATAATGGTCTCCAATTCACAGATCAAAAGCTTAACAAGTTTGTTTAGGACCTCGACATTAAGCACCGATTCACATCAGTTGAACATCCACAGTCCAACGGCCAGGCCGAAGTGGCAAACAAGGTGATTCTTGCAGAATTAAAAAAACGCTTGGGAAATGCTAAAGGAGCTTGGGCTGAAGAACTATTGGAAGTACTATGAGCATATCGGTGCACCCCTCAATCCACAACAAAGGAGACTCATTTTTGGCTAACATATGGTACTGATGCCATGATCCCTGTTGAGGTCGGGGAACCATCCTTTCGGTGACAACATTTCGATGACAACGCCAATGATATATCCCTCCGAGCCGAAGTTGATATGATAGACGAAGTTCGCACCAAGGCCCAGATCGTCACGGAAGCTTGCAAGCAACGAATGGCTAGACGATTCAATTCCACACTCACAAAGAGGGAATTTCAAGAAGGAGACCTCGTTTGGAGAGTCCAAGGATCGGCAAGACGCAACCAGAGGGAAGGCAAGTTAGCAGCCAACTGGGACGGCCCATTCAGAATCCAACACAATCTCCACAATGGCGCATATAAGCTTGAAGAGCTTTCAGGAAGAATCAACCCCAGAACATGGAATTCGACCCACTTGAAGAATTACTATAGTTGAAATTTTGTTTCTTTTGAAGATTGTATGAAAAGCTTTGTAAATATACCAAGCTGCACTCTTTTCCTCGATTGGTCTTTTCTCCCCTTATAAAAAAGTGCAAAGGGGTTTTGGCCGACCAGGTTTTTAACGAGGCACAAATCAATCAAGTACAATTCACTCTTATTCGCCATTTTTATTCTTTACTGTTGGCTCAAATTTTTACAGACAGGCTTCCCTCCCGAGTACCTCACTCGGCCAAGGATGTGCCTTCGAAATTTCTACAAAAGGTTTTCCTCCCGAGTCACTCACTCGGCCAAGGATGTGCCTTCAAAATTTCTACAAAAGGCTTCCCTCCCTAGTCACTCACTCGGCCAAGGATGTGCCTTCAGAATTTCTACAAAAGGCTTCCCTCCCGAGCCACTCACTCGACCAAGGACGTGCCTTCGAAATTCGTACGTAAAGGCTTCCCTCCCGAGTCACTCACTCGGCCAAAGACGTGCCTTCAGAATTCGTACGTAAAGGCTTCCCTCCCGAGTCACTCACTCGGCCAAGGACGTGCCTTCGGAATTCGTACAAAAAGGCTTCCTTCCCGAGGACGTGCCTTCATAATTTGTACGTAAAGACTTCCCTCCCAAGTCACTCACTCGGCCAAGGACGTGCCTTCGGAATTCGTATGTAAAGGCTTCCCTCTCGAGTCACTCGCTCGGCCAAGGACGTGCCTTCGGAATTCGTACAAAAGGGCTTCCCTCCCGAGTCACTCGCTCGGCCAAGGGCGTGCCTTCGGAATTCATACAAAAAGGCTTCCCTCCCGAGTCACTCGCTCGGCTAAGGACGTACCTTCGAAATTCCTACATAAAGGCATCCCTCCCGAGTCACTCGCTCGGCCAAGGACGTGCCTTCGAAATTCCTACATAAAGGCTTCCCTCCCGAGTCACTCCCTCGGCCATGGGCGTGCCTTCAAAATTTTTACAAAAAAGGCTTCCCTCCCGAGTCACTCGCTCGGTCCAGGACGTGCCTTCAAAATTTCTACAAGGTTTCCCTCCCAAGTCACTCACTCGGCTAGGGATGAGCCTTTGACTAAAACATTAACTTGCGTTTAATTACGAGTATTCAAAAACAACAAACTCATGACATTGATAGATCCAAAAGGCGCTACCTAACAATACAAGTAAAGGTTCAAAAGGCCTTAATTGGCCAAAATAAAATCAAAACATCAAAATAGGCTCTATCGGCCTAAACATACAACCAAACCTACTACTCGTAATTTCCACCATCTACCTTGTCATGGTCCTCATCGGCATCGGCATCATCCTCGGGGTTAACCTGCGTCTCCTCATCAATGGTTGACTCTGGAGTAGTAGCAGGCGCCGGCACGTCAGCATCTGGCTCGGCCCCTTCGGGCATATCTCCGAACGGCATGAAAGATCCTTGATAACAATCTTGACCCATGTCAAAATCAAAGCCCTCTCGAAATTGTTCAAAGTACTTAGCCTGCCGAACGGCATGCTGAAACCCAGCCTCATGCTGCGCCAAGATACGCTCTTGCACTTGCTCCTTGAGCTTCTCAAGCTGGGCTTTCGCCTCGGCTGCTCGACGTCCCTCCTCAACAGAGGCCTTTTGCAAGTCCAGCCGAAGCGTATCATTTTCACGCCTCAACCGATTCATATCGGCAACAAGGTCCCTGTTCTTGGACATTAGATCTTCCAAGTTAGCCAGAGCTTCAGCCGTAGACTTGTCGGCCTCTTCCAACTTATTTTTCAAGCTCACCAACTCGCTGGTCGGTTCCATCGCGAGGTGATGAGCAAGCACCATTGATCGTGCTTGAACCTCACAAAAGTAATTCCACTTGGAGACGGTGTCCCACCGATCCAAGTACTCGCGCCCGACATCCGACACAGCATCGGGCCGAACCATAGTATTTGCCGATACGTCCTCGCTTAAGAAAGCGCGTGACATAAGTGTGGGGAGCACCACAATGATGCTCCGGTTCAGCGAGGGCCCGCGGCTTGTTTTAGTTTCTTTGGCTTGTCGGCCTGCTCTTGATCATTCTTTCTCTTGGAGTCACCCTGGTCAACCTCTTTGCCCTTGTTACCCTTTCGACACTTACGATCGGGAGAAGGAGGATCTCGTTCATCCTGCAATGGCCGCGGCGTGCGAGCCACAACCGAACTATCACCCACCCCTTCGGCTTGTTTGGCCTGCGCCATCCTATCGGCCAGCAAGTTCTGAATGTTGAACGCATTGACGCCACTAGATACCATGATTCTTGCAAAGACAATGAAGTGAACATCAATATGAATTTAGTGTGCCGCTGAAGTAGGACAAATCACTTACCTATCAAGTCGTTATCCCATTCGGGGGACTCAATCACGTTTATTAGCGACCTTGTCAGCAAGCGCTGAGGAAGGCGAAGCAATAATTTCAAATTCTTCTGCTCTTCGGCTGTGAGAAGCTCTTCCGGCACAATATCGTATGGCCGAGGGGCACACGTCCAGTACAACAGAAACAAACTTTTGTCGTTCTCACCAAAGAAGAAACAACGTCCATTCAGACGAATGGTCACTCGGCAGAACCCAACTTTGAAATTCTTATATGAAGAAGTAAAGTTGTCTAAAAGTTGCCGACTCCCCACTCAGCTTAGAGACACCCACTTCGCCAAATCAGACAGTCTAGAAGTATAGAAGTAAAGAAAAAGAAGTGGAGAAGGCCTAATGCTCAGGCATCGGCACAGGTGTTTGAAACCTTGCAGTTGAGCCTCGCTTCGGATGCAATTGCATCAGCGCCACGTTCAAAACTCTTAGCACCCCCATGGTAAACTCGTCAAACGATAGTCTCACTTTGAGATCTCGCAGGAGACAGTCATAAATATAGAATGAATCCATCTTCTCTACGTGCTTGTCCAAACAAACCATGTCGGGATTCGGAAAAGCGTTGTTTCGGCAAGACCGAACCCTGATCGGATATGGCTCCTCCCTTGCATCAAAAGTTAGACACTTGGTATATTCCAAAAGGTTTGTAATCATCGTAGTGTCTCGGTAATGAGAATAGTACGATGTCACTTCCTCGTTTACCCACTCGTACTCAGGCACTTCGGGACTCCCGCTAGTGGATGTCTCTTCAGAAGTGTCTCCACTCCCAATAGGTCATTCGACTTCATTCAGAGATGGTATTTCCGTGCATGAATGACCCGAGTCACTAGACGACAACCCCTCAGATGACGATGGTCGAGCTCCACTAGCCGAAGAGCTTTCGGAAAAACTAGCCATAATACTAAACACTTACCGAATACAAGACTTTGAAACGGTCACTTGGCACGCTTGGATCGGTCTCAGAACTCACTCAAAAATTCACCTCAGATTGAAAGCGAAATACGTGGTGGGCTCTAATGCCCATGGTTTTATATAGCCAAGAAAAAAGGCAGGAAAATTCAAATATAAAAATCACAACCGTCAAATCCTACAGATCCAACGAATTCAGATTGTGTAACCTTTCAACTCCTCCGCTCAGAATCTTAACTGACTCCACTAAGGGAGAGACGAGATGGTTACCCGTGGACATTATTACCCTTGAAGAGGATTTTCTCTCTCCAAGGCTGGGGGGAAAATGTACAGGTAATACCGTTCGGCCACACCATTTGGTACGGAAAACCGATAAGAGTGGCCGAACGATGTAGCCAAAGGAATGACTCGACAATTGATCACACCAAGTAACCGACGCCTGGTCGGCCAAACCGAAGCCTTAGAGAAATACGTCATTAAATCAATAGTTATCCTTAATTAAGGATTAAGGGGTAATCACTCGAAGAAGCTAATTAGGGACGTATTACCTAATCTGGTAATCCTAGTATCGGGCCCATGGAGGACAGGGCCCATTAATGTCACTATAAATAGCTCGTGTCTCAAGGTAACGTCACTGTTCATTAATTATCATTGATATTCGTGTTTGTCCTGACTTGAGCGTCGGAGTGCCTTTTGCAGGTACCCTCCCTCTCACCGGAATATTCGTTTGGAACTCTCGTTCGGCCTTCAGAGTACAAGAAATTTACTAGTGTGCCCTTCAGACATGTACACTTTTCATTATTTGGATATAGTAAGATCATCTAAAAGTTGAAAAGATTAAGAGTGTTTAAAATCAAATCAACTCAAACGAAAAACGACAAATCAATAAAAAAAAACCAAAAAAATGATAAGAAACCACAAATTAGTGATTTGATTTGGTTTTTAAATTTTCAAAATTGTGTAGTTTGGTTTGGTTTTCATATTGCAATTTAAAACCTTTCCAAACCAAATCGCACTTATTTATAAATATCTATTTTTTCAAAATGCATAGTGCATCTATACAAAATTGACACATAACATAAAAGTTTATAAAAATTATAAGCTACTAAACTAAATATTAGAATGAAAAATTATGATTTATTTATAATGTTCAAAAATAATTTTTTAAGTGACAAATTATATATATGAGAAAAAATATTTAATATGATAATTAAAGTTATATTAAAGAAATATTTTTACTAAAATAATAAGATAAAAAATAATATTAAATATATTAAGTGGTCGAAATATTTTAATATTTGCATACTTTTAGTTTTATTTTTTTTATGTACGATCTAAAACAAATAACATATTATTATATATTTTTAGTTAATTTTTAAATAACAAATTTTTGAAATCATAAAAATCGAACCAAACCAAAATGCAAAAGATTGGCTTGGTTTGGTTTGATTTGATTTGACTTAAATTTCATAATTTGTTCAAATTGATCCAAATCAAACTACACTTAATTTTCGTGTTTGGTTTGGATGACTTTTAAGGTAAAAATCAAACTGAATCTCACTACGAGAACCTTAGAAAAGATGTTACACTCGCGACCTATAAATAAAGTAAATTTCGTATTTCATGATTTGAAATAATGCGATTTAATTATAAAAATAAAAATAAAAAGATGTACCTCTTTTTCATTTGTAAGCAAATTTTTATTATTTTAGAATAATTGCTTTCAAAATTTTAGTAAGTTTCCCTTAATATGAAAATCAAAAAACATAAAACTTTTTTGGAATTACATTTGTTTCAAAAGTCATTGGTTTTAACGGAGAAGGTAAGTAACAATTTTGAAAGAAAAAATTCAATAAAAGTTATGTTTATGTCACATGACACGAATATGTTAATTTGATGCTATTTGTGGGTCAGGAAATCAACGTTTAAGAGGTCATATTGTAAGTCTAAAACACAAATTTGTATTCAGTGCAATTTCAAAAAATATTTAAGGAATGCAAGCGTAATTTACTCTATTATTTTTTCTGTCTTATAAAATTATTCATTTAAATGATCCTTGTTTACTATTGGGTTAAACATCTTTTTCATCCTCCAAAATATATAAATGTTCATTTTTCATCTCTCAATTTTAAAACATCGACTTTTGGTCCTCAATTTTTAAAAATGTGTCAAAATTTACCATGTTGCTAACTCCATTAACTCAATTTAATGATTATCCTAATTATAAAAAAGAATTAATCATTTATACATTGTCAGTGTAACTTTACACTGACAATCAATCATATCTTTTAAAGTTGTTTATTTTATTATTATTTCATTAAATAAGCAACTGATATGACACTATTAAAAGATATGATTGGTTGCCAGTGTAAAAAAAACTTTATACTGACAGTATATAAGTGATTAACTCTTATAAAAATACATGTCATCACATGTTTACCTAAGATCCACGTATGCTTAAGTGGTCCAAGGCGCATGTAAGGTATTTAAAATCTTATATATATATATATATATATATATATATATGTGTGTGTGTGTGTGGTATTACAAAAGGTAGAAGTCCCACATTGGTTAATATTACCTTTGAAAATGGTTTATATATTAAGTTATGATATAGGCATACAAAAAGACTAGAAAAAGAGGAAAGGCTTGCACACAAGTAAATGGGCCAAGTGGGCTTCTCGTAGTGCAAATCAGATTCTGGTTCTTAAATTAAAAGTGTATAATACACAGATCAAATGTTAATCAACTGATATCAGGTCTAATCTTTAAACTTGAAAGTCTTAGATTCAAGTATTGACTTTGCAAGAATATTTAATTTTTAATATAATTTTTTTATTATTTAAAAATTTAAAAATAAAATAATCTAAAAATTATTTATAATTTTTATTATTTAAAAGTAAAACAATCTAAAAAATTTGTGTACACTATAAGTATAGATATAAATAAATAAATATATATATATATATAAAAGGAAAACACATTTATGTAATAGACTTATTTCACTAAATAAATAAATCTAAAAATTTAAATAAATAAATACAAATTATTTGATATTTAATTTCATTAATAATTCATATTTTTCATTAAATTTTAACTATTCGTTACGTTAAAACATTTTAATATATATATAAAAAAATTTAATTTTTAAAAAAAATTTAAAAATTATTTAATATTCTATTTCTTTAATTCAATCGAAAAATATTCGTAGAAACATTTGTTTTTATAATTGATTGTAAAGCAAGAATAAAATATGTGTATACGATATATCCAAGATATTAGAAGCAACAAGCCAACAAGTATCCTAGATAATAGAAGCAACCAGCCAACAAGCAAGGGAGAGGGGAATGATGGAGATGAATCAGAATATTAGGAGGATATGGCTAAGCATCATGTGATGCCTGATTCTTTTTATGTGATGTAAAGTACAAACTGCTTCATTCGTATTCTTATGATTTTTTTGACTTAACAAATCTATCTGCGGTGCCAGATAAGTCACATTCCACTTGTACCCTCTTCGACAAAGTTAAATTTTTTAACGTTATGAAGTTGGAGCAACCAACAAAATGGTGGTTAAGGAAGATTCACTTGCTTTTCTATTTCTGTGGCCATTATTAGGAGCAGAATAAAGGAAAAGGTTGATTTTTTATGCAAGTTATTAAAAAAGGCACTGTTTTTGGCTTATGGGTATTTAGTTGAAAGTTGAATTCTTTCGTATGAGCAGAGTGAAGGTTGAAGGGATAAAAAAGATGGTTTTTTTTCTACTTGAGGGCGGTGACTTGGGAACTTAAAGTATGATGAGTCTGTAGAGTTCTTTTGCAGAGATCTGAGAGAATGGAACCTCCTACGGGAATTTGTGCTTCTTTGTGGAGTTTCATACGCTTTCTTCCTTATTTCATCGGGCTTCTGCTTCTAGGGAGCATCAAAGGTGAGTGGCAATGGATCTGTTTGTGTTCTTCTGGGAAATTTTTTTTTTTTGGTTTAGTTGGGAATTTAGTGTTTGGTTTTTGTGGATTTCCCACTTTCCAATGCACGTTGAATCGAAATCCACTCTCCCAAATCTCGTACATTTAACAAAGGCAACGTCAATACAAACACACCTTAAGTTGAAGTTAGACATGAAGGGGATGATTTCTGAGAATGAAGTACTGAGGGACTACCTTTCCATATCTATTTATTGTTATTTATAATTTGTTAAAATTTCAGTGCTTTGCTGCGAAATTTATTCAACTTTCTTTTCCTAAACCAATGGTGAGGTGGTCGGGTGGAGCCTGGTGTGGGGTTTTACACGTGTTCCCTTGTGACCTATGTTTGTTGACAAATTATTCATTTTTATTAAATTAATTGCTGCCAAATGTCTAATATTATGAATTAGGGGAAATAATTGTTTGGCTTCGGATTAATCTTGTGGATTTGTTGATATGCACAAGGTGTAGTATCATAGAAACACAGTTTTGAAAGTGAAAAGAAGAAAGGAATATATTTGAATGATAGCCAACTATATTATAGTTTAAGGTCAATTTGGTCATATTTTGAGGCAACACTAAGGAATTTAAACAGTTTATGTTCTTGTATGTCAAGCTTACTATACTAGAGAACTAAGTGTAGGGTTTTGTGTGAGGAGTATGATTGTAAACCTTACCATTGCTCAAACTGCCAATCACTTCAGGAGTCCTTCTCTTCCCTTTGATATGCTTAATAGTGACAATTGGGAACACTGTGATCATACTCGGACTTTGGACAGCACATGTTGTTTGGACATATTACTGCGTTGTTAGGTGATTTCCTTGACTGCCACTCTTTCAAGTTTCTCCTCATTGTTCTATTCATGTATTATGAACTTGTAATTACTTTCTCATAGTGATTTTTCTAACGGACAGAGCTAAACAATTAGGACCTCTTCTGAAGATTGTTATCTGCCTATGTGTACTACCAGTGCTGTTGATTTCATGGCCGTTGGTTGGTATTCTTGGAAGTATTGTAGGTGGTGCAGCCTACGGATTTCTTTCACCAATATTTGCTACTTTTGAAGCTGTAGAGGAAGGAAAAGACGACAAGTTTTTCCACTGTTTTATTGTATGTTTCACTTTTAGTTGTTAAAATGCTTGTTACATCTGTTTTCTGCTCTTACCAATTACAGGAATTCTTTACATAATTGCCAGGATGGTACATGGAGTACTGTTGAAAAAAGCTGCATGGTTGTCAGGGATGTAAGAGATGTTTGTTTTCACTCATACTTCTCAGTTATGGATGACCTGCGACAAAAAGGACCTCCAAATGCTAAATACTATGAGATCAGGTTTTGTCATTGTATGCCTTACTATGTCTGTTTAGGTTTTATGTCGTTGCGTGAGGGTGTGTATTGGTGCAACGGTAGGGTTTATGTCTGGTGACCTGGATGTCACAGTTTCAAAACCTGGAAGCAATCTCTATGCTTGCCTGGGGTAAGGCTGTGTACACCTACCCTCCCTTGACCCTTAGTTGGATCATTTTGTAGATTCATCTTATGTCTTTAAAGAATTCCTTGGAATTTTTGTGTGTCCAGATCCAAATTTTATGTTCATAAAGATGTTTTTGAATGAAAGGGTCACTTAATAGTAATTTCTCCAATCATGTCTATCTGGAGTGATAGTGGTTAAGTTCTTTCTTTTGGTTCAAGGCTCCATTATTTTCCCCATTTGAGTTAGACTTTATGTAGATCACACTTTACACTTTTCAGCTTTTCAAAATTTAAACCTTAGTTGTGCAGTCTATATGTTATTGACTTGAATACCAGTTATTTTACTTTGAAATTATAGGAGCTGTGAGTTGTGAATGTTAAATTAAAAAAATATATATAAAAAAATGTCAATGTTACCTCAAGTCTGAGAAGGCAGAATGGTTTCACAGACTATAGATCAGTTTGACTTCCTGAATATTAGTTACTTTTGAAAACTCAACTCTTGAAATCACAGAGGGCACAACTCTTCTGTATTTAATACTTACTAAACTGTGTTGGTGAGGTTATTTTAATCTTGTATCATTTGCATGCCAAACTTATTATAGCAAGCTTTAGCATATTATAGAAAATATTGACAGAAGACACTGGTCTTGCACAGAATCTTAAAGAATGAGAATTTTTGGGTGAGATATCTTCTGGTTTTGGAGACATTTCAGTAAACAGTAGAAATTGAAGTAAAAAATAAATAAAAATTAATAACCAAAATGATTCTCTCAGATAATTGTTCTTCCAAATTTTGCCGTGTTTTTGGCTCAACCAACATATGGTGAACCAGGTAACACTAATTGTTTAACTATGTTCTCCTTTCTTATGCATTTTGTGTTAGTTGTATCTTTGGTGTTTTATAGATTCAACTGTACTTTGAAAGAAAACAAAATGATCTGAATTTCTGTTTTTTGGGAACATAAATCATAATATTCCAAATATGATGTTGTCAGATGCAGGACTTGTGCATTATAATTTATTTAGATTTTTTTCTGATTTAATGCAGGCTGCTTTATCTTCCTGGTGCTTTAATTGCTGCAGCTATTGGAATCATGGTTGATGGGCTAATTATATCATTTGTTGCCATATGCAAAGGCCCATACATGCTTTTTAAGGGGTGGCATAGATTGTTTCATGACCTCATTGGCCGCGAAGGCCCTTTCCTGGAGACTATATGTGTACCCTTTGCAGGTCTTGCTATCCTTCTGTGGCCACTGGCTGTTGCTGGTGCAGTTCTGGCATCAATGTTAGCAAGTTTCTTTCTTGGTGCCTATGCAGGGATTGTTGCTTATCAGGTCAGTCCCCATATCTTTTCACTCCCTATTTGTACCAAGCTACTACTGTTATTATGAACCTTGGTGTTTGGTGTCCAACTGTACCCTGAGAAAGATATGAACCTTGAGCAGTTGAGGTTTGCCATTCTCACGACACTAGCTGAGGGATAATGATCAGGAATGGAGTTGAAGGATAAAAGGGGGCTCAAGAAAGTTTATGAAAATTTGCACGAAACTAGCTGAGTCTATCAAAAAATAAGT
This sequence comes from Cajanus cajan, assembly GCF_000230855.2. Taxonomy (NCBI): domain Eukaryota; kingdom Viridiplantae; phylum Streptophyta; class Magnoliopsida; order Fabales; family Fabaceae; genus Cajanus; species Cajanus cajan. The sequence continues at coordinate 16,673,754 of NC_138520.1, read as the reverse complement.
TTTACAGCGAGTTACTTATTCTCTACCTTGAATATTAAGTTCATCCTATTATATGAGTTGACTTGCAACTTTGACATTTGACAATGTTGCAGTCAGACTAAAACTCCTATGTAGGATGAGAGGAAAGGTAGCTGTCTGTTTTGTGAAAGTAGGCTGGTACTGTCCAAGGATTCCTTTCAAATACCTACCATCTTCAAGGAGTTCCACACTAGAATGGGTGTACATTTATGGTATTCTAAAGTTACTAGGGGTAGTCACGAGGTTTACAGTGAGAGTAAAGCAAAATCAATTCAGCAATACAAAAAAGGACTGTAATCAGGTAGGAATCAAATTAAGGAAGCATCAACACTTGTCAACTTAGTGGACAGTTTTATTAAAACTAGATATAAGAGAGTTGCTCACATGCTGCATTGGAAAGGAGTGAAGGTTAATATAAAATTATGTTGCTTTCCTGTGACAACTGCCAAAGGAACACGTACTAAGCTCTTTCTCCTGGTGGTCTGTTGCAGCCTTTGCCAATAGTACAGCTATGCAGTAACATTTTGATAGAACCTGGACCAATAGGTTAGGTAAAGAAGAGAAAACAAGACTGCTTAACTGTTGATAATGAAGAATTAAGGAAACAACGTAGCCCAGGTAATTTGAGGAACTTGTAGCCTCCCAAACAATTCAGAATACTTCTCTACCCTCTCTAATTATATCTCTTATGTATATAGTTTTCTGTCTTCCTTCCCCAACCCTAATTATTGTAAGGCTTAAATACATTTTTAGTTTCTGTAAAATGAGTTACTTTTGATTTTGATCCCTATAAAAAAAATTGTTTTTCATCCCTTTAAAATTGAAATTGTTGTTTTTAGTCCTTAGTATTTTGTGATCCTTGTTAACTACTTTTGTGTATATCATACGGTCCAATGATCATTCCTAGTGACACTCATAACTATATTTGATACTATGTTAGTATGTAACACCTCTAATAACAGTAAAGATAAAGATAACGATAGACTAATAACAGAAAAGATAATGATGGCCTAAGTCCTTTGCGCCTTCCTCCTCATGTAGACCTGCCAAACAGGGGGCACACCTATCAATAACACCCCATGCCTTCCTCAGTATGCATCTTGTCCTCAGATGCTCATTTGGTCTTCCATGTTTCATTGTTAAAGATGTTAGTAGCTATAATTGTCGGCAGTCAACAATTACCTCCTGCAATTTCAGAGAACTGGGAGCTAAGAGTATATCTTTATTGTGATGCTGCAATTGAGAACAAGACATGATGGTAAAGGGGAGGTGATCATTTGCAAGATCCATCTGACTACGTTCCTTGGGATTTCACCTTGAGAACATGGTCAAAGTGCTGGCAGAGAATACCGTTATCCATTACTCAAGTATAGCATTAGGAGAAGCATGTGAGGAAGGAGAGATAGTGGGAAGAATATTGTTGTCATTTTGTAGTAACAGCATGTTTTTTAGTTGAAAGGAAGAGGGAGACATGACATGGGAATTTGTTACGGATGAGTGAGCTGAATGTAGTGGAAAGGCTGAGAGGTCGTATTAGTAAGCGTGTATTAACTCTTAGGTTGTGTTTGGATAAAAAATTTTAAAGTTTCAAAGAATTTGAAATTCTTGAAATTTGAATTATCTCGATTTAAATTTCTTTCATTTATTAAATGTTTTGTTTGGATAAATTAATTCAAATTCTTTAAATTTTGAATTCTTAGTTTGAATAAGTCAATTTAAATTCCTTAAATTTTGAATTCTTAGTTTAGATAGAGTGGTACAGAAATTACTTCTCCTTGATCTATCAGGCTTTTTCATTTTCTGATATAATTTCCTTTTGTACTGATATGCTTCTGTTATTTCAATCTATGACAGTAGAAGGGGATCCCTATGTGATTGTGTGAATAAAGTAAAATCTATTTCTATCCACATCTGGCTGCTGGGTTCCTAACTGTCTGTTTCACTGTGTTTATTTGTTCTTTGAAATGTAGGAGTCTTCTTTCTTTTTCGGCCTTTCATATGTTGTTGCTGCTTTGGCCATTTATGATGAATACAGCAATGATATTCTTGACATGCCAGAAGGAACATGTTTCCCTAGGTTTTTTTTCTGCTCCCATGTATTTATCACTGTAACTTGAAGTTAATGCTCTTATATTATTTTTACACATTTGATATCTGCTAGGCCTCAATATCAAAAAAAAGCTGATTCATCTCAAAGAACTTCTCATTCAAATTCCATCTCAAGACCAAGCTCCTTCCGGATGGCTCCTTCTCGCACATCTTCCATGAATAATAATATTGTCGAGTTGAAATCATTCGAGGTATTCTTCCAAGTATCTTGTGTCCAATGATGCATGACTTGAAATATCATCACCTTTATCTTCCTTGGATGTTCATGTTTTGCTGCTTGGATCTGTATTAAATGAATATTGTTCATGAATTGTATAGCTGTTGGATGGCTTATTCAAGGAATGTTGCCGTGTTGGAGAAAGAATGGTTTCTGAAGGTATAATTACAGGAAAAGACATAGAAGAAGCCAAATCTGGTAATGGAAATAGAGTTATTAGTATTGGTTTGCCAGCATATTGCTTATTCCACGGTCTCTTGCGCTCTGCCAAATTCAATTCCATGGGTATATTAATTAGTAAGTGCAACCCTTCAAGCAATTCTTGTTGTCTTTCCCCTTCCCTCACTCCTTTGTTATTTTTTTCTCTCTTTCCTCTAGGCTTCTATCACTTTTCCCTGCCCCTTTGTCATCTCTTTTTGAGATTATTTTCTTTTAAACATTTTGGTTACTACCTCAATGTAGGTGATGATACTGAACTAACTACCACAAACAGACCAAGGGAGATATTTTTTGAATGGTTCCTTAATCCCCTTTTGATCATGAAAGAGCAAATCAAAGCTGAGAATCTTTCTGCCTCAGAAGAGGACTACCTCGGCAAATTAGTTCTCTTAAGTGGTGATGCTGAGAGATTGAAAAAATCAAGCATTGGCCCTGCCCCTGAATCCGAGGTCAAACGTGCGGAACTTGATGCATTGGCTAGAAGGTACTTATAGAGCAAAGTTCGGTTAAAATTGAGTTTAAAGTGAAGTGATTTATGTTTGTAGCAAAAATTAATGCTAGTTTGGATAAATTCTAAACAAATACGTAAGTTAAACTCTTTGCATATGTTAAAATCAAACTTATGAACCTCAACTTTTTCAAGTACAACCTCATCTAACTTTTCCATTAACACCTATAACTTATAAGAGCTTTTATTGTATGTTAGGAATCAAATACTTATAAGTGTATATTTGGAAATTCATTTTCATGGTTCACGTCAATCCACCAAATATGTTAAAATCAAAATTATGAACCTCTACAAATACAAAAGTCACACTTTTTGCATATGTTAAAATCAAACTTAAGAACTTCAACTTTTTCAAATACTCCCTCATCTAACTTTTCCATAAACACCTATAAACTTATAAGGGCTTTTATTTATAAGTTAGGAATCAAATACTTATAAGTGTATGTTTAGAAATGTTTTTTTCATGTTCTCGTCGATCCATCAATCTTTTGCTTCTATGTGTTGCTGCATTGGAATGGGTGAACTTCCCATAGAAAGATATAAACTGGTTTGCAAAACACTATTATTATACAATTCTCAACAAAATACAAAAGTTAACTTTTTTTTAAGGTTTTCTGTCTCATTTTGTTTTCATTCTCTGATGATACACAGGCTGCAAGGGATCACCAAATCCATGTCAAGGTTCCCAACCTTCAAACGACGCTTAGATGATCTTGTAAAATCGTTATCCAATGATCTGACTGAGAAGCATGGAGGTCCAAGTCCAACAATGACCAGATCAAAGAGTGCCTTTGCTCGGTTGGTTACTTTTAAATCTTTCAAGGGTACAAGAACTAACGGGTCTGGTCAAGGGTCACAACATCATGTTGTAAGAGACATCGAAAATTAATGATAAGAATACCGTTATATATTTTTAACACCCCAAAAGAAAAATTATGTCGTAGATGTAATCTTCAGTCCATTTTGGATAGAAAATTGAAGTGTAATTGACAAATAAAATGTAATATCTCACCTTGTTATAAGCATATTTGAGAAAGACGTAGCCTCAGAAAAGATCAAGTTGTGGATCTCATGTTACATTTTCATTATGTCGACTTGCTATACTTCTCTCGAGATCAATGACTCTGATGGGAAACCTGCCTAGAATTGATCTGTTACCTTTAGCATTAATTGAAGTGCACATTTTCCCCAAGCTTGTTCAAGGTTTTTCTCTCCAAGATCAGGTGGTTCTCAAGGAGATTTTGTGTTTGCTTGAATTACAGTTTCACATGATTTTAAAATGCAACAAAAGGAGCATCCTAAAGAGTATTTATTTTAAGGTTAAAATAAAGAGTATTTATTTATAACCAAGGGAGCATCCTAAAGAGTATTTATTTTAATCTTTATAATTTCACTCATTTTATTGTTTTATACCTATAGTTTAAAATAGATATTTTTAATTTATATACTTACATTTTAATCTTTTTTAGTCTCTACTGTTAATTTTGTTTTGTAACAGCATTTTCGTGTGAGTAACATGAGTTTATTATTAAATCCATGTGACAGTGATTTATTTGGTTTTATGAACAATAATGTATCATTTAATGGTTTATTATGTATTTATCAATAATTTGATTGTTCAGTTGGATCACATTCAATTATGTAAATATTGACCATTCATAAAATCATATGGACTCTATTTTTTCTCTCTCTCAAACCATTAAATGATACATTATCATTTACAAAACTAAATATATCATCCTCATGTGAATTTAATCAGGACTAGTCCAAGGACAAAACTAACAAAATCCTTGTTTGGACCCCTTAAAAAATATTTTATATTAATATTTATATAATTTTTTAAGGCTCTATAACTTTAAAAGTTACTTACATTTTATTCCTATAGTTTAAAATAAACATTTTTAGTTTATATACTTACATTTTAATCCTTCTTAGTCTTTACTGTTAATTTTTTTTTGTAACGTCATTTTCATATAAGTAACACGAGTTTATTATTAAATCCATGTGACAATGATTTATTTGGTTTTATGGAATGTAATGCATCATTTAATGGTTTATTATGTATTCATCAATAATTTGATTGTTTAGGGACCACATTTAGTTATGTAAATAGTGACTATTCATAAAATCATATGGACTCTTCATTTTTTTTCTCTCAAATTATTAAATAACATCATCGTTTACAAAACTAAATATATCATCCTCACATGGATTTTATCATGACGACACCAACAAAATTCTCGTTTGGACCCCTTCAAAAATATATTTTATATTAATATTTATATAATTTTTTTAAGGTTCTATAATGACATTTTTTTAATATACTTTTTTCTATTTTATTTCCTAAGCAACTTCACCCCTATTTTATTTATCAAAATAACTCAATCACTATTTAAGGTGAGAAATCAGTTGAGGGGAAATTGATTTCTCACCTTTCAATTTCAGTTCCCTTCCCATTTTGTATATTATACCTGTTTGAGAAATCGGTTGTTGAGAAACTGATTTCTCAACAGGTTTTTTTATTTTTTATTTTTTATTTTCAATTTTTGTTAAACTTTTTAAATCTAAATTTTTTTATTTATTTAATAAATATAGATTAGTTAATATTTTGTATGAATTTAATAATTTTAATTTTGGTCAAAGATATAAATATTTTAATACTTTTGAATAATTCGGTTTTTTTTTTAATAAATATAGATATTTAAATAACTTTGATTATTGAATTTTTATAACAATATTATTTTATGAAATACTGTATGTTTAAATTCGTAGAAAAATATTTTTTTATAAATATCATTAAGAATGATTAATATTAATTCAAAATAATGTTAAATTTAAATTAACAATGTAGAATTGTAATTAATTTAAGTATTTGTTGTTAGCAATAATATCTTTCAAAAAAATATAAAGAATAATATATTTTTTAATAATGAAATTACATTTTAAAAATATAGAAAATTTAATATTATAATTTAGTAAATCATTTGTTAAAATTATAAATATGTAAAATTTAATTATTATTTTTATTTCCTTTAATTTGAGACATAGGAAATGAAATTATACTTTAATTGAGATGAATAATTTTAAAATATTTATCCCAACAAAATAGGAGATCCAATAAATAAGAATAACACAATCACAATCTACCAAATTACATAACAGCAAGCTAGTTTAATGATGTCTATGCCGACCAGTTCCACACCTTGGAGGTTGTCGATTCCTTATTGGGTTTCGACGACCAATGCGTGGTTGTTGTGGTTCAACTTGCTCCTCATCATGTCCTATATGAATAGTATCTGTGTCTGGATTCGATGAAACACTTCCACCGACCTCAGAGTGATAAGAAGAAAATGAAGAAAAATTCATGTTTTGCATGTAATCATATGTACTTTGTGGCTTGTGTACGTCGACGCCAAAAAGATTGCTCATGATGTCTTCTGTGGGAGTTGTTGTTGATGGTGGGGTGTACATGAATTGTTCATGGTGTGTATGAAATGGTGGATTCATTAAAAAAGATTGGGGATATTGTTCCACACTATAAGGTGGGTGGTTATCTCCAGTTACTGGGGTTTGTGATGGTATTAGATAATGTTGTTGAAATCCTATAGTTATTGGGAGTTGTGTACTAGAAGTGAATGCACCAAATGAAGAATATTGGCTACAAAGAAATAATTTTGAATTTTGAAACCATTGCAAATACTTAGGAGTGTGTTGGAGAGGCCCTTGAAGTGGTTGCCCAAAAACATGTTTGCATCTGTCTTTCCGAATAGAAATCCAATCTGCATGTTGTTCAGCCAAGTTGGTGTTGTTGTGTCCTCTCATGTCTATTTCGTGCATTTTATCAAAATTATGGGCTTCATTAATGAGGATTGGTTATCGTAAGCCAAATTGAAATTGGACTCTATCACTTTGATGTCATACTACAACTGCAAATGAAGTTAAAGCAGTACAAGAAGTCCATATTCTGGAATCCTTGTAAGCACATGTTGGCAATGAGGACTCAAATCCCCTATATGGCATCCACAGAAACTGGAAAAAGAAAAAGGTTTAGGGTATAAGTTAATTGAATAAAAGAGAGTATGTTTGAGAGAAGTTGACATCGTATTAACTCGTTATGATTCATGTTGTCATAGCTTAATCTGTAGCCAAGTAAGTCTCCATGAGGCGTGCTTGTAAATCTTAGCCCTCTTCCTGGCCATCTAAAAAAATTGTACATTGATAAAATTTTAGGTAGAATGTAGTTGTTCGATGTATTAAAGTGGTATATAAGTTAATTCATACCTCAATGCAAGCAGATATGTAATATCTCGTTCAACTCTTGGTTGGATGAAGGGCATGCGATACCAAGCCCAAGACTGCAAAAGCAAAGAACATCCACCCATTTTCTTTAACGATGGATAAATCGCCCTACACATTTCTCTATACAAATGTGCCAAACAAGTAGAACCCCAACTATATTGTCTTGCACGTTACAAGTCAACCAATAATGGTAAATACATTAAGTGAAGTCTGTTACCTGACTTGTCTGGCATAATTACATCACCAATCAACCCTAAGATATATGCCCTATAATGTTGGTGCAATTGTTGTTCAGTGGGTTCATCTGGTAGTGTAATTGTATGGTCTCTTAACCATTTTAGTTTTATGGTTGAGCCAATTAGGGCTTCCCTTTTCGAAGGTACGAATCCTAACAACTCATAACATAATTCTTACCAGTCAAAGAAAGTTGGTCCAATGACTGCTTTGTCGGCGATTCTCAAACCTAGTTGTAGTGCCACATCTTCCAAAGTGATCGTGCACTCACCAACTGGGAGGTGAAAAGTATGTGTCTCGGGTCTCCACCTCTCCACCAAAGACATTATCTGTTAAGTCAGACGAAGCAATTCCCAGCAAGATTTTGAACATGACAAATATAATGCATATTGTTATTTCTAACTTATATGTTAGTGTTTAAGATAAATATGAGAACAGATTGAAAAATGGAGTACGCATTTTTGCACATAGCATGTTTGGTTGAGATAAACGAAACATCAGACGAACTGATCAAGCATCAAGACTAAAACCTGGTCAAAAGCAAGATACAAGACAAAGCACACTAGCAGACGAAGTCTTGAAGTATCATATGAAAGGCCAAAACAAGCATCAAACAAGGCTAAGTCAAGAACAAGACAAAGTTGGAGCCTAATGGTCAACTAGACGAAGTTCAAAATATCAGACGATGGATAATCTAAGACGAAGCATCCTAGATGGAATTAAAAGTTTTCCATCTGCACAGCTGACCTGACGAAAAGAGAAGTCAAATCAGATGAAAGGAAAGGTCAAACCAGATGAAAGGAAAAGTCAAAGTCTAATTCATAGACGGAGACTCAAATTTCTAGACACAGATGAAGTATATTGAAATGCATTTGAAGTCCACTAGTCACAACGAGGAATATCATATATCGTCTCCATTCATAAGAAAAACACACGAAGTCATCCAAAAAAAAAATATGAAAAGAAAGAAGAAAAATAGAAGAGCGCGAATTCACAAGCAAAAGCTGCGAGTGTCAAAGCAAGTACACCTACTTTTCAAAAAAAGATAACGTCTTTGCAGCTACACTGACAGAAAGAGAAAAGAAATACCTAAGTTATGATTGAAGTCAAACATAAAAATAAACAAACTACGCAAAGGACTTCACGTAACTCAAATTTGGCAAGCAAACATTTAACGCAAGACCAAATGCATTAAATGAAAGATCTACATAGCCATGAACGAACTACTATCAGCACCAATGGGAAACTCCGTCTCAACGGACACATTCAAATTCAAACAACGGGCAGATTTATCACAAGGCTATAAATATCAAGACCTGAGAAGAGAAGAAATAGAGAAGTGAAGCAGCGAGAAAAGAAAACATTAAAACATTCTCATATCTCTTCCTATACAGTCTTGAATATCTGTGAAAAACTAAGATAGCTTATCTTAGTGAGTGTATAAATTACCCTATCCTCTCTACGAGAGTTACATACACACTCTAAACACATATCCTTGTAAAACTAAGGTTGAGTACCTTAGCGAGTGTAGAAACCATACTATCCTCTATGTGAGAGTTATACACACACTCAAAACCATTCATCTACTGTAAAGCCTGAAGAGGCTATTTGAAAGAATACTTGGAGAACCATAAGTGGTTTAAGAATACTAGCGTCGACAAGTGAAGTTGACGAATCAGGAGTGGTTGAGAATACTCGGGGAACCAGAAGTGGTTTAAGAATACTAATGTCAACGAGTGAAGTTGACGAACCAGAAGTGGTTGAGAATACTTGTAATTCGTTGTGATTAGTGGAACCCTTCAGTTGAAGGAGACTGGGCATAGCTCAGGTCGAGTGAACCAGTATAAAAACATTGTGCACTCTTTATTTCTTTTCAGACGAAATTTTATTTAACTATTATATCATTACAAATTTCGTCCACTTATTAAATCCTTTTTACAATAACCATTTCCAGATGAAAAATATATTTTTTCAACTCATTACTTAGAAAAATATTTTTACCAATAAGAAATTTCTTCTTCAAGCAGATGATAAATCATCAGACTGAAAAATCTTTTTCTGAGCCAACCGTGCATAGTTTCAAGTGTTCAAAGTAATATTTTCATTAGACAAAAAATAGTCTCGTTGCGAAACAATTTTAAAACTCTTTCGTTCACACACATTCAACCACCCCCCTTCTGTATGTTTTTCCGCTAACTTCATTATCAAAAAATCATCAATTTTAAAATTTCTGATTTTGGCAACTCGCCAAAGCCAGCAACCTCCAACAAGTGTTCAATTCTTGGGTCAGGTGCAGGCATAGAATGATAGTAAGATTGAATTACTTGACCACTTGTTGTCTGCAAATATGGTAGAATTGAAATGTTAGTAATGAATAATATTACTTGTAAACATTATGAAATATATATTAACTTACCATAAGATGAGTTTCATTTGACCTATGGAGGTGTTGTTTCCACAACACAGTTGAAGATGAAAAAGACATTCTTGAAGAACAATAGCAATAAAATTGAAGAATGTAATAGCTAAAGAGAATTGATCTTTTGTTGTGTGTTTAAGGTTAGAACGTATGTAGTGTATATATAGTGCAAAAAATTTGAGACAGTTAATATTATTGTGATGAATTAGTTTATTGTGTCAGGAATCAAATACTTTATGTAGAGTGTCATTGTCTTCGTGATAGAGTGTCAAGAATCCAAAGACTGTGCGCAGAGTGTCATCAATTGCTTTATCTCATTGCATCAGAAAGTTAATGCTTTATGTAGAGTGTCATTGTCTTTGTTCCAGAGCGTCAGGAATCCAAAGACTTTGTGCAGAGTGTCATCAATTGCTTTGTCCTAGAGCGTCAAAAATTTCATGCTTTATGAAGGGTGTCATTGCCTTGGTCCCAAAGTGTCAAGAATCCAATGACTTTACGTTTGTCCACATTAGCTTGCACGCACATCAGGAATCTAATGCTTTAGTCATGAGTGTCATTGATTCAGAGTACCATTGATTCATAGTGTCATTGATTCAGGGTGTCATTGATTTAGAGTGTCATTAATGCATGCGCGTTAGGAATCCAATACCTTTACTGATGAGTTTCATTGATAGAACCCTATCTCCACATTCTATTTAAATGAGACCATTCTTATTTTCAAATGTAGAGTGCAATTGATCCAAATATTCTTGTTTTCAAATTCAGATATACAAACTCTTTGTCTACTATAATGTATTCCTCTTCTTTTCGCGTGTTGGTCTTCTTCAATGGTGAAATCACTCAAACAAACAAAGGGGATACTTTTGTATCCTCTGACCTAATGTTTTTCTCAGTTACTCCACGTATCACACTTGATGCGTTGAAAGCCAAGATCCAAATAAGACTTAACTTACCACAACCACATTTAGTCAATCAACTTTACTTCTGATATCCACAAGTGATAGGTGAAGGAATGCTTAATTTTCAAGCTTTCAAGCTTACCGATGATGAAGATGTTCATGGTATGATTCAAATGGTTCGTAGCCATAAACTTTTTACTTCTGCTCAACTATATGCGGATCTCACACCAATAAATAACAACCCTCCACCTTCCTATCAAAACCAACATTTTCCTATGAAAACCAACCTTCTACCTATCAAAACCAACCTTTTTCCTATGAAACCAACCTTCTTCTTATCAAAATCAACCTTCATTATCCACACACAAGTTCTTTCACCCACCTAGTTTCTACCCTTTTCAAAGCACCTATGACTCACTATACCTGAATGATGATCCTTTACCACATGGATCCTTTACCAACCTCCTTACATTTGGAGTCCCACAAGAAGAAGAAGAAGAAGGAGTTCCTGAAGTTGGAGTTCCTAAAGAAGAAGTCGGTCCTTTTAGTAAGGGCAAAGATGATGTAAGACTCCAACGAGACGATGATAAGACGAACAAGATCTTAATCTACAACAGCCTCAACATGTAGGCACATCTTCAACCACATTCAATTTCCCATCACACATGCATAATGTTGATTTGCAAATAGATTTCGCCGACCCTGAGTATAGACATGCACTTGACCATGTTGATGTCAACTATGCTCCTAACACCCTGTTTCAAGGCATAACTTTCGACCCAAAGGAGGAAGTCCAACATGTTTTAAACGCATACCATATAAAGAAAGGTTTATATTATAGGGTGGAGAAATCGTCACCAACATTAATTGTTGCACGATGTGCTAACAATGGATGCGATTGGAGTTGTAGAGCAACTTTCATTAATAAAAGCCAAAAAATGGGAGGTTCGTAAGATATCAGATGAACATTCTTGTTCATCCCCTGTTATCACACAAGATCATGTCAACCTTGGCTATGTATATATTAGCAAAAATATTCTTGCATTGGTGGAGAGTGATCCATCAATTTCAATTCCAACAATAATAGCACGCATCAAAAGTGTTGAAGGGTACACAATCTCATATCGCAAAGCATGGATGGCAAAGCAAAAGGCAATTGAAGACTTACATGGAAATTGGGAACAATCTTACCATGATTTACCCAAGTTGCTCAATTCCATGACAATATTTCTTAATGGATTTGTTATTGAGAAGCAAACAAGGCCACTATACAACCAACAAGGTGAGATGGTTCATGATTATGTTCAATTCCATAGAGTATTTTGGATATTTAAACCTTGTATCAATGGGTTAAAATACTGTAAGCCCATTGTTCAAGTTGATGGCACATTCTTGTATGGAAAATACAAAGGAACTCTCCTCGTGGTCGTGGCTCAAGATGGTAACAACAAAATCTTTCCAATTGTCTTTGCCATTGTTGAGGGTGAAACAACAGATGCATGATTTTTCTTTCTACATTACCTAAAAAGATATGTTTTCCCTCAAGATGGCCTTTACTTAATTTCTGAAAGGCACGAGTCCACAAAAAATGTCTACGCTGGACAAGGAAGTGGTTGGACATCGGAAAATTCAGTGTATGTGTTTTCTATTCGTCATATTGTCCAAAATTTCATGAGGCATTTCAAGAATGCAAAAAGAAAAAAGATAATCATCAACATGGGTATGTAGGTTTTTTTTTTAATTTCAAACTTATCATTAATTATTTTTATGTTTGACCATATTTCAACAATACTATGACTGAGCCAAGATTCAATTACTACTACAACACACTGAGGAGAGAACCAGAAATCAAAGGTGTAATTGAATGACTCAACACTATACCAAAAGAACAATGGACTCTTGCATGGGATAGTGGCCAACGATGGGGACACATGACTACCAACTTGGCAGAGGCAATAAATTCCATTCTTAGAAAAACAAGAAACTTGCCAATTTCTACAATTATCATGTCGACTTATAAGAGACGTAATGCCTTATTCATCCAAAGAGGGAAAGAAGTCGATAAGGCTGGCCAAATTTATACTGAAATAATCAATAAAGTTATGAGAGATGTAGAATTAAAGGCTAATAGTCATCATGTCCTCGAATTTGATCGTTATAGTACATGTTTTCTAGTGCAAGAGACCATTAACCTAAGAGAAAGACGATCGATTGGAAATTTCACGGTTAGACTACATGACAAGTGGTGTGACTGCGAGAAATTCCAGAAGCTTCACATGTCATGCTCCCCATGTTGTGGCTGCATACATTAGATATACACATTATAGTATGTTTCAAATGTATATAATGAATTATTTGGTGAACTACCTAACAAATCTTATTAGCCGGATTGTGAAGAACTACAAATCATACCAAATTTGGAAAAGATTAGAAATAAAAAAGGTCGTATGAAGTCATCTAGAATACACACTTAAATGGATATAGTTGAACCAAGACAACCAAAAGGATGTTCTCTGTGCAGCCAAGAAAAAATGTCCTTATCGTCAAGGGAATTCAAGTCAACAAGCTTAAATTGACAGTTTTTTAAGGCCTACATCTAAATTTCGATTGATTTTGTTGTGTGTCTTTCACAAGTATCATGTTTGTAATTTTAATTTGTCTTTTCATTCCAACAATTTTGTACTCTTTTTTTTACCATTTCTAATATTTAATTAAATAATACTATCATTTATTTAATAACAAATATAATTATCTATAATTATTAATACAAAATCAATATATTAAATAAATTATACATATTTACAAACATAACAAATTAATTATTAAATTACATTATTCAATTTTTTATATTTTATAAATTTAATTTGAATAATAAAATCAATTTTAAAAAATTGAATATAAGTATAATATTGAAATTTTAAATTTATACATATTTCATAAAATAATTAAACTAAATATATATTTTTCGTATATAATATATTAATCTATAAAGTTTAATTTTTTACTTTTAACTAAATTAATTATTAATATATATATATATATATAACAAAAACAGTTTAATTATTTTATTAATTAAAAATATTGAAATTTTTATGTTTATTAAATATAATTTAAATATTTAAATTAATAAAAATATTAATATTTGTATATTTGACCAAAATTAAAATTATTAAATTCATACAAAATATTAACTTATCTATATTTATTTAATAAATTTAAAATATTTAAATTATAAAATATATTAAAAAACTTAATGAGAAAAAGAAAATAAAAATATATACATATTTAAAAAATTTTAAACAAAATATGTATTTTTTGTATAAAATATATTAATGTATTTAATTTAATTATTCAGTTTTAAATAAATTAGTTATTAAATATATGTATATATAACCAAAAAAGATTAATTGTTTTATTAAATTTTAATTATAAATTTATTAAAATATTTTTTAAATTTAAAAAGTTTAACAAAAATTGAAAACAAAAAAAAATTAAAAACAATTAAAAAAAAACCTATTGAGAAATCGGTTTCTCAACAACTGATTTCTCAAATAGATATGATATACAAAATGGGAAAGGGGCTGAAATTGAAAAGTGAGAAATCGGTTTCCCCCAACTGATTTCTCACCTTAAATAGTGATTGGGTTATACATACAAATATTTGTCATCTCACAAGAGTAAGAGTTATGATGAGAGAGGTAAAGCAGAATATGGAATAATGGTGTTGATGAATGAGATTCAAAACTTTATATAAGTGAAATTCAGAAGATTCATCGGTGAGAATTACTCAGTTATATTAAAATAGAGATGCTGTAAACAGAAGAAAAGGAGGTTTATTTTGGTAATGTATCAAGATTCAAGGCAAAGACTATATAGCTAAGGATCCAAGCATCTGGTTCTATGTGAAACTTATCAATAGGGAATATTAGGGCTTATTTGATTCCTTTCTCACTTATTTTTTTCGTTTTAAGAAAAATCTAAAACAATTTTACATTGGCTAATAATCAATTTCTAATTCAAAAATCTATTAGGTTTTGAAAATTATTTTTAAAATAAAAAACAAAAACAAAATGCTTACTCAAATCAAATGTTTCTGCTCATGTTCTCAGGAGATAAACTTTTAGAAAACAGAACTACGCTCGGGAACTTTCAAATGTGCTCAATAGACAACTTTTGAAAAAGAGAAAAATGTTTTTAAAAACAGTAAACAAACAAGTACTTATTCTTTTTTTTTTTTTGCTTGCAGTTCTTTGGGTTTGATTCTGTTCAACCATCCGTTTTCCTTTCCGATGGTTGGTTCCTAACAGATTGTAATCACCTAATGCAACTACTTCAAGAGATTTAAGAAGTATATGGATATAAAAGGAAAAGGAACATGGCAAGTAACTATTCTATGCAACAAAGTTAATTGAATATTTGGCTTCAAATTTGTTGCATCACCTTACCTTTTGGTTGTCCCAATAATCAGTAACACCAAAGAAGAAATAACAAAGAAACAAAATTAAAGATCTCAAGAGAATAACCCTTTCCCTATGTCCTGCCCAACTTTGTGCAATGTAAATCCAACCATAGCAAAAAAATGGCGAGGAGTTTCTCAAATATGTTTGACAGAAACAGACATAATTTGTACGGAAAATGATACTATATCCGCATCATGCATGGATTTGCAGCAATTAAAACATCAATATCTAAATAAATTTCAACAAATGTCAATTCAATCATACTGAGGACACAACCTACCATACAAAATTCATAAAATAAAAGAACAGATTTCATTCGGAATACAAAATAACACCAACAACAAATCTTTCCTTTTCATGAAGAAACGAATAATGGCAGCAATTGGAAAAACTGTCAAGATTAATATTATACTATACTTAAGAGGGACAAATTTCCATGTCCTTTCAAATATTTGAGCAGAATTTGAGCAATAATTCTAATGATAGTTCCGCAAAATGGGTTACATCTCTATTTTGCTAAGAAAAGTGGAAGAAAACATGACTGTGATTCTCTTACCTTCTTGGCTAAGGATACAAAAAATCTCAAGCTATGACAGAGCAGAATGTACAGAGGCTACAAAATATTTGACTATGCTAATTTCAATGTATTAAACTACTTATGGACTTTCTTGTGTCTGTGAGTGATAAATTTCACTTCTATCAAACGGTTTACTACTTCTCCTGGGAACACCAGCCAAGTTGTAGAATTCGGTCAATGTTTTTCTAATTTGCACTGTCTTCTTTTTATCAGCAGGGCGAGGTCCTAAAAGACCTAATTCAATGGTTGCACCGTTGGCCTGAGAGGATTGTACAACTGCATCATAAGCTTTTGTAGAGAGGGTAAGGCCTTCGTTCTTAGCTCTCGTATATAACTGATATGCCAGCCTTGGCTTTCCATCATTTGCAAGGGCCTCAATCAGCATTTCGTAAGTTATCTTATTGGGGGAGATGTTCTGAACTTTCATTCGGTGAAACCATTCATATGCTGCACTGCTCATACCATTCCGTGCACAACCGGTAATTATTGCATTGTATGTCACTACCGTTACCTCAATTCCTAGTGTTACCATCTCCTGAATGATGGCATCAACTCTATTAAAATTTCCCAGTGCAGTATAAATTGAAGCCAAGATTGTGTAGGCATAAGCATTTGGTTCAACCCCAACCTTGACCATATGGTCCCACACACGGAGCGCTTCATCATAGAGATTCCCCTTTTCAAGTGCACTCAATAAAGCCCCATATGATACTATAGTGGGTTTTTCACCATTTTCCACCATTCTCTTGAATATTTGCACAGCTGCAGTAGTTTCTGAAGCCTTGGAACAGGCCACAAGAACTGCATTCCATTCCTTACTTCCCGGTTTTAGGCCTTTATCCTCCATCTTGTTTAACAACCTAACACCCCATCTCCAAATTCCTTTTCTCTTGGCTGCACTGAGAAGAAAATTGAAGTGGGAAACTACCAGTTCATATGACAAGTTATTTGGTTTTGGTCCTTTGTCCAATAAATCTTCATATACCTCTAACGCTGCCCACCACTTCTTGGCTTTCCCCATCAACCAAATTGCATGGTTGCAGACAGACAAGCTGATCTTATCATACCTTCCTCTTATTCTATTGTACAGCTCTTTCACAACAATGTAGTGATCTTCACGGGTACAAGCCCACGAAAGCCGCTCAAGTTCAGCCTGCGTCAGCTGAATCCCAGCATTATCCATGTCAACAAGAAACTTCAACACATTGTTGCTTAAGTTATCACGACTGACAAGCCAACTGCGCATTACTTGATAGCAAACACGGATAGTGAACTTCTCAAGCTTCATGAATTCTTTCTCCCAATCTTCTCCGTCACCCTCTTTTCCTATTTCACCTTGACGATATTTTTCTCTAAACTCCACAAAGAAATTTAGAGCTCCATAGCCATCTTCCATTCTCCGATATGCCAACAAGGCTTGAGAATAGGATACCGGAGACGGGGTAAGGCCATTTTTCTGGATCTCCTCAAGCATATTGAGAGCTTTATCACACTCTCCTTTCTCAACATAAATTGCCATCAAGGTGTTGTATGTCACAACATTATAGGTGATTCCATCTTCAGCCATTTCATTGAGAATGGCCTCCATTTTCGCAAATTGTCCAGATTGTTTAACTACACCTAATAGACCATTATATATGAAAAGGTTAGGGCCAAAGATTCCATTCGTTTCTACCTTCCTCTTCTTCATCCAGTCAAAAAGAATCAATGCGGAATCCATTCTTTTCTCTTTACCAAAACCACTAATCACCGTTGAAAACACCTGGAGAGGCAAGTCCCCCTTGTCCTCAAGAATCTCCTCCACATCCTCCACTGTCTTCGCTGTCCGCAATCTCAAGGCAAGAGCTCTAACATCAACCTTACCATCACACTCCTCTTTGCCACCTTCCTTGCTACTGTGATCAGCATGCAATTTTTGTTCACAATCACTGTCCTGAACTTGATCCAAATTCAAAGAATTTACACTCTCTAACCCACAGCTAATCGATTCTTCGTTAGAATCCATCTTCTCCTTAACTAATTCATCATTAGAATCCATCTTCTCCCCAACCAATTCACTCTCAACACCTTCCTCCTCCAATGCCCACCCCAAGGGTGGAGCCAAGTCTCCAACATGACTCTTGTTTGGGTTCAAAATGATACCAAATTTGGGCCCAGAACATCCCAAAATAAACCCACATCTAAAATCCAATTTTGGGTGTCTAGAAAATACCACAGTTCCATACCCTCTTGAACACTGAAAAACACTAACTTTTGCACCACGAGAAACGGAAAAAACAAAACCCAGTTTCACCCTCCTTCTCCTGTTCAGATCAGTGACACCAGAAGGGCCTAAATCAAAGCGAGGGACCTCCCAGTGGTTAACTTTGAAGGGCCAAACGCTAATCATTTCTCAGAAATTTAGAAGCAAAAGAGGAAAACCAACTTTCAAACAATTGAAGTTCTAAGAAGTCGCAGGGATAATTGAGGAAGCAGCATGAGATGGGTTCTTACCTTTCACTGAGCCTCATTCGAATCAGTTGAAGAATGGTGACTAAGGGCAACTCGCTTTGTCCCAGCCATTCGTTTGCAGCGAATCAAATGGATAAAGATACACTGAGCATAAAAATAAAGTTTTAAAAATTATTAAATTGTATAAATAAATAGAGTAAATCGAAAAGAGTAAAAAGTGGGTGGGGATGACGAACAATTGTAACCATAAGTGTTCTTTTATTTATATAATGATAAGTGTGTAATTTTTAGTAATTATTATATTATTTAATAATTTTATTTTAAATATAAATTTTGTTGAATTATAATTTTATACCATCTTATATGTTTATATTAAATTTTATTAAAATTAAATAATAATTTAAAAATGATCAAAATGTTTATATTTTAATAAATTTTAAAATATATATATATATATATTATATCAATTCTATTCTATAAGAATGAAGTATCAAATCATTTTAGATTAATATAAAATTTTGTATATATGATCTAAAAGTAAGAAACTTTTACTCTAATGATAAATTTTAAAAAATTATATTTAATATAAAATTATTGAGTTGTATAATAGTTGATAAAAATTACATCAAGATCACTTAAACCCCTTCTCTCTCACACACACATATATAATTAGTAATTTAGTTAATAACATTAAATTTATCAATAACTTGGATTACTTTTCAAAAATTACCCTTAATATTTTTTACATTCTTTTATTTCTACTTTATTATTTTTCACCTAATTAATGTTTAGAAGGAGAAAAAACTTTATCTTTATCTTTATCTTTATAATAACAAAAGGAGAAGTGTAAATTTTGTTTTTCTATAATTATGTTTAATTTTAGAAATTGGTATAATTATGATGAGATAATTTCAAATGATTATGTACCACCCAACTTGATTAGGTCAACTTGGCCTTGTCCTACTCCTCACACTAGGCTTTCAGCTAATCATTATAAAGTGAAACTATAAGCGGTTAACTCTTAACAACTAATGAGATATCTTGACATTAATTTCTTCTAGAATACCGTAATCAATCACATTATATTCACCTGGCAAAATATCTTTTCTTATCAGGAATAATATATTCGTTAATCAATAATAATATTTTTCATGCAATCATCGAAATATATCTCTAAGATATCATACAACATCATTTCAATACTTAAAGAAAAGATTAATCACCTATATGTAGGGCACAAGGTATCATTCTAGCCTATTTTCATTCTTAACCTAAACTCTCCTCTAACTTGATCATTGGAGTGTCTTTGCAAGTGTCCCCATCGTTGTAGATATCGGAGCAAACAAAACATCATCCTTGTCGTTAGAGCACTAGAAAATTTTGGTAGGAACATTTGGCATCCATCATAGGGTGGAATTATCCTCTAGCCACACATGATTCTCACTCGAAACCAAACAATGAACAACAACATAGTTAGAACCTTCACAACAAACCCTGATTCACCATAGGCTCGAGTATCACACTATCCAATGTCGAATTATTACAATGCATGAAAGCCATTCAAAGACGTTAGAAGAATCCTTGGTAGCCCTTCATCGACAACACGAGACCAATTGTGTGCATTATGAAGCCAATCACGTACATTACAAACAAGAACTGTGGGCTCTACTCCAAGAGAACAACATCCACTTAGAAACCAGTGTCCTAACAATAGAGGATTACACAACCTCTATATTGACCTAAGACACTAGCATCACACAAAACTTCTAGCTCGATGAGGATAGTCATTACCCTCCTCAAGCTCCCATAAGGCAGCTTGTCAACAAACATTGCAACCATACCTTCACTGACGACATCACCATGTTGAGCCCAATGTACAATGCCTACAAAATAAGCATTGTAAGGCTTGTCGAGATGAACATGATCTCTCCACTGATAAACATCAAAATAGGTTCAATCTAACATTTTACAGTAGAAATCTAAATTAAGGAGGTTATTCTTTTATTACTCCATGATAAGACATCAATATCACTACTAGCTACACACATGAATGAAATACACTTTATTAATATTTGAATGTGTCATCCACACCATGATATGATATCATTGCTAGCTATGTACATGCATGAAGTACACTTTACTAATATATGAATTATTATATTCAATATTATTTTGATAAAAAAAATTTGGCAAATACAACAAAGTTATTTATTATTTTACTATCAAAACCCTTTTTTTTTTCTTCTTTTCCTTTCTTCAAAGTTGCAACAATTGTCATATGACTCCCCCAATGTCACTCATAAGCAAAGTCACAAACTTTAAAGTTCATCCATGATTTCTAAGCAAACAAGTTCTCGTGCCCTTCACATGACCTTCATGCACACGTGATTTCTGAGCAAATGAGCTATCATGTCCCTTACATGAACCTCCAAGTTCCTGCATGATTTTCGAGCGAATGAGCTCTAACACCCTTCACACAACCTTCATTCACGTGCGATTTTTTAGCAAACGAGCTCTTGTGTCACTTAAACAAATCTCCAAGTTCGTGCATGATTTCTAAGTGAACTAGCTCTCACACGCTTCAAATGACCTTCGTTCATAGGTGATTTTCAAGCAAACCAGCTCTTGCACCCTTCAAATGACCTTCGTTCGCACACGATTTTCAAGAAAATAAGTGCAGAAGTACAAATAAAATGGAAGTCTTAAGGAGACACTTGGAATCTCAATAAGACCACTTCCACAAGTGAATGGCCAAGTTTTACCCAAAATGAAACAAGCAAAATTCTTGAACTTCTTTCAAGTGTTTGCTCTCTTAGTGTTTGATGTAGCTCTTCAAGTCTCCAATTTTCCACAAGGGAGTTGTCCCTCCTAGGCTCTCCACAACAACCTAAGATGCTACCTTATGAAATAAGGATTGCTCCACCTACAAAGAAGCACAAAGCAAACCAAATCTCTTACACAACAAGAGAGTTAATGAGAGAAGACTAGAAAAACAAAATTAAAAGAAACTAAACTCAAATAGAAAGAGATGTTGACATACACAAATAGATTCAAAAATAGACAAAACTAAAATTAAGTTTTCAAAGAAAGCTAGCACTCAAAGAGAAATGTGCTATAAAGGTTCTAGAGTGGATTAAGAAAACTAAAATAAGGAATAAGAAAAAAAAAAGAATTAGAGTAGAACCTTTTTTTCTCAAAGAATCTAGTTGCAAAAATCAATTGATATTTAAATTTTCTTTTATCTTTTATTCAGCTTTTTCTTCCAAATATTTGTATATCTTGTTTTATGCAATTTGAATTTGAATTGCATTTTTTTTTTAATTTAGGAGCTTTTTGGCCTTTTTCTTTTAATTTAATAGAAATCAAATTGAAATTGCAACTAGTAGTATTTTAAATTCAAATTTAAATTTCCAAGTGAAGAGAATTAATTTAAATACATGTGCACTTAGATTCAAAGAATCTCAAGCTTAGTTTTCACTTAGCATGTGTCGCACTTAAATTTTAAATTTCAAAATTCAAATTCACAAGGAATATGTATCCTAAATTTTGGAGCCAAAAATTTTGAACAAATAAAATTGAAGGGATATTTGAATTTTTGGAGGCAAATGAAATCTGAAATTTAAAAAAGACATAATAGAAACTTAACTCTATGAATCCACTATTACTCTAATAATGGATATGAAATCAAATATGTAAAATAAAAAGCACTAAGCACCAAACAAGGTCACAATATATTTGGCCAAATAAAAAAGATTAGCAAAAGAATACTAAAATTAGGTTAAACTAGTTACCATTTGAATTTATAACATATAAAGAACTAAACAAGACTTACTAGACAACTTGAAGATTCAAAAATCAGAATCATGCAATTAGAAGCAAAATGACTGAATCAAATAAGAACAAGACTCAAACAAATGAAAAATAAGCACAAGATAAAAAAAAACCTAGTAAAGCATAAGATTGAGAAATTAAGGAATTCAATCTAGAACATGTAGATCCATCCAAATTCATGTAAAAATCTAGCTCTACCTCAACAATACTCAACCAAGACATATAAGAACATTTTTGACAATTTTAAATGGTGAAAAGAAAGAATAAATCTCAAGGAAGCTAATCATGGCTCATGATACCAAAATGATGGAAGTTAGTTGAAGGATAAAGCATGATTCCTTCTCCAATGGCTTTCTAAGACCTTGATCTTCATCCTCGAGCTTCAAGAGTGAATTACACCGAACAAAAGAAAAAGAAAAGAAAAGTAGAAGAAGGAAGAATGGAGGTTGGCGTGCCAAAAGCTTCAAGAAGATTTCATTTAT
Source organism: Cajanus cajan (assembly GCF_000230855.2). Classification (NCBI taxonomy): domain Eukaryota; kingdom Viridiplantae; phylum Streptophyta; class Magnoliopsida; order Fabales; family Fabaceae; genus Cajanus; species Cajanus cajan. The sequence continues at coordinate 16,651,031 of NC_138520.1, read as the reverse complement.
ATTTGATTTGAGCATGCTTTAGGCACATTACTCAAATGTAATGCAAACGAGCTCTAAATTACATTTAACTTTAAGTGCAATGTACATAAACCCTATAAATCCTATACAATAAATTCTAAAATAAAAAACCCAAGGCTAATAAGTCTAAAAATAGGTCCATTAAGTCTTAAGGCCCAAAACCCTAATCTAGAAGGCCAACAATACAAGATCACAAATATGATGTCTATACTATACTATAATAATATAATATGAAAGAATACGGGCTTCATGAAGTAGCCCAAGTAATAAGGAAATAGGGCCCACTAATCTTTATGCTAGCCCAATTCTAAGTGCTCCTAGCCACCTTGTGATAGGCCCAATGTGTATCTTCATGAGTGGTCTTCATTAAACCAAGTAATGTTATGGAATAATAGACTAGGACACCCTAATTTTCAATATCTTAGGCCACTACAAGAATTTCGTGGATTAGCGAGAGAATTTAACGAGGGATATAAATCCAAGCTATTTCCTCACTAATTAGCGAGGGACTGGGGAGGAACATAGTTCCTCTCTAATCCCTCACTAATTAGCGAGGAAATAGCTTGGATTTATATCCCTCGCTAAATAGGATCATTTTGCGACTAACCTTTATCTCCTCGCAAATCCGTCGCTAAAGCTAGTGCTTATTTAGATAGAAACTTAGGTCCTCGCAAATGCCTTGCAAATCACTCGCCAAATTATGAGCCAAAATATAAAAACGAATTTTTCATCTAGCGAGGGAGTTTTCTTGTCGCAAATCCCTCGCTAATGAGTTATAAGTACATCCCTCGCAAATCCATCGCAAATTAGGGAGGGAAAAGGTTTTTCGCTAATCCCTCACAAATAAAAGATTTCGTTGCTTGTAGAATTTGAAATTCAAGTATTTGTAAAATTTCTTGAAATAGTAGAATTTCAAATTCTCCCAAAAAAGTAAGAATTTGAAATTCCTTATATATATTTTTTATTTTACTTATATATTTTTTTATCTTATTTGTTATCTCTTCATTTTTTTAATTATTGAATATTTAAAAATATATTTAAAATTATTAAATATTATCTAATACTAATTTTAAAAATTATTAAAATTATCTAACATTATCTATTAAATAAAACTATTGATTAAAAGATAAAGTATACAAATTTTTAGACTTAATTTATTGAATAAGAAATTCAATATATAACGTAATTGCATTCATTAAATAACTCTTTTAAGAGTTACTTTTGAAGTAACTGAATTTCCACTCATATATATTTTTTAAAACATACATATATATATATCATCATCATAAATTTTAAATATAGTTCATATGTTTACAATATGAATTTAGTCCGTGTATATTTTATTTTCTTAATTATGATAATTTAAAATATTTTTGTTTATTTTGATTTATATATGAATTTAGTCTCTGTAAGTTCATGTTTTCTCAATTTTAATTCTTTAAATTTTTATCCTTATAAATATGCATTTTTCAAATTTTAGTTCTTTAAATATATATTATAATTTTATTTCACTTTAGTTCGTGTAACTTTGTACTAACAACTAAAAATTAGAAAGAAAAAATATAAACTTATATTGACTAAACTTTGAAAAAAAAAAATATTATAAATATTGAAATTGAGAAAGGATAATCCTATAAGGATTAAAAATAATTTTAAAAAATTGGAAAGATCAACATTAAAAAGCTCTAAATTAATATTTAGCTTATATTTCATATATAATATCTGAAAAATTAAAGTAAGCATAAATTATATATATATTAATCAATTTTATCAAGATATTTGTTAATTATCATATTATATATAAAGAAATTTTTTTTTCTAAACACGTATCACAATTTTTTCAAAAACGTTTTTGCTCAACATGTTTTTTTTACTCTATCTTTTTTAATAAATTTAATTTAATTTACCTTCTCTCCATAGCTCTCTCTCTCTCTCTCTTTCTCTCTCTCTCTCTCTCTATATATATATATATATATATGTGTGTGTGTGTGTGTTTTCTTTTCAATAAACATAACTTTACTTTCTTCTCTCTCCCCACATCAGTATGCTATAATACTTTTCATTTTTATAAGTTTTTTGTTCCAAATATTATTATATTTTTATACAATTGTAATTTTAGTACATTTATATCATATATAAATAAATCTTAAATGAAAATTTTATTATAATGTTGTTAAAAGAAATACTACTTTTTAAAGTATTTATTTTAATACTAATGCATTTTCTATAACTAATAAATATTGCATGATTGTGTAAAGAAAAAAAATACACTTACCTTTTCTCCGAAAAAAAAAAATATAAAACACGTATAATATTAAGTAATATTCGTTTCAATAGTTTGAATTATAAAAATTTTAATCAACTTAATTTAATTTTTTATTTAAAAGTATTCAAAATAAAAGCAATATTAATATTATAAGAGGTAAAAGTAATAAATACATGAGATTTAAAACAAAACTAATTGCACAGAGTAAATATTTCACTTCATTTTTAATGTATTTTAAATTTTTTTTCAAATACAAGTATTTTATTATTTTTAAAACTAAAACAACAACTAATTACTATGTATAATTTTTTTTCTTATATTTATCCTTTTTAATATTATTTTGGAATTTAAAATAATATCATATTAAAATTGTAATAATATATCTTTTTGTATATTTTTATCAGTATTATTTCTATTTAGTTTATTGTTATTTTTAATTATAGTTTAAATTAAATTCATTTATAAAGATAAAAGTTATTTAAATTTATCAAATAAAAAGTTTAAAATATTTATATTTAATAATATAATATGTTTAAAAAATTATATTAACTAATATTTTTTATACTTATATAAAATAAATGAAAAAAGAGTTGTTAGCGCCTTATTTTTTTAGTTTCCCTCCTAAACCCTAAGAGTGAAATTGCTTCTTCAAAGGTGAAAGGTGAAAGGTGAACTCAGAAGAGGTGAAAGGTGCGATGCGTATGGTGCCCCTTCTCTTCCCAATCCCTACTTCTCCACTCTTCTTCAAACCCAAACTGCTCATCCGCTTCGCCCTTCCTCCTCGCTGCTGTCTAATGATGATTTTTTTGCAATCACACCACTTGGCAAGTGAACCAAGTTTCGAAGTAGTATTCAAATATCCTCCTCAGGAATTTGAGTGTTTAGTAATTCTTGCTCTAATAATTTAAAAGAGAATGTTGTTATAATTGCAAATGAGTGAAGATAGGGTAAAGCAACACAATAAAATAAAAGTAGTAAAGACAATGGTTAAGAAACAAGGAATGGTTCAGAAGCACTTGCTAACTCGTAGATCTTCTTAAAATAAATGTGATTCTAATTCCATTATTTCCACGTTCATTAAGTAATCCAACAATATTCTTCAAGGTTGAATCCTAAAGTCATTAAGCTCAAAACATGATTCCTCTATGTTTTGAGTTTAATACTTCGCATTAAGAACAATGACTTGAACAATGTGAATAACCAAATCAAGTCTATTCCTAGAACAAGAAGTGATTAGGTGCAAGATTCAGTTCGGGTTTTCGAAGACGTTTTCTAACTGGATTCAAAAACAAAAAATTATACAACGGGTGATCAAGCTGATATAAGCATTAAGAGAAGAATCAAGCACAAATAGTGAGATCAAAATGCATATATTTAAGAAGAAGAGGAGTTAGAAGTTACATCCAACCAATCCTTAATGAGTTTAGCCACACATGGCCATTACAGGACCAAAGAGTGAAAAGAAGAAATTACAAAGTAAAGGATGAAGAAATGGAGTTGATCTTCGTTCCCAAAGGATTCAGCTTCCAAGTCTTTGTTCTCCCTTCGTTCTTCCCTCTCCCGGGCTCCTCAATCTGTTTCTCTCTATAATTTTCGTCTCCCCTGTTTTTCTCCTTTTTCCCTTTTTATATGAGCTTCAAAACAGGGCCCAAAAAGTGACTTTTACTCCCACAGCTGCAGCTGTAGATCCACGGCTATGGCTGTGGAGAGTCCTTTAGGGTGAAGAAACCTCCAAAGCTACAGTTGTGGTTTCACAGCTATAGCTGTGGCAACTCCTTCAAGCTTAAGGAACCTCCAACGCTCAAGCGGTGAAACCACAGCTATGGTTGTGGATCTCTGGAGTTTTTTGCTGGGTCTTGGATGCTTCCATGGCTTTAATTGTGAGTCCACAGCTTTAGCTTCAACTCTCTGGAGCTTCAAATTGCATTTCAGATTTTCACAGCTATAGCTGCAGATCCACAGCTATAGTTGCAGATCCACAGCTATAGCTCCAACTTTCTGGATTTCTATATCCTTCCCAGACTTCCACAGCTCAAGCTCCAGATCCACAGCTATGGCTGTGGATCTCTGCCTTGCCAAAAATCCTGCAAAAAATGAGGAAATTCCTTAAGATTGCTACTACTCCTCTACTCTTATAGTATAACTTAATTCTTTAAATTAAGTGGGTGAAATTAATAACATATATATTATCTACAATTACCCAAAAAGAGTACTAAAAGTTGAGTGCAAATCAAGCCTAAAAGACACTCAACACTGTCAGGCAGGCCGAACCGGACCGCCTCCCTCAAACCACTGCCCCCAAGGTCCAGGTACTCAACTCAATCGCCGTATCTATTATTTGAAGGTGTAAATTTTGTAACTGATAATGAAACTCTTGCTGCCATATCCATATGTTTTTATTGCGCTGTCAGCTACATTTTGTTTTTCCCATGGTGCATTTCAGTGAACATATTCAACTCTATGAATCATTGAGTTTCTGGGTTTGTTTGTTGAGTATCTCTTGCTGAGTACTATTTAGATTCATAAGTGCCTTGGTGGTACTGAGCTATTTTTTCCTGTCTTAAATATAATGTTTTTAAATGAGAACTAGATTTTGTGCAGTCCAATTTTTGTTGATCATGTCAACGAGTTGATTTGTTGAAAAATCTTCCTTTGCATATATGATGTTCTATTACATCCGTTTGTAAATGCATTATTTATTTTTGTTGTTATTATTATTCGTCTCTTGTTTTGATGTGATTGCTTGTTTATTTGCAAACAGTTGGAAGAAGAAATATTGAAAGATCAAAGAGAGAAGGAGGAATTAGAGCATCATTTGAGAGAAAGAGATGCAGCAAGGACACGGAAGGTACTTGTCAATGTTCAAACGATTTGGTCAGGTGTACTTGGTTATTATTCTTTTAACTATTGTTATTATTATTGGTTAATACCACTACTTTAGGGTGTTAATTAGTGGCTACATAAATGCTTTTTTATGGGTAAAAGAAAATTTATTGGAAAAAATGAGGAAAATTATGATGAAGATGGTTAAAAAATGTGTGAAGATATATGCCAGTTATATTTGTTTAGGGCTAACTTAGATACTAACTGTATCTGAGTGCAGAAGATTTTCTGGACTTTGCTATTATCAGCCATAAATGCATGTGGAATCATACTTATTGCTCATAACATTATGAACTTCTCTAGTTGTCCTTTTAAAGCTTGTTAGATTCTTTAATATAATTGAAGAATATAATGATGCTTATATTAGTAGCACATTTACCAAGTTAAATGCTTACATGGGTAATATACTTTTTTTTTAATGTTTTGTCTTCTCTATTGTTTCCTCTAATTGTTTGAATTGCTTCTTGATTGCCAGTTGACTGAACTAAAATTAACACGAAAGGAGGAAGGTACGTCAATGGATTGTTAAACTTATAAACATGTATAGATATACGTATCCGTGTAGTTTCATGCATGTTTTATGCCTTAAATCTATTTGTTGGTTTTACAATCTTGGTTCAATCTGTCTTCCAACAGAAGAGGCAATTCGAAGATCTAATGCTGCAGAGCTGGATGATATTCAAACTTTGAGGTTTGTTATTACATTTGTGTGTGTTGGATGAGGGAATATTCTTATACATGATAAATACCCTTAAGATTTGTTGTTTGTTGAGTAGTAGTTAATATAAGGTTCAGAAAAAAAAAGTTTGTCTTTTAGAATCCTTGAGTGGTGGACAATTTATAAGCATGTAGACTGATGATTTAAGAATCTGGTTAGTGTCTGATGCAAAAAAGGCCATAAGCATAAAACATAGCAAAAGCATTTTTTCTGAAATGTATGATTAGCTTAACATTTAACTGCTAAAGTTTAGATTATATATAGGATGTCTAGCAATTTTAAAATTAATTTTTTTAAAATATACATTTAGATAAACATGTCACATTATACAATTTCCCTGTCCAAGTTATAATATCACAAAAAAAATCCTTTTTAACAATAAATATAACTAAAAAATTACAGGAAGTATGATCCATAAATTGTCAGATATGTGTTAGACACTGATATTTTTGCATTTTCAGAATATCTAGGCTTGATTGATGCCAACATGTTATGAGGTTATAACTGGTAGTTTTCTTGTTAAACTCTTCTGATGAGTTTAGAAATTGAAAGTACTGAATTGAGTAGTGGTACTATATAATATGTTTGATTCTAATTTCTAGCAGTAGGTGCAGAGTTTGAGACCTAATATGGTATTGTCTCCTGATATAAGGGAACTGATTATTTCCAAACGTCTCCCATAACAGACATACAAGGTGGACAATGTGAAAAGGTGTTATGTGGTCTATGAGCTTGTAACATGTCATTAATATTAATTTTATTAGCACCATTTTACAAACTATTACAATTCAGAGAGAAAAGAGAAGTGGAAACTGAGAGAAAATGAATATTACTAGTTTATCAATTACCTCTATCCAATGTATGTTTAGGATTGGAACAATGGTTTTCTTTGAAAACACCCTAGAAGAATCAAGAGACCAAATAATAAATTCAAATGTGTTGATCAGAGCAAATAAAGTGTTATAGGTAGTTGCTCCATATGGTATTTCATGGTGTCTTTGTCTTAGAAGGAATGCATCTTTAAAGGAAAACCATTTATCTCTAAACTTTCTTTGTTTGGGGTTGGTTTGATTCCTTGGTTGCTCTTTGGTGCTTAACACATGGCTTTGTTAAGGGAATTTTGTGCCTTAAATATGCACAAGGGGTTAGAGTGATATCTTTTATAATTGAATGGAAAATATTGAGTAAAATGGATATGGCAAGACTAAATAAAACTTTAGGAGAAACAATGGAAAATGACATTAGTCTAAATAGACTATTGAAATTTTGGTTTTTGATATTGCTTGATGGTGTCATTTGCAAGGTAATCACATGTAATGAGGGAAAAACATTTGTATGACCATGGATTTATGGACGGTTATGTAAATTAGACTCATCATGGTGAAGAAAGATGGGGGGATAGTGCATCAACATTTGTTGCCCAAGATTGCTTTGAGGAGAATAGAAATCCTTATATGGATATGGTTATGGATACGGCTTGTGATAGATTGAATCCAGAAGAAGAAATGGAGGAAGATCCAAATCCATCAGCTTCAAAGTTTTATAACTTACTAAGAGATGCTGACGAACAACTATGGGATGGTTGTAAGAAGCATACAAAATTGTCAGCTGTAACCCAACTCATAAATTTGAAGTCAGAGTTTAATATGAGTGTGAGTTGTTATGATCGAATGATTGCCATAATCAAAAGCATGCTTCCAGAGTCGGAAAAGTTACCTGAAAATTATTACAAATCCAAGCGAATGGTTAGTGAGTTGGGATTAGGATATGAGAAGATAGATGCATGTATTAATCATTGCATGTTGTATTATAAAGAAAATAGTGATAAGGATGTTTGCTCAGTATGCGGACAACCGCGATTTAAACCAAAGGCAAAACATTCTTCAAAACAGAAAGATGTCCCTTACTCAGTGTTGAGATATTTCCCATTATTCCAAGACTCCAACGTCTTTTTATGTCTAAAAATACTTCAAAATATATGCGTTGGCATGTCGATGGTGTGCGTCAAGATGAATCAATTATGACACATCCAGTTGATGTTGATGCTTGGAAGAAATTTGACCATACCCATCCAACATTTGCACAAGAGCCACGAAATGTTAGGCTTGGACTTTGCACATATGGCTTTAATCCATTTGGTAATTCAAGTACCTTATATTCCTATTGGCTTGTTTTCCTCACACCATACAATCTTCCCCCAAGTATGTGTATGAAAAGGGAATATATATTTCTCAGTCTTGTGATTCCTGGACCAAAGTCTCCTAGTAGAAGTTTAGATGTGTATCTTAGGCCTCTAATTGATGAGTTGAAAATCTTATGGAATATTGGGGTTAACACTTTTGATGCATGTAGGAAGCAAAATTTCATTATGAAAGCAACTTTATTATGGACAATAAGTGACTTTCCAGCATATGGAATGTTATCTGGTTGGAGCACTCATGGGAGACTTGCTTGCCCCTATTGTATGGAGCATAGTAAATCATTTTATCTGAAACATGGAAGGAAATGTTGTTGGTTTGATTGTCATCGTCAATTATTGCCCATTGATCATCAATTTCGTCGTGATCGACACTCTTTTAAGAAGTCAACAGTAGTAAAATCTTTACCTCCACAAGAATTTAATGGCATGGATGTCTTAAATATGGTGAATCAACTTCATTCTATCACTTTTGGCTTGAAGGCACGCAAACAACAACAACCTAGCTTTGGTACAAGGCATAATTGGGTGAAGAAAAGCATATTCTGGGAATTACCTTATTGGTCCACTAATCTAATACGACACAATTTGGATGTCATGCATGTTGAAAAAAATGTGTTTGACAATATCTTCAACACTGTCATGGACATAAAGGGAAAGACAAAAGACAATGCAAATGCAAGAGTTGATTTGAAAGATATTTGTAAACGCCCAAGTTTAGAGTTGATATTTGAGAATGAAATGTATAAAAAGCCAAAGGCGACATATGTCTTGAATGATAATCAAAGAAAGAAAGTGTGTGAGTGGATAAAACAATTAAAATTTCCAGATGGGTATGCATCTAACATATCACGTTGCATTAATATAGATGAAGGAAAGATATATGGAATGAAAAGTTATGACTGTCATGTTTTTATGCAAAGACTAATTCCTTTGGCATTTCATGATATGTTGCCAAAGCCAATATGGGGAGTATTAACAGAACTCAGCTTGTTTTTCAAATAAATTTGTGCACATGAGATACGTACTTCCGTCATGGACAATGTTAAGGTTTCCATTATTGAAACAATTTGCAAGCTTGAAAATATTTTCCCGCCAGCATTCTTTGATTCCATGGAACATTTAATTGTGCATCTCCCTTATGAAGCCAAGGTTGGCAGACTAGTGCAGTACAGATGGATGTATCCATTTGAGAGGTGCATGTTGTACTTGAAAAAGAAGGATCAAAATAAAGCAAGGGTAGAAGGATCCATTTGTGAAGCTTATATTGTGGAAGAAATTTCTAATTTTGCTTCTATATACTTTGATCCAACTATACAAACAAGACACACTCAAGTTCCTCGAAATGGTGATGGTGGTGAAGATACCAATGGTGATGATAAGTTGTCTATTTTTAAATACCCATGTCGTCCTATTAGCAAGGGTCAAAAAATAATATTAACAGATAAAGAGCTTGAAATTGCTGAGACATATGTTCTTGTAAATTGCAAAGAAGTGGAACCTTATCTCCAGTAAGTTTGCTCCCTAATTTCTCAATTTTGGTAGTTTATAGTGAAATTAGTTTTCTTATTAATTTTATTATATGTATTAGACAATTTGAGGATTCGCTAAAGGAAACAAATCCCAATATTGATGAGGATGAAATAGTGGAAACTCGCGATAAAAACTTCAGTAAATGGTTGAAACATCAAGTGAGTCAACTTACTGATAAATGTATATAATGTTCTTTTTAACGTCATAATATATACTAAGTGATGCAACCATTTTTTCTCTTTGAAATCATTTACACGTAAGTACAAATCAAGTTGATGATCAAATGATTAAAGAGATAAGTTATGGTCCATCTAAATTTGCAACTTCTTTTAATGGCTTCATAGTTAATGGATATAGATTTCATACTAAGGACTATGGACATAATAAATCCACCATGAATAGTAGGGTATGCGTTCGGGGAAATATATATGGTGAGAATGATTTAGACTATTATGAAATTGTTGAGGAGATATTAGAATTATCATATCTTGGACATCAAAGAGTAATTATCCTACGCTGCCACTGGTTTGACCTAAATGGTGTCACTATTGATGAAAGATATGGGTTGGTTGATATCAAACATAAATCAAAGCTTCAATCAGATGAGCCATTTATTTTAGTTGAACAAGCACAACAAGTTTACTATACAAGATACCGACAAAGTGGGGGTAGATCTAGTGATGAATGGTAGGCAGCTTGCAAAGTTAGACCAAAACTTTTTATGGCTGAAACATTAAATGATGAATTTGGTGGATCAAATGAGCTAACTTATACTGATTATTACCAAGATGATGGATCCATAAGAGCACACCAAAGTGTTATACATGATGAGACGATACCATTATTTGATGGAATTGCTCCAATGGAAGAAGTAGGCAACAATGATATACATCATCCAATGGACAACTTGCATCATGATCACTTCATTGATGATATTGAAGATGATGAGATTGAAGATATTAACGAGTTCATAGATGATGAGGAATTATATGATTCAGAATCTAGTTATGATTAACAACTTGATTTTGAAAGGTGATGAATATATTCTAAAAGGTTTTAGTTTCAACACATTACACATAATTACTCATTTTTTAGTGTTAAAATAAGAAATAGATAAAAGGGTTTCTAATTGGTACTAGTATTGCCTTATTTGATTACTTGTGGTTCTTTATGACTTTAATTTCCCATATAAATGATCATTTTTTGTTGTTTTAATTTTATGTAGGTAATCATTATGCCAACTATTCGAGGAAAAGGGCGTCGGGTTAATCAAGCCAATAATCCTCATCAGCTCACTCAAATTGCTTCGAATCCTCCACCACATGTTTCTCATCACTCACCTCATACACTTTTAGAATAACATTTTAATTATTAACTCTATATTTATTTAAATGCAATGGATAAAAACTAACTTTTCTTTACTATGTTTGTCTAGGTGATGGATCTACTAGTTCATTAGCTAATGGTGGTGCTACATCAACCAGTGGTGGACAATCATCTGATACCACCCCATTGATTAATGGTGGTGAATCAAATACTATACCAACATCTGATAATCAACAACCTACTATGGTGCCTTCAAGTGAAGATTCTAATGTAGAAGTTGATAGGAGGCAAATAATATCCGTGGAGGCAATTTCTAAATCGTAAGTAAAATTGAATTTATGAATATGATTAATACTTTAAATTCATGTTATTGAACTATTTGTGGTTTGAATTGAATTATACGAAGAGGTTTACTCAACAATTTGTGACTCGTTAGTCGTTATATCATTTCTGAGGTAATGTCAAGGATGCCTTATGCTGCAGATTGTTGGAAAAGTTATTGCCCTGAAATGAAAGAAATGTTATTTAATGATTTTAAGGTAAGTAATTAATCTAATAGTATTATATATTATATCATTATATCAACAACTATTTTTTTTTTACTTCAGTTGTATTATTGCAGGAAAAATATTATTTTGCATCAGAATATGATCGTGTGATGGCGAGGGAAGTTTGGTAAAAAACATGCATGGATAGGTATTCTGATCAATTGTGTAAAGACAGGGATAAAGCAATAAAAGTAGCAAACTCAAGAAATTATGAGGATTTAAGGGCTCACAAGCCTAGAGGGATGAAAGCTGGAATATGGAATGGGTTGATCGACATTTGGAAGAAACTAGAATGGCAAAAGAAATCTGTTGCTGGAAGACAAAATAGGGCTGCCTAGCCTAAAGTAATGGTGCACACAGGAGGGTCAAGAAGCTTCGGGCAACACAAAAAAACTATGGTAATCAAATCATATTGAATTTTGTCAATAATTAATGAGTGATGTTTGCTTTATTCCTATTCTAATATAATTGTTTTACTTAGATAATCCATGGTAAAAGTTACTTGTTTTTTAGATTTATTAATTTAGCTAATATTTGGAATTTGTTACAATTAAAATTGTGTTATTAATGATGTCTTAAAAAAATTTCTTTACCTATGGATTTTTTTTAAGTGCAATTTTTTTTAATTCTTTAACAAGTTGTGAAAGTTGAAGGTTTTGAAAATTAATGAGTTTCTTTGGTAAATTTCATTACTTACAATTTGTACTGTAACAGTAGGCACAACAGAATCGTTCTGTTTCTTAACGTGAAGTGTATAACAAAGTTCACAAAAAAAATGATGGTGAATTTGTCTCAACTAGGGCAAAGAAATTTATTATATGTTATTTTATATTTTAAGATTGATTATGTACTTTTTTAACCTCTTGCTTTTCACTTATTTTTTTTATTATTTGTAGGAAACATATGAAGAATCAATGACACAAAAATATGGAGAGGACACTTCATCTCATCCTGTAATTGATTCTGATCTTTGGTTAAAAGCTGCAGGTGAAAACAAGAAGAAAAGAGTGCATGGCATGGGACATAGCTTGGATCTTGGAACTAGTAGCTCTACCTAAGCTTTATCTCCAGAGGTTGCAGGTTCCTCTACAAATCTTACGCCTATTACAGAAGAACGGGTCACTATAATTATAAATAATGCATTGGCCTCTTTTTTGCAAACACAATTATTAGAGATGATGAGGCAAATAATTCAGGTAGTTCAACCATCAACAACACCATCAACCAACCAACATAGGGAGGATCAAGGACGAGATGATGATTTTACTAGCTTAGGTTGATTACTATTTAGGATGACTCGTTATTTGGCTTTTCTTTTTGTAAGACATTAATTAGTTTGGGTTTCTTTAAGATAGTATGCACAAGTTGGATTTTGTAAGACATTTAACAATTTGGTTTTGTAAGAGATATTGTTACATGCAACTTTTATTTTAAATCATGTCGAATTGAAAAAAAATTTATGTAGTTGATTTAGATTTATTTAAAATATCAAATTAAGTGGCATATCTACAGGGATTCATGAAAGAATAATGTATATATATAGATAAATTAGGAAGGTTTCGCGAGATATTAGCGAGGGATTCGCGAGGAAACTCAAAAGATATGTTGTGAAGGTTTCGCGAGGGATTAACGTGGTATTCGCGAGGGAACTCAATCCATATGCTTTGATGGATTTGCGTGGGATTAGCGAGGGATTTGCGAAGGACATATTTCTGAGGGGTTAGCGAGGGATTTACGAAGGACATATTTGCAGAGGATTAGCGAGGGATTTGTGAAGGACCTTAATTGATATATTGCTACAGAGTTGCGAGGAATTAGCGACAATATCGCGAGTGATAATTGTGACGGAGTGGCGAAAGATTAGCGAGGAAATAATTAAACAATATTTTGCGATGGAGTAGCGACAAAGTAGTGAAGGATATCTTGCGAAGGTTTTGCGACGTTTTAGCGAGGAAATATTAAATGCAATTAATGAGGGAATTTAGGTTCTACATTTGTGAGACGATAGTGACGAATTAGCAGCACAAATTTGCAACGAACTAGCGAAGTTGGTTGCGAGGGAAAAGCAAAGGAATGTAGCGAGGGAATTGCGGGGGGATATGCAGCCGTCGCTAATTAGTGACTTGAATTTAGCAAGGGAATAGTCCTTCGCAAATCTCTCGTTAGTCCTTCACCATTTTGTTTAGCGAGAAATTTGCGAAGGATCTTTCCCTCTCTAATTCGCAATTTTCTTGTAGTGGGCGTTTGTTTCCAAATTTATCCAAAAATATTGATTGCCATTCTTTTAAATGTGAAAGTTGTGTTCTAGCTAAAAGTCATAGAACTTTTTACTTCTCTCAACCTTATCATGCATCTAAACCTTTTCCTTTAATCCATAGTGATGTATGGGATCCATAAAAAATTACAACCCAATTTGGAAAAAAGGTGGTTCATAACCTTTATTGATGACCACATTCAAATGTGTTGGCTCTGCCTTAAACATGAAAAATTTGATGTTCCTAATATAGTTAAATGTTTCTCACAAATGGTAGAAACGTAATTTGACACAAAAATATCATTTTTGAGAAGTGATAATGGCACTAAATATTTTAATAAGAGCTCAAAGAATTCCTTCAAAATAAAAGTCATTTAATATCAATCGACATGTCCAAACACTCCTCAACAAAATGATATTGCTGAAAGAAAAAATAAACATCTTCTTGAAGTAGCTCGTGTCATCATGTTTAAGAGTAATGTTCCAAAGTGTTTATGGGGGGATGCTGTCCTAACAAAAACTTATCTAATAAATAGAATGCCCACTTGTGTGTAAAATAATTACACGCCTTTGGACATTTTTTTTTAATTTCCTTCATGTCAATTACATGCTGGTTTTCCTTTAAAAATGTTTGGTTGTACTATATTTTTACATACATCTTCTACCTCTAGATTTAAACTAGACCCAAGAGCAGAAAAATACATTTTTATTGGTTATTCACTCACCCAAAAAGGTTATAGATGTTTTAATCCCATCACAAAGAAACATCATGTTACCATAGATGTTACCTTTTTGGAACATCAGTTTTTCTTTCAAAAACATTCCCTTCAGGGGGAGAATATGGATGTGTCAATTTTTGTCATGAACTATTACCCACTCTTTTTTTGCACACTATGGATACAACTTTAGTTGATCAAATTAATGAATTTAATAAGGAAGAACATGTGGAAACAGATCCTGAAATTGATAAAGAAAATCTTATCCTAAACTTAAAGGGACCCTAAGAAATATCACAATCAGAAAAAGAGCTTCATGCTTATACTCAAAAATATCCTAAATGAACTAGAAATCAATCCATTATCTCTACATCATGCCAACTATAAACCCCATAAATTGGCATAAAAAAAATATCACAAGATCTTTCAGGTAATACTACAATTCCCACTTGTAATACTAATCTGCCCATAGCCCTTCGAAAAGGAACCAGAGCCTACATAAAAAAATCACCAAAAACAAGCACAAACCATCCCATTTCCAAATATGTTTCCTACCAAAACCTTTCCAAAAGTCACAAAGCCTTCACCTCTAAAATTACAAATTTGTTTGTGTCTAGAAGCATCAAAGAAGCACTAGATGATCCCAATCAAAAATTGAAGTAGTGCAGAAGTTGAATTTAGAGTAATGGCTCATGGAATTTGTAAGGTGTTGTGGGTGGAAAAGTTTCTACAAGAATTGAAAATTTTCAATTTGCCACCCTTAAAGTTATATTGTGACAAAAAATATGCAATATCTATTGCACACAACCTAGTCCCACGTGATAGGACTAAACATGTGGAAGTTGACAAGCACTTTATCAAGAAGAAGATAGAAAAAGAACAAATTTATATTACTTATGTTCCCACTAAAGAACAATTAGCAGATATCTTAACCAAAGGATTATCCAATAAACTATTTAAGAACATAAACAACAAACTAGCATGGAAGACATCTTCAAGCTAGTTTGAAGGGGAGTATTGATAGGGTGTCAAAAGAGGATTAAATCATTATTTGATTCCTAAAAATATTTTGGTTAATATGTTTAATTTGTTTCCTTGTATAGCTAGTAATTACTTTATTTTCTATAATTACTTTGTTACCTTTTTTAGTTTAGCTTATTTTAGGTAATTCATTATTGTCATATTTTCTTTCCTTATTTTAGGATTTAGTTTCCTTACTTCACTTGATTTTATTCCCCTTTATAAAAGGGAGGAAGCCCTACACAAAAAATTATCAATAATATTTCATATTTTAAACTCAAACATATAAACAAAATTACATTAACAAATAATTTTTTATTAATATAAAAAAATTGACTTTTCACCTACCCTTTTAACATTGTTTTTTGGTATGTTTAAGAAGTAAGGGTCACGAATATGTGCATGGAAAATACAACAAGCAGTACAAGTACAATTTGTTTTAAATATTTACATAATATATGTTAACCATTAACAAAATAATAAAATAACTATTAA
Organism: Cajanus cajan; assembly: GCF_000230855.2. Taxonomy (NCBI): domain Eukaryota; kingdom Viridiplantae; phylum Streptophyta; class Magnoliopsida; order Fabales; family Fabaceae; genus Cajanus; species Cajanus cajan. Next base: position 16,635,057 of record NC_138520.1, on the reverse strand, counting down.
GAACTTGCACATAACCAACAATTATGTCTTTCCAATAATGCGGGTGTTGTGCAACTTTGCAATGCAAACTAGCACCCATAGTACTAGTTGGGTCCTAAAATTAAAGTTTCTAATATTAAATACCCACAATTACGAAATTGGACCATACCAATTAGAGCAATAATACCTTCAATGTAATGCTATAATCTCCCATGGCATTTGGAGTAATAGAATCAACAAAAATAACAACAGTAGATACTCTTTGAAAATTGTGGTCAATGCAATTCAAAAGAGTTACTTCCAACAATCCTATATCTTACAAAACCTAATTAGTACCAATTACATGATATGAATTTAAAAGCTAGTAACTTTCTTATTATGCATCAAAAATATATTTCATTCAGTCTTTAAATACAAACTAACACCGTGATTTAATATAATGAACAACATAACATCATGGGTTTGCATTGAATATTATGTTTGCTACTTGGTCAATATTTTCCAAAATTTGTTGAGTTAACAAAGATTGTTTAGAGTGTCAATTTCTCATTGTAGCTTGAATCACATCAGTTGGTCCAGGAATCAATGGGGTAGAGCTAGATGAGCTACAACCTTGAACAAATGGCCTATGCTAGTTAAGGGTTGTAGTACATTAAAAATTGGTTGTTGTTCGTTATCATCATCCCCAAGCCTTGGAGTTAGAAATGACAATGGAGATTGTACAAACTCTTCTTTATCTTTATTTTGAGCCGCTTTAATACTTCAAAATATCACAAACATATGATCTTCAAAATGACTCTCTTTAGAACAAAGATCTTCTTGTTTATTGTCATTGTCCACTAAATAATCAATTCCCCTACGTGACATTCCTGCAAATTATATTAATAAAAATAATTGTTGATATAAAATCCTATTTTTATACACTAAAAAAATAAATAACCTATAAACATTTTCTTATTTATGAACTTTAACTAAATATAGAAAATTTTAAAATATAATTTTTAATTTAAAAAATATTATGAAATAATTTAACTACTAAAAAGTATACATTGAAACTTATTTTCATTGAAATTTCTAATTTTTTAATTTTAAAAATATTTCTTAAAATTAGAAAAAGGAAATATTTTACAACACAATTATTTTGAAGAAATCCTTTACTTTTTTTAAACCTACATATAGGTAAAAAAATACTTAAATATTTTGGACGTAAATCTTAATTAAATAAACTTTATTTGATTCTCTTAATTCAAAATGAATCTTAAGACAATAATAAAAAGTGCAATTTTAATAAATATAATTAAGAATATTTGATATAAAATCTAAATTTATACACTTCATTAATTTTCTTAATTCTTGAAATTTGTATTTTTAGTTACATACACATTTAGAATAAGTATATGATAATTCGATTTTCATATGTTATGTTTCTCAATTAATTTAAAATGTATTATCTTATTTTAAAAAAATTTAATTTCAAATTGAATTTTTTTGGACATAACCTTAGTTTAATTCGGACAAAACCATAGCCTCAAATTTTAATTTTGAAGATTTAACGCAAGACCGAACACGCAAGAGTCGCATGGTGAACACGCACCTGCAATGAACGCGATCCGAAGTTCCCCACGTAACTCCATCAACAAACGCTTCCCATCGCGCCACGTCACCACCGGCACCTCCTCGAACCCCTTTGGTAATTCCCAAACTACCCCCATTCTTCCTCCGAATTCACCAACCAACCACGGCATATAAATCCCAAACCACATCGCAACACACCACAACGCAACACCGCAACAGTCCCCAACAGAGTGTCCATTTTGGTAATAACACAACACACCGCCACAGAACACAGCAGCACCAGTGATGGCGACGGGGTTGCTGAAGCGTGCGGCGCAGAGGGTCCCGTCCTCGCCGGCGTTCAAGCTGGGCCTCCTGCGGGCCCACGCGTCGGAGGCCCAGGCCCAGCAGGTGCAGCCCAAGGCGCGCGACGCCCCCACGCTGAAGACCTTCCAAATCTACCGGTGGAGCCCGGAAAGCCCGTCGAAGCCCGAACTAAAGGAGTACCAGATCAACCTGAAGGAGTGCGGGCCCATGGTCCTGGACGCGCTCATCAAGATCAAGAACGAGATCGACCCCACCCTCACGTTCCGGCGCTCGTGCCGCGAGGGGATCTGCGGGTCCTGCGCGATGAACATCGACGGGTGCAACGGCCTGGCGTGCCTCACGAAGATTCCGTCGGAGAGCGCGGCGTCGACGGTGACGCCGCTGCCGCACATGTTCGTGATCAAGGACCTGGTGGTCGACATGACGAACTTTTACAACCAGTATAAGAGCATTGAGCCGTGGCTGAAGCGGAAGACGCCGCCGCCGGTGCCCGGGAAGGAGATCCTGCAGAGCAAGAAGGAGCGGGAGAAGCTCGATGGGATGTACGAGTGCATTCTCTGCGCCTGCTGTAGCACATCCTGCCCCAGCTACTGGTGGAACCCCGAGTCCTATCTCGGCCCTGCCGCGCTGCTCCACGCTAATAGGTAACTTTTCGTTAGGGTTTTCGTTCGCTTCGATTGGGATTTCGGGTTTTTTGTTTGGTACGATGACTACGACGGAAGCTTTTAATTTAATTTAATTTAATTTTATTTATTTAACTGCTTGTGAAGTTGGTTACGGGAATCTAAGGATGCTGTGAAAACCATGCGTTGAGTTTTCAGGATAATTGTGAGTTTCTCTCTCTGCCTCGGTGGTGTATTTCTTAGGGCTTGTTTGGATTGGATTTTAGGTTGTGGGAGCTTTTTCAATTGAAAAACCTTAGTGATAAACTTTGGATATGTGTGGATACAAGCTTAGAATCGCTTTTGAGAGTTCAATAATGATAATTAGAAGTGTTTTTAGAGTTTCTTTATTAAAAATAAAAAGTTGTTTTCAGTAAAGTAAAGAGTTATTTTCAGAAAAAAAAAATTCTCAAAAAGTGCTTCTAAGTTTGCATCTAAACAGGGTCTAAGAGCGTTTCTGGATATAAGCATAGAAGAGTTTTGGAGAACTTTTATGATGGAAACTCTATTGGAAATAGAGTTTTATCAAGAATGTCGAGCTCTGAAGCTTGTCGAGCTCTGAAGCTTTTGAAAAACCCAGAGGAAGAGCTTTTGGGAAATTTGAGGTGCATTTGTGTGAGAAGTTTGATTCAGTTTACTTTTTGACTTATTTTTATTTTTATTTTCTTCTGTTATAACTTCAGGACAAAATATTCTAACTGGCTCTTAACTGCTTTATATTTTTTTTTCCCACAGTTCTTGTTCTTTTTTATTTTTTTATCTCTACACTTAACGAACTTTATGATATTTATATTTGACTTTAACCTACTCTTGAATACTTACACCCCACCACCAATATTCTGGTACTATCATTGCTGTTACGTTGATTTACTTGGTTTAAAGTGAAGGTGTGAGAGGAAATAGAGTTGGAGGAACACCTTTTTCTTTTAAGTTTGTGAAGAAACGAGGGAGGCTAAAGTAATAAAAATTTCAGTGATTTTTCCTCACTTATGGGAAGAATATGATCTTCTGGGTGGAGCTTAGCTTGTCTGTTCTTTGTTTTGAAGAAATTTTTTCTCTGTTAATTTTTACCTATATTTTGGTTGTAAGTGCTTTGAGAATTAGAGTAGGGTATTATTATGATATTATCTACTCAATTGTTTGTCTCTTGTCTAGATCAATTAGCATCATTGTGCATACTTCTTTTCCTTTTATATTTTCAAGATTATGAAACACAATAACGAAACCTATTTTGTTCTCGGACTTCGCAGTACCTATACAATCTTTATCATAATAGCTCTTTGAACCCACTTAGCACATTTTATGATTAGTACTTTACATCTCTTTTTCCATAATTATTGCTAGTTGTTTTCTCTCCATAGTTGTTGCTAGTTGTTTTCTCTTTGAACCAACTAAGCAAGTTTATTATCAAACTTCTGTCCGTGTCCTTATATTTGTGCAAGACTATTAGGGATCCCATTTCATTAATTTTTGTCTAGCAGTGACTTTCATGCTTTTAATTTGTTGCCTGGCACTTTAATTGTGGCCTCCACATTGCAGTTTTTGAGGACTCCACAACCTCATTGCCATCACATTTGTCTGCAATTTCTCCCAATTTTGTTAATTACAACACAACCACAACTTCAATTGCAACTGGAACTGAAAAGAAAACCATAAATTTTTAACACGCTTGATGTGATGCATAAAGTGGTTATAGTTTTATGCATATTTCATTAATATTTTTTGACGCTATGTGCTGGATTCTATGTTTGTGTTTGTATAATTATGCTTTGTTGTTTAGATTGAAATTTTATTACACTAGTATGTTTTCATGTGTGTCGAATTATGCTTGGTGTTTTAGTAATTCCATTGGCTTTTTTGTTGGGGTGAGAAAGGTATGTTTGTTTAACATTTGTCTTGATTATACTTCAATGCAAAATATTGTGAGGGTGTTGTGGACTTAAAAGAATCTGCTGTTACTAGTGACTCCATGTGTTACTTCTCGAGATATTTCTGCTGCTATGCAGTATGCACAATTTCCTGATTTTATGTGGTAACTAATTTCAATTTCTGTTCTTGATACTGGTTCTGTGCTTCAGCAAACATGGAAGAGTTTTCAACATAGTTCTTTTAGAAAAATGAGCTAGGCAAATGAGTTATGAATATCTGTACCCTTTCCTTATACTTGGCCCTGAATAGAATCCTCTAGGTAGAGATTTGCTTCATTGCTTCTTCTTTTTGTCCTTTTTAAGTTTTATTTTAAATGCTTGGATTGGGGATCTCTATCAGCAGCGTTGAAATATATGCACTGTTGTATATGTGACTTGTTTTGGTTTGAAATCTGTTCATTGTTGTATGTGACTTGTTCTGGTTGATTAGCATCATGGTGTTTCTAATATGAATGTTACAATGAATGATTCTTGGAATGTTCTTGAAACTTGAAACTGCAATACTGTGCATTCTTAGCGTGGCTCTTTTAATCAACATAGCTGATATTTACTGAATTATGGAAGTCAGTCAGTAATTACTTCAGATCATTTCCTCCATATACACACTGTTCTTGCCACAGGCATTATTAATTTATTTTCATGTCCGTATGGTTATATTTGTAGGAAGTACAGTTATAGTAAATGGTGTTTGAAAGAGAGGAGCATATATCTTGACAATAAGATCATGCTTGGTCGGATTAGGAATGAAAGAGTTGAAGCTCCTTCTTACTTAATTATTAATCAGACATATTGAAGATACTTCTTCTCTATTAAATTCATTGCATATGATCTCCTGCTGTGTGCCTATGTTAGTTGTCTACCAGCTCTTGGTAAATGTTAAACCAACAAAAAGATTGGTAGTAATTTATGTTGAAATTCCTTGTTAATTTGTTGCAATTTGCCTGCCAAAAGTAATGGCCAAAGTTCACCCCTCCCCTCAAAAGAGGGGAAACAGAAAGATCTATTGGCAGTTAGGTTATTGAAAGCTGAGATATTGTTTGTGATGGTATTTGCAGGTGGATAAGTGACAGTCGTGATGAGTACACTAAGGAGAGATTGGAGGCCGTTAATGATGAATTTAAGCTCTATCGCTGCCACACAATATTGAACTGTGCTCGTGCCTGTCCAAAGGGGTTGAACCCAGGAAAGCAAATCTCACATATCAAGTCACTTCAGCCTAAAGCTTGAAATTCTATCATTAGAAGCATGATGGTGTTTGCATTTTGATCATATTATGTTGGGATTTTGTATTTTCTTCAAAGTTGGGGATGATTTAGCTATATTCTTAATAAAACCTGAGCCCCTTTTCTAAAACTTGGGTTTTAAGTTTATATTGACTTTTGTTTCTGAAATAAATGTTAATAGCAAAGAGAACCCCGTCTCATAAATTGTCTGTAGTTATTTTGGATTTCGACATACTGACATACAAGCTAAATACTCTTCGTGGGTTTTTTTTATTTATATTTTTTATAAAGACACTTTCAACTGTAAATTGAGAGGCACGTTTGTTTCTATCTGTCTAAAATAAATGTCGAAGGTTTTTTTCGAGTTGATTGTCCCTTTAGGTTACAAGCATTGAGTACATTGTTTCTAGCAAATTTTGAAGACCATTTAGAGGATGATGATCAAAGAAAATATTAGGAAGATGATGCTAAGTTTAAAATCTTGGTCCTTTGTCTCGTGAAAAAAACTGTTTTGGTCTATTAAAATGTTTATTTTAGTCTTAAAAATATATATTTTGATCATTTAACTTTAAAAGTTTAGTTAATATTATTCTTTAGGTATTTTTTTTTTAATTTTTAAGCACAATTTTGAACTTTTTTAATTGACTCAAAACATGATGAGTTTTGTTCTATTAGAGTTTCTATCATGAAAATTATGAAGTCTGATTAATGTTCAATCCAAACGGATAAACTTTATAAAGTAAAAATTGTGCGAAAAAAGTGAGTTCTGTGAGCAATTATTTTTTCAAATTGCATGTTCATTTTGGTTTGAAAATTAAGTTTTATAATTTTTTATATAAGTAAATTGTGTCTATTTTACTCTAATAATATATTTTGAATATATTAATAAGAAAATAATACATTTAATGAATATATATTATATTTGTTGAAATCTTTTACGATAATACCAATGATAATAATACATAATGTTCAATAATAAATTAACTAATACTACATAAGAAAGAAATTACTTTAATTTTTTATCTTATAAATAATACATTAGAATTAATATTTATAATAAATAATATGTCAAGAATAAATCTTCTTTTTTATATATTTACATAATATTTTATTAATATAATAAAATATTATATTAATTTTATCTAATCACTATGGTTGACTTAATGATGAGAAGTTGAAATAATATACATAAGATTTTAAGTTCAAATCTTGATACTGTCATTATAATTAGGATGAATGATAAAATATTTATTTTAATAATATATTTTGAATGTATATAAATAGATATGAAAACCAATACATTTAATAAATGTAAATTATATTTATAAATTTTAATGTATTATTATATTTTACAATATAACCATTTAATTATAATAATAAAATAAATTATCAAATTATTTTTTTTAATTTGTAAAGTTAATTTATATATTAAAAACTTTTAATTTAACAATTAAATTTTTAAAATTTGATGTAAAATATGAATTATTGAGTTTACCAAGATTTACTCTTAAAATAAGGAAATTCCTCCTCTTTAATTATACTTATTATTTACTTAATAATCTCACGAAAAATCTAGAATTTTGATTTAACTATCAAATCTTCATACATGTAATGCATCAGTATATAATCTTCAAGGCGATAGTTGTTATGCCAAATGCATGTAATAACATAACATGTAATACACTCAATTGTCACTTTCTGCATGACCATTTCTTCGAATTTAGACATTCAACGTAAGCAGATTTAGAAGTTAGATATAAATTGGAAATTTTTTTAAATAAGGGAATCAAAATTGGATAATTGAAAAATGGAGAGCCCAAAATTGTAGGATAAAAATTATAGAAAAGCAAAAATATAATTTAGCTTCTAATCTAATTTAGAATTGTCTTATCACACAGTGAACAAAACTTATCTTTTCCATGAATTTTTACGCCATTATAAGTTTTAATGTATCATTCATCTATAAAATGCATGGATGCAATTTTATTTCATTTTAAAGTTTCAAAGGCTGGAGTTAAATAAAAATAAATAGATTTTATTTCCGAGTATAGCGCGGGTCATTTTATAGTTTTGATAATATGCTACCCTTCCTTATCAACAGACAGCAGAAGCTGATCAACGTTAACTGTTTCTTCTGGTACAGCATGATTTGAGTGGTGCTTGCGGCTCAGTTTAAGATTTGCCATGTCTTCTACATTAGCTTGAGATATTTTATTTGTTCCTAGTGGATACGTTAGGAGTATGGTAGTTGAGTGCATGTTTGGGTGGCCATGGCTGTTTTCAAATTATGTAGACTTAAAATGTGCATTCGCAATTAACACAACTTCAGAATGATCATTACATCTAATCCCAGCCTATATAAAAAGTATGAACATGTGAAAGAGATTTAATGATTTACACTTCAAAGCAAGTTTAGCTCTCTTATTACTTAAAAAGATTCAGTTGAGAACCCTATATAACACAATAATGAGAATTTTCACAAACCATTGAGCTAATCTCATACCAAGTAAGAGACCACCATCACATCACAGTCATGAAGTCTTTAGCAGTAGCCTGGTTTATGGTTGTCATGATTTTTTTTGATGTTCAAGGCAGCACTCGCCTTTCAATTCTCAGGATTTCTGAGGGAATCCAATCATCTCAATATGTGACTATAATAGGTAATGCAGTGAAAAAAGTACAAGCTTGTAATCCACATTCTTTCATGCTACTTTATTTAGCAATGATCAATAATAATTTCCCCAAATTCTGAGGGTGAGAATTACAAAAGTTGCACGATGTTTCTACAGGATGCAACAATGACTGCGACACAGCATGTTGTGACTGTGACATCACCAAACAGCCTCCACTTTGTGTTCTATGCTGTCGAGAAGATCCTTAAAAGGACACAGGTATGCCTGACAACAGTAATAAGCGACACAATGTTGTTGACTATTTAGTTCAGAAAATTGCACTTTTCATTTCAGCTTTATCATAAAAAAACTCAATTCACTTAATCTTGTCAATTGTAGCAACCATAAATACCTGCTTATTTATGTTTTTAATTAGACAATTTAACTTGCATATATTTTCCGCCGTTGCAAATATACTGGTTTCTACCAATTAGTCTTTGAATTTTTTTTTTTTTTTTAACTTTTCGCTTTTTATCCCTCTTGTCCTGCTTATCATCTCCTGGTCATCATTCGATGAACGTGCATTAACATGGAATTGTTGACTTATCTTTATGGATGGTGGAAAAATAAAAAAGCTTGTTACTTGAATCACAAACCTATTTGTTGATCAGGTCCAAGTATTTGTTTAAAATATGCAAGAGAGCTACAGTTGATAAACTTACATTAGCCGTTGAACCTGTACCCTACCCCTCACCATATACAAGCAGCAAGTTTCTTGTATTCAATTTAACTTGAGGGTTAATTCTTCAGTTTTAATGAATCTCCAGCACTTGCTGACACAATCTACTCATAAAATCAAAGATCACATCCTTCACGCCACTTTTATTCTCATTCAAAGTTCAGAGGACTTTTCCAGTAACTTTGATTGTCTTTGAACAATGGCTAAACTCTTTAGCCAATTCGAAGAACCAGCTAGAATTTTCTTTGCAATCACCCATCAGGCAACCACAAAGTTTGTCAATAAGAGAACAAACAAAACGTCCAGAATGAAATAGGCAGAGTGAATAATGGAATTCAAAAAATGAAAAAAAAAAAAAAAAAAAAACATAAACCGAGAAATTTCCAAATTTATAATTGATTCAATCTTAAAAATCACGCTTGAAATATTAAAAGTCATCCTAGATGCATTTCTTCATCCGTGGTGTCAATTACGATGAGTCTCCATTGCATAATCATATTTCCTAATCATCTTCTAATCCACAATTTTATTTCCTATAAAGCAGAAATTAAACACTTGTACAAAGAAGTTTACCTGTTATTCCCGGAGAAATGGGGCCCTAGTAAAGCCATGTTTATATTATTTCAACTCATGACAAAACTGTGACCAGAATAAAACTCATCTACAAATAAAATTATGCGAACCCAAGAATATTACCTCTGGAAAAATCTGGATATTACAACAAACCTCTGTTTCCTATTCTAGCTTGATAGCTAGTTCTTAGGATGGTAAGGTAAGCATGAAAGGATGTTAAAAACCTATAAGCTTCTTGACAAACCAAGAAATACAATTGGTGATGAAATCTGCACCCTTAGATCAGCGATATCCACATCATGGCCCCCTTCAACGAGGCCCCATCTGTCCACCTGAAACAGAGAATGAAGACAGTTTTATTTCACAGACCATGTTAACATTATGTCCTGTACTTAAATATTTAAGCACAATATAAATTATAGTGATACTCATGTAAGCAAGTACCTGAAAATCTTCTTCAAGTCTAATAAGTTCAATTGCTTCCTCAATTTGCAACTTTCCTTGTACCATTCCAATAGCAATAATTAATGAATGTGCTGATGCTGCAATAGCATCAATTGCTGCCAATTCGCAATCATCTGTTTTCTTTAGAAGGTTCTCTATAGCCATTACAAGACCATCTTCCTGATTTCCACCAAAAAAGCTCGAGTAAATAACAGGCTTAAAGCCAAATTCTGACTCCACCCAACGAAGCAGCGGATCAATTTTCTCCACCTGGCGATCTGCAAAGACAATTTTAAATTCAAAACCATACATTGACTCAAAATCAATGAGATGCTTCTTAATCCATATACCTTTGATCAACAAGAACATTGAAAGAAAAAAACTAACAATTCTAGGTAGGTAAGGCTAAAATACTCTTACCCTTTGTTTGGTAACCAGAAAGTGGGGCAGAAGATGAAAGAAAAGTGCAGAAAGCACTGTTTACCACAGTTTGGTAAACGAGAAATAACAGAGAAAAGCATGGAAATCAGTGCTAAAAAACTTTTTCATTAAAATGCGAGGTGCACAGAAATATAATGCTAGATTGCAGCAAATTGATTATGTTGCCTTTGTTTACATTTTTTCACGATCTATGGCAACATAATCAAATAACGATTGTTTCCTATTTATAACCCATAAAGTAATCGGCTCCCTGATAAAATAAAAATAATATTAATGAGCAAAATCAAAATTATTATAATAAAAATAATATAAAATAAAAACATTATAATATAATAATATAATAACAATAATAATAATAAGAAGAAGAAGAATAACAAAAATAATCTTTATTTATTATTTTTAAAATTAAATAACCTCTAAATAAATTAACTTTCATTTTATTTCTTTTCAACCAAACAATCTATATTTCTACTCTATTTTCTATTCGTCTTCTCTTCACTTAGTTTCTTCTATACGCTTCCTTTCCATCTGTTTCCTATCATTCTACCAAAGACACCCTTAGTGATACAATATAATCTATGAAATCCACACAACCAAAATAATAAATTAAAATTTAAAAGAGCTCTATGAAAATGCTTTTTACAATATAATCTTAAGATGATGACTTCAACTAGCCGAATTCTAATGTAATCAACAAGTATCATTTACATTGGGCAATCATAAATTTATTTAAAGACATCAAGTTATCAACTGATACCATACCATGTACATTGCTTGTCAGATCATTGTCATCGGGTGCACGACAAAATACTAAATCTTGATTAAATTTCTTCATCAAATTGTCAATAATTTTGGCCCTTGTGAGAGGAACTCTTTCCAAAGCAGTGCAAGCAAGTCTCATAAGAGGCATTGTGAAAGGTCTTATGCCATCCGTTTGCTATAATAAATCGAACTTCATTAGCAGTCCACTTTAAGTGACAATCCTAAGCATCATAACCATATTAAACAGAATATACAGCTTCAAATAAATCGGGACCATTTAACTAATTTGAATAGTGATTAAAGGGTCATATAATCATATTGAAGGGGAGGCTGGCATGAGCTATACCACCCCACCAAGAGACTTCAAATTATTTTAACACTGCCAGGAGGAAATACAATATTAGGAAACAAAATTCATAGATTTCATGAAAGCAGGACATACTCATCTCTTTTATTTTTCTTTTGGTATTATTGTAAGAGTTAAGAGACACGAGGCAGCCCAGGCATTCAGGAATCAGGATAGTGCAAAATTATAACAAAAGCAGCCATAAGCTAACATTGAAGGGCAAATGTGAGGTCTAAATTTTCACAGGGTGGACATTTTTCAGTCATCAGCTAGGCCCAATAATCCTGTGGCAGTTCAAATAGCAAATATACTCTGCTTTGGATCACAATACAGATAAAAATTATAAATTAACATGGTCAGCCTCTCGACCAATCCTTCCCATTGTTATTAGTTTGCATGGCAGAAAATACAGTCAAAATCCTAAGCACGTCTCTATTTTACAGAAAATGAATCTCATCGCGTTAAAAGTTTCACACAAAAAGTTCATATTCAAATATTGTGTCTCTCTCCCACTTTCTCCCTCAACAAATAGGTCTCATAACCCATCTCTCTTAACAGAAAGGAGAGCACAAAATTTGAGCATAACCTTGTTTAATGTTCACTCGTAAATCATGTCTAACACAGATTCCTAAATCCTAAACTCCCAATATGTCCACTCGTCCAACATAACATTCCGATCATGTTTAGATAAACTTATTCATTAACACTTATAGAAAGAAAAAAAAACAAGGTAAAATTAATATAACTTCTCCTATAAATTGAAAGCACTTGCCCACCCAGAGAAGTCAGACTACAGACCTTCTACAAAAATTAAAGTACATAAGTCAAAACACCACTCTTTGACCCACTTTTTCCCACTTAATATTTAATAAACTTCCCTCCTGGTTTTGTATTTTTCAATAAATCCTAACTAACAATGAAGACTGTATGAGAATGATTGTTTTATAGAATGTGTTATTAGTCTTTAGACCAGCCTTTTATAAGTATGGAGAATTTTATCCACATAGAGCCTCATTGCATAGAAGCTTAAAAGTGTGCGTCACAGAAGCTTTCAGTAACACTTATAACTTATATCCAAACAAACTCACAGTAGAATCACTAAGATCAGTCTAGTAATAGAGGATATAAGCTCTTAGGTTTTACAAAATTCGAACTCTAATACCGTCATTATAATTTCAATGATCAAAAACTAAAGCTCATAGTCTCTAAACCAATTCTTTTATTCCACTAAAAGCCATATTAAAAGAAATGAGAGACAATGTTTGTTCAGCAGAATTCACACCGTAAGACTACAAAAGCCACATCTTGGGATTACAAATTATAGTTGTCAACTTTGGTACACTTAAATGGAAAAAAACAATTGAGACAAAAACAGAAATAAAAAAAAAAAAAAGTAGAAAAGAAGGGGTAAGATGAAAATGAAACCTGATATTCCCATTCAGCAGCAATGGCCTTGGCGAGAGAAAGAGAGGGAAGCTTGAGGGGTCTCTTGGAAGGAGTCTTAAGGGTTCTGTAATCAAGCATCACCGTCCAACCGTTCCCATCATCCGCCGCTCGAGTCTTCACCTCTTTGTAGAACCGCTTCCCCACGATCGACCCCGTCATGAACGACGTCGGCATCGTCACCGACGACGACCACTTCCACCGCCCCCCCGCCTTCAACTGCACCTTCTCCCCCTCCCCCGAAAACGTGAACGACGACGACTGCGCCGCCTCCTCTGCCGCCGCCGCCCCAGCCGCCAGTCGCCGCCGAATCTGGGGGACCGCCAGTGACGTCAGAAAATTGGGGTAAGATGGTTTTATGCATTTTCTTATTAGCGTGTGAGCCATTTTTCAGAGTGCTTCCAGCTTGCTCGAGTTCGGAAGGGTTTTATGAGATTCAGAACTCAGAAGGGACGGTAAAGCGAAGAGAGAAAGAAGAGAATGGAGCAAGCTGGGCCTTTGAAGGCCCATTGGATTATTGTTTTTGTTTGTCGCCGTGTTATTGGCCCAATATATTTATTTTTCAATAAACTTTTTGAATTATTCTTATATGGATGGATTATATGTTATTACTATTAGATATAGTATTAAAAAGTTTAATGGTTAAGATTATTTATGATTATCTGATTTAGTTGCTTTTTATTTCATTTTTTATAATTATAAATTTAGTAAAAAAACTCTTAATTAAGTTAATTGTAATTGATTTTCTAACTGATCTCTAATTACTAAAAATCTTTGAGAAACATCACCCTAAACTCTACGTCTTGTTATATTGAGCCTTACTTTTTTTTCTACCAAACCTCTTGACTCCCTGAATATACAATTGTCGTTGTACACAGTGGTGCTTATTTCTTTGTTATACTTTGCCTATTTCTCTTTCCAATCGTTACCCCTAATTAGGAGTGTGTAAAAAGTTCAAATTGATCCGAATCGATCCATAATCAATCCGATACATATTGAAAAATTCGATTCATTTTGAAAAAAAATTCGAACCGATTCACTTTATAAAACCAATTCAGTTTACCGGTCCATTTTTAGAAAGTGGATTGGTTCGGTTCGGTTTGGTTTTTTTAAAAAACTGATCCATATATAAGTAAAAAATAGATAACTGCACCGCACCAAACCGATCTAATTTCAAAAAAACCTATCCATATTTTTAAAAAACCAAACCGATCCACTTTATAAAAAATGGATCGGTTAACTGATCCACTTTTATAAAACGGTTCAGTTCGGTTCGGTTTGAATTTTTCAAAAAACCGATCCATGAACACCCTTACCCCCAATAGAAACAAATTGATATAAAGTTTCAATTTTTTAAATCAAATCTTTAATCTTTACGATTTTGTGGTCTAATTTCAAAAGGATAAAAAATGAAGAATAAGAAAATATGTTTTGCTTTGGCACCACATTTTGGTTCCTTGTTTTCTTGCATGCATTTTTCTCCTTTCACCCATGGCAAACTTTCCTTTCTCCCTCATTCGACTATCCACATTCACCCTCTTGGCCACTATGAAAGCAAACAAGAAAAATGAGATCTACATGAATGGTTCACGCAAGCATTTTGAGCATGTGACGGGCTTTAATCTAAACATGCAAGGCAGATGCAATTGCAAAGTGATTACAAAGGCCAAGGAAGTTTGGAAGGTGAGTGGTTGCATAGGAAGAGAGTCATAGAGGAGAGAAAAGGTTATGGAATCAGATGAAGGAGTAAGGAAACTTTACAAAATAAAATATGTTTTTAACAATTTTTTTTTCTTCTATTTAAAACTTGATACTTCCAGTCAATTTAGTGTCTCATCATCGATGAGGCACACAAGTTGTTACTTTATGGTAGAACTTTCCCAAAAACAACGAGTTCATAAAAGATTTCCTTGTGTGTATTAATGTTTGAAGGCTCTATCTTTTTCTCGAAAGTCCAATTGCCAAGATCAAAAGACCCGGCTAGAGTGTTCTTACCAATACTAGCTATTTGATTTCTTAATACTACCCTCTTTTTTTATAGTTTCTAGGAGTTATCAAAATTATAGTTTAAAATTCAAAAAAATGTTTAATTTGAGTTGTATACACCTTTTTAAAAATTGTCTTGGTCTAGAAAATGTAATAGAGATAATCTAACATTTATCCAAAATCAAAGATTCAAAAGTATAATTTATTTTTCTTTGTCCTAGATTAAGGATTTTATACTTGTTCCTTGGTCATTGTTGGCTTGTAAATTTTAGGGATTTTGTGAGAATTCACCTTATAATGAATGACGTATTTTAGTTACTTAATTATAATCATTAATGACTAGATTTTATATCAAATAAGGATCTTGAGTCGACCAAATGTCGAGTTGTTGTATGATTTGTGGGGTACTCAACTAAGCTCTCTCAGTCAGGTCTTTTTGACAAAAGACTAAGAAGGTACACTTACCCACCAATCTCAAGAATGAAAGGCATAGTGGCTAAGTCAGAGCACTCTCTCAATGAGATGCCAGGAGGATACACAACCAAATTGGCCAAAAAGAGACAAAGTAGTCGGTCTAGGGAGACTAGGAAATTAGCTTGGAGGAGATTAGTAATCAACCTACACAAGGTTTGGGTAGTAAAAAATTTTTCCAAAAGGGGTCACAAGCCCCCAACCTTAAGTACAAGGTGCAAGAAGGCTGTCAAGTTCACAACCTCCACCCGGCATTTTTTTGAGAGGGTACACAAGCCCTCCAACCTTGAGCACAAGATGTGAAAAAGTTGTCAAGTTCACAACCTATACTCAACAATATTTTGAGAGGATACACAAGCCCCCCAACCTTAAGTACAAGGTGCAAGAAAGCTATCAATTTCACAACCTCCACTCAACATTTTCCCAAGAGGTAAGGGCATGACTGTAAATGTTTGATTTCATCACACATTCACTTGAAAGAAGCTTTTGAAGGTGGTTATTTCAAGTCGGTATTTTTTTTAGATTTCTACACTTAGTAGTGGCCGATTGGAATCATGTTGCAAATGGTCTTATTCGTCAATTCTTTGAGTCGCTTCTATAGTGGATGTTGATTGCAATCATGTTGCAAGCGGTCCAACTTGTTGATTCTCCAAGTAACTTCTAGTCATGACGGTCGATTGTAATCATGTTGCAAATCCTACTCATTGATTCTTTGAGTCGCTTCAACTTGTAGTGGCCAATTGCAATCATTTTGTAAGAGGTTATACTTGTTGATTCTCTAAGTTGCTTCTAAATGCAGTGTCTAATTGTAATTGTGTTGCAAGTGATCCTATTTGACGAATCTTTAGGTCACTTCTAATTATGGTGGTTGATTGCTATCGTGTTACAAGTAATCCTAATTGTTGATTCCCCATGTTGCTTCTAATCATGGTGGTTAATTGCAATCGCATTGCAAGCGATCCTACTCGTTGATTCTTCAAGTCACTTTTAATCATGGTAGCTGATTCCAATCATGTTGCAAGCAATCTAATGAATCTAGTGGGGAAGGTGGAATCTGAATCCTCTCAACTAGCTTCATTACTTCTCCAATCTTCTTCCATTGACTCAAGCTTCACATAAACCAAACAAAAATGGTGGAGTGGTTGCAGGAATGGTGTGCAACCTTTAAGAAAAGGATAAGCAAAATGGTTAAATATGTCATAAGGAGAAAGTCCTTCATAAAAGTTCTTAAGAAAAGGTTCCTCAAGAATAGAGCATAGCTTTTGAACAGAGAATTTTAGAAGTCTAATTCTCATTCACATTAAAAGTGGCGAGATACACATAGGACGAATGTATATATAGATTTTGGTAGCTTGTGGTGTAAATTAAGCTAACCATGGTTGCATGTAACCAAGATTAGATTAATTTGTACTCAAGCCAACTAACTTTAGTCACAATTTTAAATTTGAATTTCCTCCTAAAAATGCCACTATCCTAGATCTAAAAGAGCCAATAAGAGCATGTCACATGACAAGGTGCAAAAGGTGTGACTAAATGACAACATCCCAGGTCTAGAAGACCCAATAAGAGTATGCCATATGACAAGATGCTAAAAATATGACTAGTGTGTGGAACGTGTGATGGCATCCTTACTAGCATTGATGGAGAGATGATGACCAATGTGAAGGAAGCCTTGACTCCTTGGATCAAGTTCTTCAAGATTGACGTCTTTGATGGAGGAAAGGATGAAAATGGAGGTTGGATAGAAGGTGTTTGATGAAAGGCTTGAGAAGGTACTCTAGGGTTTGGCTCACTCCATGGATGATGAAGGCCACTTCTAGGGTTTCTCTCAAGGTGAAGATAGGTAGGGTTTGGCCAAATATTAGCCAAGAGTGACTAAGGAAAATATTAAGGCACAAAGCTCACTCAATATTATAAATTTCAAAGTATCTACAAGGAGGCTAGCCTAGGGTATTTATAAAAGGGAGGATGCATTTAGGGTTACATTTGAAAGTGCATGGTCAAGTAATGCAAGCCAAATGCAATTCAAATGAAACCCAAATTAACCCTAGATGCTACTTGGTGGCCAAGAATGGAATTTTTGAGTTTGGTTAAGCTATATCTAGGTGCATGATAAGACCATGCAACCTAGGTGCCTTCCACTTGGGCCTAAGCCTTGCCAAGTCCAAAAATAAATCCAATGCCACCAAAAAACATGTCTAGGCCTAGTTTCCAACCTTAATAAAATACTCTAGCTATAAAATAAAATCCTATAATCTAAGGCACCCCATAATACAAGGGTAAAATGGGAAATACAAGTAAAAATATATCCTATGACTAAGACACCCCAAAATAAAAGGGTAAAATAGGAAATAAAAGAAAAATAAATTCTATGTCTAAGGTACCCAAAATACAAGGGTAAAATATGAAATTAAAGACAAGGGTAAAATAGGAATAAACTAAATTCAATGCTAACAAGGCTTAAGAGAATGATTAATAGCCATAAGAAGTATGTCTCTAGGGTGTTATCTCCCCTATCCTCTTCCAATCTCCTAGCCATGGACCTAGTGATGGGTCCCACATGAAACTTCAAGGATGGTCCTCCATCATCCCTTCCTTCCTGGGAAGGATTTGACCTCAAATCTTTAAGCTCATCCATGCCATTGGTCCCTTCAAAAGATGTGAGACCATAATTATTATTGAGATAAACTACTAAAACTTTCCTAGGCAATCCTTTAAGTACATGATTTATTAGATGAATGAAAGTGTTAGGGGCATTGGGGAAGCCAAAAAGGCATCACCAACCAAGCACATAAGCAAATTTTGAAAATTTAGTGGCCCCATGCAATTCATCCATCAAATCATCTAGCTTAGGGATTGGGTGCCTATACTTTATTTAATGATGGCTTTTATAAACGGTGCTCATCCTCCATGGCCATCTTTCTTTGGCACCAAAAGAATAAGGATAACACAAGGGTTAAGGTTCTCTTGAACTTAACCCTTCTTTCTCTCTAAAGGGAAAACTCTTTTCTTTTCTTTTCTTTTTGTTTTTGTTTTTACTTTTCTCCTCTTCGTCTTTCTTGGCTTTCAATTTGAGTTGGTCCTCATTCACTTGAGAGGGTGATAGAGAACACCACACAAACTTTTTACCTAAGTGTTGGAAACTTATTTTATTTGTGAGGCCATCATGAATTGTTTTCTTGTCAAATTTCCATGGCCTCCCAAGCAAGACATGACTAGCCTCCAATGGCACTATGTCACACAAAACTTCTTCTTTATATTTTCCAATGGAGATTGGTATGCTTGCTTGTTGGTCAACTATAATACCTTTTTCCTCATTGATCTATTGCATTTTATAAGGTTTAGGATGAGGTTTTGTAGTTAAGGCTAGTTTATCAACCAATCTAGTACTACAACAATTGGAACTAGACCCACTATCTACAATGAGAGAACAAGTGTTTTCTAAAACTTTGCATTTTGTGTGAAACAATTTCTCTCTTTGAGATTGGTCAATTTCACTAGGTTGATTGCTAAAAAGCCTTCTAACCAATAGTAAGTCTTCTTCACAAGGTAAGATTTCTTCCTCAGAATCTATGGCTTCTTCTTCACTACTAGAGGAAGATGAAGTAGCTTCATCAAGGCTACTATAGTGATCTTGGGCTTTTAAAATCATAGTTTTCTTTGTAGGACATTTAGAAGCAATATGACCTCTTCCAAGACACTTGAAGCACTTGATTTCACTTGACTTAAGATTCTTTGGAAGGTGCTTTGAAAGATGATTTTTCTTTTTCTTTTTCTTTTTCTTCTTTGGGATAAGGTTGGGAAGAGTGACCCTCCTTCTTAAAACTCTTGGAATAAGAGGGAGTGGAGTCTTTTCAAAAAGATTTCCTCTTAAGTTGATTCTCTACTCTTGAACAAAGTTGAACAAGTTCATTTAAATCTCTATAGGGTAAAAGTTTAACTTTATCTCTTATTTCAAGGTTAAGACCACTTTGAAACCTTGATATAGTGGCCCTTTCTTCCTCCCTAATCCCAGCACTCATCATGAGTAGCTCCATAGTTTGCCTATATTCTTCCACACTAGATGACACTTGTTTCAATCTTTGAAGCTTGTCCATAAGCTCTCGATCATAGTATAGAGGAATATGCCTCCTTCTCAAGGCACTACAAAGCTCATTCCAATATTGAATTGGGGGCTCATGATTTATTCTCCTTTCTTTTTCTAAGGAGGTCCACCAATACATGGCATGCTCTTGGAAGCTAAGGGTTGCCAAATGAACCTTCCTCTCTTCACTCACTCCATGGCAAGAAAAAAGTTGTCCAACTTTCATTTCCCAATCTAAATAAGTTTCAACATTGTCTTTGCCATGAAATGGGGGAAGAGTGATGTTGGGTTCCTTATTAGAAGACTCCCTATGTCTTGGTTGCCTTGGGGGTCTTTGATAGTAATCATCATTGTGATGACTACTATAAAGGCTATCACTTGGAGGTTGGGTATGATGCCCTTCCTCCTCATGTAAGCTTGTAGGTATTCTAACCCTCTTGTCCTTTGAGAATTTAGGTGGGGGAACTCTAGGTTTTGATCCATTAGCCTCCCCTTTCACAACCAATTTTGCAAGTAGTTGTCTTATTTCCTCATTATTCCTACCATTCTCTTTTTCTCTTTTTCTAAGTTCTTCCTCTCTTTTTATATTTTTCTCTTCTTTTTTCCTCAAATATTCTTTCAACTCCCTAAGTTCAGCCCTAACACTAGGTCTACTACTACAAGAGCTATGACCATGTACACTAGAGTGATCACTCATCTTTGATCAAGAAAAGGTTTTCACAAATATGTTTCAAAAGGTTTGCACTAAAAAGTTTTCACAAAGAGTGAGTGATAAAGGTTTTCACAAAAGTTTTTTTTAAGGTGTAAGATTGGTATAAAAAGGTCTAAGTGTACAAATTGAACTATCAAAGGAGGCGGACTACTAAGAATCACTTAAAAACCAAGTCTTTTCAAGTAAAAATCACTAAGCCCTTTCACACTTATCTTACAAAAAGAGTTTTTCTATAAAAATTAGGTGTGTGTGTGTGTGCACGCCCCCTAGTAGGCAACTTGTAGCCTTCCAAAATGAAACAAACAAGATAAAAGAACCTAAGCAATTATACTACTAAAGCAATAAAACATGCAAAGAAAGCAATTAAAGCATGTGCTAGTCGAATTCCCTGGGTTGGGAGCTTGAAGTGACCTTGGTGGTATTCAAGCCACTCCCACAAGCACTAATCGGATTACCCTAAAACTACTAGGTTTAAAGAGGCCAATTACAAACCAAAATCAAATAAACAAAGGCCAAATACAAGTGGCCGAAAATTGCACAAGAGAAAAAAAAATAACTAGAAAATCAAGTCTTTAAGCCTCCAACTTGCTTCCCTTCATAATGAACACCCAAGTTAGTCCTCTCCTTGGTGTTTGCTCTCTTAGTTTTTTTTTGTGTGATCCTCCAAAGAACCTTGGGCACCAATTTGGACAGCCCCTCCACTCAATCCACCAAGAGAGTGTGTGGTGTTTAGAAGCTTTCCTCACCTAGGCCAAGAAGAAACCAAACCAAGAGTACAAGAGGCTAAGGAATAAAAAACTAAAAAGGCACAATTAAAAAGGCTAAACTCAAGTGGAGATTGATGAGACAAACTTAAGAATAGAAGGAAGACTCAAAAACTAAAATTAAGGCACATTAAGGAAAGGCAAGCACTCAAAAGATTAAGTCCTAGAATAATGACACTAGAAATGGAATTCAATCAAATAGGTCTAAAATGAATAATGCACTTAATATGTTTGATTTAAGGTCTCATTCGGCCAATAAGTATGGTTCAAAAGTCCAAGAATAACTCCATTGCTAAGGTAGGAAAATTTTGTCCCAAAGTCCACAAGTCTAGCAAAGGATCTATTTTTACTTGTTTTTAATTCTTTTGTTGTTTTTCACTTGTTTATGGCTCGTTTTTTTTCTTCTTTAGAACAATGTCTAGCCACTTTTTTTTTTTGAATTTTATATTCCTCCTTTGCTTGGGTTTTACACTTGTGTTTGTTGGTTTGATTAGCAAAAAAATTGGAGTATCCTTTCTAGCAATTTGTGATGGCTTAATGAGACAAGATTTGAGTGTTTCTTAAAGTTTTTAATGTGCAATGTCCAACAGCAAAATTATGCACATAAAAGTCACTCTCATGCTCAAATCGTCAAACAATATATAGGCATATCAAGTGCACAAGGGAATACACAAAAATTATTGGAATGACCAAAAACTTTTAAGCAAGAATGTGTAAAGAAATTAATCACACATGATATTTAAGTGATGTGGAACATGCTAGAACTAATTAGCATGCATGATTGACTCTCTAAAGCACACTAGAGACTCACGGCCATTTCATCAAACAAGTGGCATGCATGTAATTTTTTTTTTATCATTTCAAGGTTTAAGCATGAATACTTGGAATTCTTTCAAGGTGGGTTCAAAAGAGACAAGTTAATGACAAAACCGGATAGATTAAAAAGCAAAATATATCATTTCATCAATGTTTCACATGCAGCCCAAAATTTCCAGCAACTCAAACTTAAAAAGAAAATGGTAGAACTTAAGCAAAGAAGCATAAAACACCAAGATGATTCACAAGGATGAATATGGCATGAATCAATACATGAAAGAAGAAAAATGGATCATGAAAATATGGCAAGATGATGACCCACTGGTTGAGATTTTTTTTGCTCACCGAAAAGTGAGTTGGGTTAGATTGGCCTATTTAAGGCACCAACTTGTGGTGAGTCAACTCATATGAGTTAGGTTGATTCACTTTGACACCTTTTTGTTCACATCTGATGGAGGACCATCCTTGAAGCATCACATAGGGCCTATCACAAGGTCTATGGCAAGAAGAGTGGAGGAAGATAGAGAGTACACCATACCTAAAGCCATGATCATCATGTGTGTGGAGTTTGGACCCTCTCCTTAAACCTATCTAGTTATTTGCTTTGTTTTCCATTTTCACCTTTTTATTTTTTATTCTTAAAAATTCTAGTGAACCAACTCACTCAACCCATCAACTTGTGGTGAGTCGAGCTGGGTTGAGATTTTTTTTGCTCACCGGAAAGTGAGTTGGGTTAGATTGGCCTATTTAAGGCACCAACTTGTGGTTAGTCAACTCATATGAGTTAGGTTGATTCAGTTTGACACCTCTTTGTTCACATCTAATGAAGGACCATCCTTGAAGCATCACATAGGGCTTATCACAAGGTCTATGGCAAGGAGAGTGGAGAAAGATGGAGAGCACACCATACCTAAAGCCATGATCATCATGTGTGTAGAGTTTGAACCCTCTCTTTAAACCTATCTATATTTGCTTTGTTTTCCATTTTCACCTTTGTATTTTGGGGCACATTAGATATTAGGATTTTATTTTGTATTTTTATTTAGCCTTTATATTATGAGGCACAATTAGTATTAGGATTTATTTTGGGACTTAGACCTTGACTTGTGAGGTCAAAGTCCATTTTTTTTCTTTTCTAGGCATAAGGGTATTTTAGTCTTTTAGGAGAGATGAGACCCATTACATTTGGGCTACATTTAGGGTGGGGGAGGCCCTAAAATTTTCGGCCAAAGCCCCCTAGAAACTCCAAATGCTCTCTTTTCACTCAATAAATACTCTAAGCCCTCTTCCATGTTACCACTTTGGAATATATGCATTTTGAGAGCATTTTGCCTCAAAAAGCCTTCCCTAGTCACTTTGGACCTCACGACCATACTCCTCTCCTCTCTACCCTAGAGTGAGCTTAGGTCCCTTGAGTGGCCTCCACCAACTCTTGGTGGAGAGAGCTAGCCAAGAGCATCGAAAACACCATCCACTTACCCTTCTCCTTATTCGCCCACCTTCACCTCCTTATCACCCAATATTATTTTTTTCATCACCTTTGAGGAAACATCCAGCCATCATTCCTCATCCTAGTCCATGGAGAAAGAGGGAGCTCCTCCTTGGAGGTCATTGAACACACCATGGAAGGAAAGAGTCCATCAACATCCTTGAGAATATGTCGCCTAGGAGCATTCAAAAAGGTCCAATGTCTACCTCATTTTCCTCTTTATCTCAATGATCCCTTTGTGTTTCATACCTCATTCTCTTATCTCCCTCATCTCGTCTTTTTGTCCAATTAGACTTGGGGTGAATATGGTCTTGACTCATTGTCCCCGCTCCTACAAAACTTGAACTCTTCTCCTCCTCACTCCCTTTACTGGTTTGTCCTTCTTCTAATTTGATGTGACACAAGGCACATGACCTGACCTCAACAATCGTCTAAGGTATTCTTCTTCAAAGTGATTCCCTGAAATCACCTGATTGCAACCTCTTTTGAAAGGAAGCAACCGACATAGCCTCATTTGGGGTTGCTATTCTCACCATCACCTCATTAAACCTTAAGAGGAATTCCTTTAGGGATTTACTAGGTTTCTAGTTTAGATTGAAGAGGTCAACAATCGTGGAGGCTTGCGCTTATTAACAACAAATTGTACTACGAACAAATGGGAAAACACATCAAAGTTGGTGATTGACCAATCTGACAAATTGTTGAACCAGTCTAGTGCCCCCTTCTTCAAGGTTCCCACAAACATCTTGCACTTGACTCCACCATTATCACCATTGACGAGCATTTGGGCATAAAAGTCTATCATGTGTTAACTTGGGTCTTATGTCCCATTAAATGGGTTCACCTTAGGTACCATATAATTTTATGGGATAGGCTCTACCTCATTTTCCACCAAGAATGATTGGAAATCTCTTGGAAACTCTATTGTCATCTCCTCGTCCACCCTCTTTATGTTTGCTTGCATCGTCGCCTACATCTTGTCTGTCATTTTGTTAAATTTCTTCATTCTTCTTCCCTCCTATTGGCTTGAACATTCTCCTCTATCAAGTTATTAACCATGGCCATGAGTTTTTCCATCGCGAGATTCTACTGTGTTTCCTAGTTCACTCTCACCATCTCCTCCTAACCCTGATTAAAAAAGATTAATTTGAGCATAGGAAAGGTTTTATCATCACCCCACATGAGACACCAAAATGTTTTGGTCTAGAAAACGTACTAAAGATAACCTAGTAGTTGTCCAAAGCTAGAACATTCAAAAGTATAATCTATCTTTCTTTGTCTTAAGCTATGGATTTTATACTTGTTCCTCGGCCTTCATTGGCCCAGGAATTTCAAGGATCTTGTGGGAGTTTTCCTGATAATGAATGACATATTTTATTATTTAATCATGATCATTAATAACTAGATTTTTGTACTAGATAAAAGGTTTTGAATAGGCCAAATACTAAACTATTTTTATAAATAGAAATATGATTGATTAATTGGATACTCGATCAGACACTCAATTAGGCTCTCTCGACCAAACTTTTTTGATCAAGTTCTCTTGACAAACCCTTTCGACAAAAAGTCAGGAGGGTATAAAAATAAATTTAGGTAATATATACTTAATTGTTTTTAAACTAAAGTTTTAAGTTTAGATCTCGTATATAAAAAAAATTTAGTGCGATAAATTTGATGTGCAAAATTAATTTTGGTTATGTAATTTTGAAATGATTTAATTTATGTTTGGACATTTTACTTTAAAAACAAATTAATAATAAAAGTTGGTATACAATTTTCGTCTAGTGCAGGAATTACCCAAGTTACTTCTCAACATGAATTATACGGGCCAGAATCAATTCAACTAAAAGTTAAACATATAAATATTTACTCAAAATCACTTAAATCCAAACATACCATTGATCTCATATTCCATAAATGAGTTCAGTTTTAAAGTCTCAGCTCTTTTAATGCTCATATGGTATGGATACTGAGCTGATGAAAAGAGAAGATTTTAGAAAAGCGATACTGAGATATAACTGTGTAACCGCAAAGGATCATGTGCATGAAGAGTCCCTTGGCTTGACGCAACGAACCTGACCATGATTGCGTCTTGAATGAAAATGCATCGTTAAATGCAGATAGCTGTTTGATTTCAAAGTGTAATGGCCATACGCATCATCCAAGGATTGCATGATTAAATGGAAATGGAAGACACCTTTTTTGAGTTTGAATAACCAATGTAAAGTGTAAACTAAACATTAATTAACGATGTGTCGAAAATTAACAGCGTGTTAGAAGATTTCTTTTGGGGGTTTTTTAAATAAAAAATTCAGTAAAAAAAATTGATAAAAAATATTTATAACTTGTATTTAAATAATATTGTATATGATACATTCACATACGATACTTTTAATCTTATTTAAATATGTTTTTAATTATTTAAATTTAGAGTAAATTTATTTTTGATTTGTTAAATTTAAAATTTATTCATTTAGTTCATGTAAATTTAAAAATAAAATTGTTTTAGTTCCTTTGGTCACAAGTTACATATCTAACTATTGAGTTTAATGTAATAGTTTTATGCGATAATATTTCATAAATTTATTAAAGAAATTTAACTATAATGACTAAATTTTAATCTTGTATTTTTTTTTTATAAAATTCATAATTTTGGTTTCTCTATTAAATATTCGTTATGACATATCATTGGGTTGATGAAAAAATGATTAATATTTAATAATATTTAGTTAATTTACACTTTTAATTTTCATTTTTATCAAACTTTTCTCTAATTTTATCACTTTTATTAGATAAAAATAAGAATTATTTGTGAAATTTAGCTTAATATTATTAAATGTTAATCTAATAAACATTAGTATCAAATAAATATTTATTTTACTAGTTTATTATATTATTTAATGTTAAAAACTTCTCACTCTAAAATTTATATATGATCCAAGATACCATTCTTATAAAATTAAAAGTATATTAATTAAATTAGTTATATAATAAAAAATTGAAAAATTGTATTGTTATTAGATAGATATACTTCATTTGACAAAAATAAATTTATTAAAAAATCACAAATTAAGTTTAATTTTAATAACTCATACAATATAAAAATTAATTCAAATTATTTGACGACCATTATTATGAGAAAAATTAAAAATCATATTCCACCACTTATCAAAATAAACTGTTCATGATGCAGATAATGAATATAGTAATATCGAAAGGTGTCAATGTTATTTGAATAATTAAAGAAAATTAGTACACGAAATAAAAAACAAGTTGCGTGTAATCTCACGAAATTTCATACGCTACAAGGTTAATTTACTATAAATCTAATTGCATTAATAAATAAATAATACTCTCTCAATTTTATTTTTTTTACATTTAAGGTTTATGTACAAGAATTAAAAAATAATTAATATTTTAGTTTTTAAAAATATTTATTACTTATTTTTTTGTTATACCCCTTTAGATAGTTGGAGAAGAAATAGATATATTAGAAATGAATAAATACATTGTTCAATAAATACATATTAATTATTAAAGATAAAAATAAAAAAATTAATAAGTAATTAATTTTAAAAAAGTGAAAATGGAAAAAAAATAGTGCCAAGTATGAAAAAAAATGAAGGAAGTATACTAAATTCATTAAATCATGCAACAATACATCGTTATATGGTAGTAAAATTCTGCCACCCTGTCATTATTGCATTTGAGCAAATTCATAATTTCTTGACCATAAATGATTCCTAAAAATTCAATAAAGTCAGCAGGTTGACGGAGAATGCATCTTGACTAAAATTTGAGAAATGACCAATCTTCGACAACTAAATAGCACATAGCATGTATATTTTCCAACATGAGTCAGAAACATAATATAATTATGCTCCTTTCGTCACAAATCCTGGCACCATACAGTTCCATTTTAATAACACATAAAAGTAAAAAATAAAAAGTATAAAACAAGAAAGAAACGGAAAAGTTCCTGTTCCTCGGTAACAGTTGGTACATTGCAGCATTAGAAGACATATTGGGTCCACACTGACACATTAATATATATACTTTGAGATTCTTGGTTTCTTAGTAGAAAAAGAAAGTATGGCTTCTTGGAATTCAGTTCCACTCCATGTCTCCTATGATGTTCTGGGTTGGTTTGCTTTTGCTTCATGGTCCATCAGTTTCTACCCACAAGTCATCTTGAACTTTCGCAGAAAAAGGTACCACTATAGCCTAAAAGCCAATAATTTTGTTTTATCATCTATATTACTTTCTCAATAATTTTTTCTTCAATTCTTATTATATCTTATAACTTTTTTCCCCTTATTTTATTTTATGTTTTGGGTTAATTTCCACTGTGGTATAGCGTGGTGGGGCTGAACTTTGATTTTGTGCTGCTGAATTTGACGAAACATTCCTCCTATCTTATCTACAATGCAACCTTGTTCTTCAGCTCTGTTGTTCAGAAGCAGTACAGAGACAAATACGGTCAAAAAGAGGTTTGTTCCATTTGCTATACATCTCCACTTTCTTTATGGAAGCTAAATTGATTAATCAGCTCGTGCTGTAAAAGGGTAATTTATGTTTATCACTATACACTATTTGCTGTCATGATATATTGATAACTTGATATGCTTGTAAATTAATCTTTATAATTGATATTTTGGTGATCGAAGGGGGTTGGATCCGCAAAGGGGATATTCCTCACAACGTGGTGAACCAATGTTTGAATTTATATTAAGAGAAGTACGCATATTTAGTTCAACAAGAATAAGGTTATCTCTGAAAGAGGATACATGTAGTAAAAAAAAAAAAAGGTAATTGGTATCTTGGTTCTTGGTATGTGGTAGATTTTCTATCAAGCTTCAGGCATATACAACTTTTAAGAGGCTACAGCTTTTAGAAATTGTTGTTAGTGGTTAGAATGCTTGTTGAATAATATTATGAATAATGTTCATTGATTTAGAAAAGATCTCTCTCTTTTTCCCTTATATAACTATATGATATATCTGCATAAATTCATTAGCTAAAGTTCATTTTGCATTTTGATTTATTTCAGATGATACCTGTGGCAGCAAATGATGTTGCTTTCTCAATCCATGCTGTTTTGTTGACAGCAATTTCCTTGTTCCAGATCAAAATCTATGATGTTAGTGCTATATTCCCTCTAGTTGGGCTTATTGTTCTTGTGATGAATTTATGATTATTCTAAAAGAGGTTATGTTTTCATGTAGCGGGGAAGTCAAAAAGTCTCTAAAATCGCTTATGGAATCCTCCTTGTTACGTGGACCACAGCTGCAGTGTGTTTCTTTGTAGCATTACACAATCATCATTGGCTCTGGCTAATCTCAGTCTTCTCGTATGTTTCCTGTTTTCATTTGTTGCATGATCAATTAGCATTGATTTAACTTCCTATTGTGGATTAATAGCAAATTTTCTTTAGAGCATCATAAGACCAAGTTTTTCCCCATGCCATTGTTACATATAATGCATCATGTTGTTTCTGACTTTTGTTGAAACTGATCAACTTGCAGTGGCATCCAAGTTTGCATGACGATTATAAAATATATTCCCCAGGTTAGGATATATTCAAATTCGTATGATTTCCTCTTAATTTTATCTCCTTATGTTTATAGCAATGCTTGTGATATTCAATTTGACTGCTGAGAAATAAATTATCTGTTTGAACTTGCAACCTATAAGATTATGCTAATCTTAATGTCTTATCATCAATGAAGCATATTTTGGAATGCAAATATACAGAAGAAGGGCTTTTTACTAAATTGGCTTTAATGCATTTGAACATTGTTTCATAATTCTTTGGTCATGAAGTGAAATGATTTTTTGTTGACACATGCTAATCATCTTTAGTAATAAAATTGTGATATGAATATAGGCTGTGATGAACTTTATGAGAAAAAGTACACAAGGCTGGAGCATTGTTAACATTTTACTGGACTTTTCTGGCTCGGTAGCCAACTATGCACAAATGTCTATGCAATCAATTGATCAACGTATGTAATCTTCTTTACCAAAGGCTCTTCTTGTTCTATCTATAGTTTAAATTGACATAGTTTTCAAATTCCATTTTTGATTTCCAGATTCTTGGGTGAACTTCTATGGAAACATAGGAAAACTATTGCTATCCCTGGTATGGATCATTCTTTTATTGTACCATATGAATACTATTATTGTTTCTTTCTGCAAGAGATTTAACCCTTTACAATTTTTTTTGTGATCCAATAATTTGTTTCTACCCATATAGCATTTTTATTGATAGAATAAACCATTAATTGCAGGTGTCTGTATTCTTTGACATCCTCTTCATGTGTCAACATTATCTGTTATATCCTGTAAAGAAACGCAAATTAGAGGCATCCCCTGAACCTGATAATGCCAAATCTTTGGATCGACCTTTGTCAGAGAATGTCTAAGATGTAGCTTGTTTCAAAGTCCCCTTGTAAATTGTAATGAACTCAGTCTTAGTTGATCTTATTCCATGACACAGCATATGCTAGAGGCTTGAACTCTTCAGCACCAAGTTTATTTGTAAGCTTCATGGGAAATTTCATAACTGGCAAATGATGTTAGTCTATAGACATAGAAACATCAAACTCATAAGGGTGTTAGTGTTAGTGTCCTTATCATTTTATTTTTATTAGCTTCTTTACTTTCCCACAAATTATCCGTATGTATCCCAAGTCTTGAATTGTGGGACAGTGAGCTGGGCTTGTTTTGCAGAATTGAACTTGAGAGTGCTTGTTTGCGGTTCCTATATCTTATTTAGTGACCTCCTATAATTATGCAGTTTTTTTTTAAATTTTAAAAAAAGAAATTAAGAGAAATATATTATAGTTAGTTTGAATGGTATTAGACGGTCCTTTAAGTAAGATATTGGATTTGAATCCTGTGTATGAAACAAACATGGTTAAAACGGAAGATTTTACTAAAAAGGTAACCAATCATATTTCTTAACAGAGATTAATTATTGACGAAGTTGATGAATATCTCATACCAATAACATAGTTAAAAATAAAAGTATTATTATTTATTTGTTTATTATCTATGTTAGAGAGTATTGTAATTCTAAATAAATCAGTTATTTAGTAGAAAATGAGTAACTCATTTCTCAGGACTTATGCTTGCTTAAATAACATTAGAGTATTTTAATTATGTAAAATATATATTTTAAAAATGATTTAATATTTTTTTTTGACTATAATCAAAAATTAAGAAGTTGAATCTCTTTCGATTGACAGAATAACTAATATATATATATATATATATATATATATATATATATATATATATATATATATATATATATATATATATATATATATAAGGAGGCATATCAAGTGAGAGGAATTTATTATGAGAGAGGTTATAATTACACCTGTGTAATTTTTACTAAGTATTACACTGCTCAATAATTTTATATTCGATGCGAATTTTGTAAATCTAACCGCTAGATTGAAAGTTTATATCTCTTAAATTATATATACAAAATATATATTAATCCAAGATGATTTGATACTTTATTTTTATAAAATAAAATTGACGTAATATATTCATTTCAAAATACACTAAAATATGAATACTTTGATTACCTACAAGTTGTTGTTTAATTTTAACAAAATTTGATATACACGTATAAAGTGATATGAACTTTCAATCTAACGGTTGGATTTACAAAATTCATTATTAATATAAAGTTATTGAGTGGTGTAATACTTAATAAAAATTATACCAATGTAATTATAACACCTCTATCTATATATATATATATATATTACAATTTTAAATATAGGAAGAGGGGATGACGCCCCATTTCAAGACTGAAAAGATATTCATGTTTAAAAAATTGTCACAAAAGTACTTATATTTACTTCACTCCAAAAGAGACAAGCAGTTTGAACTTTGAACTTGAGATCTTTTACGTACAATCATTGTACTAATTTCTTGCAGTTCCATTTTTAGACATATTTGAGTGCAAATAAAATTTTATCAATTTTAATTTTAAAATTGCTTTCTATTGAATTTATATTATAGGAATAATTAATGAAATTATAGAAATCATTTAAGTACTTTATTTTTTGTATAAAAAATATTTTTTTAAACTGTCTTAATTTCTATATTTTGAAATTTTCATTCTCAACATAAAATCTGAAATAATTTTTAATATATATAAAATAAAAATTTCCCCCTTATAAAAATGAGACCTTGGACATAATAATAAGCCCTATTGGCCCATGCTTTAAGCTATCCTTGTTTGTCCAAAATATCTAAAGCATTTGGATTTCCCACCAATACCTTAAGCTACCCTTCTGCTCCTTATATTCATTTATACTTCATTTCTTTTGGTCCACCAACGTCAGATTTTGTTTTTTTGTTTTTTTTGTTTTTTCCATATTTTTTCTTTCAAATTTAACTAGCCTAGTTTGATTCTGAGTTGCCTTTGCTTGTATTTTAAATTTGGTTTTATGGGCTTGAGGCAATACAGCAGCACATTTTGTTGGATGCCTATCCATTTATAGAAGGTGCAACTTATTGGATATACCTACCCATTTATAGAAGGAAATGTATTTGGACACAAAATAAGTTTTGATGCATAGAGATAATCATGAAGGTAGAAAACAAATTTGAATATATACAATAAAGAGTATGGAACAAGTATTTTAGATGTATTTAGAAAAAAAAATGTTCAGATTAATTTATTTTAATAATCTTAATTAATTTATGATATATTAAGTTCATATGCTTAGTATGACACATGTACAATATAACCCAGATACAAGAATATAATACTTTGTTCAAAATTTAGGATATAATACATTTTGTATATTTTAATAAAAATTTATAGAAAAATTTATTTAGATGTAAAATATTGGTATAGAAAGAGACATTGATTCTTTTTCCATTAATTCATAACTATGACTATAACAATTTACAAAAAAGATAATTATAATCATAACAAGAAATTTTTTTCCCCATATCATAATTGTCTAAGTTAACTATATCAATAAAAATATTTTTAGTAGAACTTAAAACAAATATTAGTTTTACACAATAACCTATGTCTCAAAAACATCATTACTAAATTATTATCTAATACTAATTAGGGTTAGTTCCACACTTATTTAGAGATGTGATTGTCTTGAGTTCATGACTAAGATGGACCCAATTTTTTTTTTTTAAAATTATGTAATTGTGAGATTTTTTTATATATTTTATATTATTTTTAAATTAAAATCATCCCTAATATATTTTTTATATCTAAATATAAAATTGTAATATGATCGTAAAGTTTTATTATTTTTTTTCTAAATTATATTCATAAAAGGAGTAAAATACGGTTTTGGTCTTTAAAGAATTTTTTTAAATTTGTTTTTAGTCCTTAAACTTTTTTTATCGTATTTTATTTCTTCTAATATGGAGATACATCACTTTTGATCTTTATAGTTATTTATAAAACACTTTATAACAAATTATTATACAGGAGTAAATTGAATAAAAATATATACATTTTTTTTAAAAGAATTTGATAACATTATGTTATTTGTTTAATGTAATAAAATATATCATTTTAAATTATATCATGTATATATTTTTGTTATAAATATTTATATAAAAGGACTCATATCAACAAGTTATTAATTTGAGTCGTACTAGACTGATTTCTCTTAAACAAGTTAGTACAGTAACTAGTCAAGTTCCATAACATAAATTAGTCAATGTTGAAGTTGATGGATATTTCGTATCATGTTTTTAAACTCAAAAAGATTTTTTACGATCTGAAACAAGATCCTAGAGTTTGGTATGAAAGGCTAAGTAACTTTCTTACTAATAATGATTTTATGAGAGGTAAGGTTGATATAACCCTTTTTAGCAGGGCTGGACATTCAATAAGGTAATTAAGGCTAATTCCTAGAGCCCCTAAACTTATAAGGCCTCCAAATTTTTTTAGTAATAATAATATTATTGATATAAATTAATTTTAAAAAAATTAATAATATTTGAGATGAGGCCCAATATTTTATAAGACACGTATCTTATATTTTTTTATATATCTTATTTTCTTATTATGAAAATTACTTAAAAGAACACAACCCATTTATTAGTTTTTGTAAATGAAAAGTCACTCAACATCCAACAGTCACTACTACTTACTTTTATCTTTTACAGATGACAAATTTTTAACCTCTTTGTTTCCTCTCTAGTCTATCTCTTTCTCATTCTCTCTCCATTCTCATTCTCAATTCCTTCTTTCTTGGTTGATTCCTACTATGTAAAAATCAAGGAATACAAAAAAGATTGTTGGATATAAATCCTAGAGCATATTATACTCCTTGCAGTTGTCATAATTTGAATTTAGTTCTAGGTGATATGGCAAATTCATGTACTAGAGCTGTTTCTTTTTTTTGAGTTTTGCAACGTATTTATTCTTTGTTTGCTTCTTCTACCAAACAATGGAAAATCTTACAAGAAAATGTATAATTTTTTAGTTGAATCACTATCTCAAACAAGATGGGAATATAGAATTGAAAGTGTTAAAAGCCATAAAGTTTCAAGCACCAAAAATAAAGGATGCACTTGTTCAATTATCAAAAACTAGTGAAGATCCTAAGATAAAGAGTGAAGCCATGTGTTTAGCAACTTATGAGATGGAGAATTTTGAATTTTTATTGGGGATGAATATTTGGTATGATATACTTTTTGCGGTTAGTTCTGTAAGTAAGATCATGCAATTTAAAGATATGCATATAGATGTTGCTATAGATCACTTAAGAGGCCTTATAACTTATTTAAAAAATTATAGGGAAAATGTTTTTGCATCTGCATTAGAATCCACCAAAGAAATGACTATTGGAATGGATATAGAGCCTAAGTTCAATGAAAAACGTAAGATTCATAGGAAAAAACATTTTGATGACATTGATAGTGATGAGATAGCTCATTCTGCTGAAAATTCTTTTTGCACTAATTATTTTTTTGTATATATTAAATCAATCTATTTCTTCTATTATGAGTCGATTTGAACAATTTTTATAATATGAAAACATGTTTGGTTTTTTATTTGATTCAAATAAATTTAAAACTTTAGGGGAAGATGAATTGAAAAAAATATTGTATCAATCTTGAAAAGATTTTGAGTTTTAAGGACCATTCTGATATTGATAGTCTTGATTAATTTTCAGAATTAAATTTATTGAAAGAAATTCTAACAAATGAAATTAACACACCATTAAAAATATTGAACTATATAAAAAGATCATGTTCTTTTTCAAATACATGCATTGCTTATAGAATATTATTAACATTATCGGTAACTGTTGCTACTGCTAAAAGAAATTTTTCAAAATTAAAATTGATTAAATCATATTTAAGATCAACTATGTTACAAGATAGATTGAATGGGTTAGCTATATTATCTATTGAGAGTGAGATGTTAGAATTACTTTATTATAAAACTTTAATAAATAATTTTGCAACTCAAAAAGTCAAAAAATAACATAAAAATTATTAGGCTATATTAACATAGACTCTTGTCTTAATTTTTTCCTAAGGCCCCAAAATTCCTATATACGGCCTTGCCTTTTAGAAAAAGTCTGACACATTTTATAATAATGAATCTCTGGGTGATAATTTTTCTAAGCTTATACAAATGGAGTTTGAAATGAGAATGATGGGTGAACTTAAGTTATTTCTAAGACTACAAATAAAGCAAACAAATAGAGGCATATTCGTTCATAAGTAGAAGTATACAAAATAACTTCTTACAAAGTTTAAGATGAATGACTACAAACTTATGTTTACATTTATGCATCTTTCTATAGGACTACCAAAAAATGAATCAGGTAAATTAGTAGATTAAATGATCTAAAAAGGTATGATTGATTCACTCCTATATCTTATTGCTAGTAGACCCGACATTAAGTACAATGTATATATGTTTATACGGGCATTTTCAATTTGATCCCAAAGAGTCTCATCTTAAAGTTGCAAAATAAATTTTCAAATATCTTGTAGGTACTACTAACCTCAATTTGTTCTATGAGAAAAGCAAAGATTTCAGGGTAGTAAGATATTATGATACAGGCTATGTTGGTGACATAATTGAGAGAAAAACAAGTTGAGGATGTCATTTTCTGGGTCATTGTCTCATCTCATGGGTAAGTAAGAAGCAGAACTCCATTGCACTCTTTATGACATAAACAAAATACATCTTTGTTGCTAGTTGTTGTTCACAACTACTATAGGTGAAATTCCAATTAAAATACAATTCTAATCTTGAACATAACATACCTATTTTTGTGAAAACACTAGTGCTATTAATCTATCTAAAAATCCCATACAACATTCTAAAGCTAAGCGCATAATAATAAGATATCATTTAATTCATGATTATGTGCAAAAAGGAGTTTTTGACATAAAATTTATTGATACTAATCACCAATAAGTTGATACCTTTACCAAAGCTTTAGTTGAAAAACACTTTAGATTCATTAGAGATCTCCTTTAGTTAAAATTCCCCCCAGACTAAGCATCATTGTACACCATTTTACATTTACTTCACACTATATACTTCATCTGTTATGCATCATCTTATGTTGACGTGTACATGCATGATCCATCTTATTCATTAATTTTTCATATATTATATTATTAATATATTTACTCTAACACATTGCTTCTCATATGAAAAAGGTATCTCTCACATTTAATGTTATTTAATGTTTTTCAATGTTTATGGAATAAAGATTGAAAAAGCATGTTGGAATAATGGGACAGTTAGACACATTGTTGAATCATAATTGAATGACCTATCATATCATCTCTCGTGTCTTTTCATCATATCGACCACATTTTCAAATAACAAAACCACCTTTTCCCCATTACTCTCATACACTTAATTGCTCTCGCATATAGTCCATTCTCTTAAAGAACCCTAATGGTGTGTTTGGATGAGAAATTTTACAAATTCAAGAAATTTTAAATTCTTGGTATTTGAATTACTTTGATTTCAATTTCTATATATCATTCTTAAAATATTTTCTTTGGATAAGTCAATTCAAAATTCTCAAATTTTAAATTGTTGGGTTGGATATGATAATTTGATTCCACCATGGTAAAATTCATTTTAAAAATATATTTATATGCTGAGATTTTTAAACTAAATTTTATAAAAATAAATAATAACTAATTTTGAAATATTTAATAATTTTAAAAATAATATGAGATAATATTTAATAATTTTAAAAATATTTTTGAATATTCAATAATTAAAAACATGAAGAGATAAGAGATAAGATAAAATATATAAGTGAAATAAGAAGAAAAAAAATATAAAGAATTTCAAATTCTTATTTTTTTGGGAGAATTTGAAATTCTACTATTTCAAGGAATTTTACAAATGTACTATTTCAAGGAATTTTACAAATGTATGAATTTCAAATTCCTTATAAATTCTCCATCCAAAAAGGGTATTTCACCTCAAAGAATTTGAAATTCTTCAAATAAATGAATTACTCCATTTAAATTTCCCATTCAAACACACTATAAGACTTTCTCTTTAAAACCTTTACTCAACTTTTCATAGAAATGGCACCAAAATTGTAACCCACTTGTAGAAGCAAGGACCCCATGGAGGAATACTTAGAGTCTTCCTTCCTCCTTGAAAAATATGTAGACCTAACTCAACTGATTGATGATGGATTCTAAGTCCAAAACTACCCTAATAAGACAGGGTAGTCGAGCTTTGCAAAACTAAGGTGCAACTAGCATCACACACCTTATGCATATTTATGGGCATTTGTAATGGTCAATGGCGACACCATTATTAGACTGGTCAATAGCTTGGAGGTTAGGATCACTCCAACTTTGATAGCTATCCTCTCGGAATGTAAGGTGGTCAGTTTGATGCACTCTAATGATTAGGAACAAGTCATTACCAAGGAGACTATGGACACCATGCTTTACCCCTCGAAGTGTTCATCTAACAAGGTAGAGTTGGAAAAGTTCCTTCATGCGATGAACATGAAGCCATTGTGTAGATTGTTGCTCAATCTGTTGTTCAACACATTTATCCTTCAATCTGGCTCTAAGGATAATGTTTCTAATGTTGATAGATTCTGCCTCTATTATCCCTGTCTTGGAGTTTTTGTGAATCTACCCAGTCTGTTGTTCAACCACTATAAGTCCTATTTTGGCCAAAGAGAACAAGAACAAAACAAGAGGGCATCCATTCACTATGGGATACCTTTTAGAAAAGTCATTGAGGTTGTTGACGCCGACACCATAGACTTTAAGAAAGGAAAACACCAATGCCCTCCACCAACCCAAACAGTCCAAATGACCCAAACACAAGCCTAAACACCAATACCCTTTCCATCACCAAAAACAAAAGCACCTTCATCTCACCAAAATTTATCATCCATTGTCATGAATGACTCTCATCTGATTCAGATGGTCAACCGCTATCCTTTTGTTTCACTCACCCTTAACCAACTAGCCCATTAGAACCCTCAGTTGAAGCTCCTTAACCATAATAAACAAAGAAGCATCATCTAATTCATGGGTTACCTGAACCCAAGATAAAGTGCGAGGAAGCTATCACCTTAAAATCTCACTAAGCCCTTTTCTCAATAAGAAGAATAGAAACGGGTTGAGCTAGCCATTGAAGAGGATAAAATGATTCAAGAATCCCTTTGATTATCTACTAACGCTATAACAATAATTGTGTATCCATCATCATCATTCTCAAAGAGTCTTTGTCCAACATAAATAAGGGTGTTTTTTGTTGACAAGATTCTGCAACCAACTCAAACTGAAGTGTTTGCTATTGAGAAGAGTATTTGTCCTACCTTGTCTGGAAAGTTGTTGTAGAAGAGAGTCTACCTCCAACACAACCATAAGCATTTGTTGTCGCAGACTAGATTGTTGAAGCTAGCATATGCTAAAACCACCCCATAAGTCCAACCAACATCCCTTGCACCAACTACTGGAACAACCATCAAAATTGCCCAACCGCCTGTTGAGTCAAGTGCAATTGAGGCTGAACCCATTAAGCATGGCTACCTCATTGGTGGAACCAGACATAAGATAGCTAGAAGACTTTGCCTAGACCGTTCCACCAAGTGAAATCATAAACGCATCCAATTTTGCTTTTAAAGATTTGGAGTAGTTGATGAAAAAGTTCATAGATGAGGAGGATGATACCTTATTGTAAGCAATTATATTTGAAGATCGTCTTACTTGAATATGGAAGAATTCATGCATATTTGCTACCAGAAAGAACACTCAATCATCCTCTATCCTCTCACCGAAGAAGTGCTTGAGGTGAAATCCTTTAATCTATATGGTATGTATTGTTTGGATGATCAAGCCATGGAACTCATCGAGTAGCACTAATTTAATTTTGAAGATGCTTGTCGTACAAAGGTCGCCATGGAGTTAGGTTTTGAAGAAACCTCCTTAACCTCCCTTTTTTGATTGGTACACCTCGACGACCTTGCCAAATCCAACCTTGGACATAATTCTTTCAAGCTAAGTCCAAACTCAAGGTTGTGCAACACTCAATCTAGAAAAAGAAAGAACACAAAGCCAAATACACCAAGGATATGAGGTATCTACATTATGCTATGGCATATCAGTTGAGTGCCTCCAACATGAACAAGGATTACCCCATCATCACCATGGGTCACTACATTTTGTAAACTCCAATCCCTCAAACCACTCGCTCTTCTACTTGTATCACTTTATCAACCACACTACACTTTTCTCTATCTCTCATTGTTTTGTTTTCATTTCATTGTTTATCTACATATAAATCTATGTTATATATATACATATATTGCCCCTACATATGCTATTGTTACCCCCTCTCTACTTGTGCAGGAAGCCTAAGTGTTTCGATCTTCATCTGAAGTTGTTCCTGAAATTGTCTCTTAATTGAAGTTAATGGTCAACACTTTAGTATCAACACTCCAATAGCCCATTCATCAACAATGTCGCTCTAATAAGAAGTATCCAGAGCTTCTCACCAAACTTCATGTTGAAGTCAGCTCTTACGAGGAGTCTCTAGACTAGTTTTTGGTCTCGACTTTTGCTAGTGTCAAAAGGGGGAGTAAAATGTTTACTTTTTGAACTATTGTTTTAGGTTTTTCATACTTTAAACTCTATTTATTTATCCTAGGGAGAGTTTATTTTGTGAAGTTTATACATATATTTTCTAATTGATATATTTATGTTATGATGTTTATACATAAATTGCTCTGATATACATAGTATGATAGAATGTATGAATGCATGAACGCTTATACATATACATATACATATATGCATATATATATATACATACGAACATATATATATATATATATACACACACTTATACTTTGATTATTGAAACACTAGTGACTATAATAAAAATGAACACTTAATTTGTTTGAACATATCAAGAATATTTACTCTAGATAGATATATATGCTCTGAAAAGAAACATTCATCTGATAAATTGAAATCAACTAAGATCTGTTGTGCTTAAAATTTTCTCTTTTAAAAAACGTGTTTATCACCATAAAAAAAAGGTTGTTAAGTCAAAAGACGATCTTAATTGCTTCAAGATATAAGTTTTAATGATAACAAACTCAGACTTTTTTAAGAGATAAGTTTTTCAGATCATAATATAAGATGAATAGTGATTAGACGATTGATTGTTTTGGCATCAAGTCTCTCAAATGAATCATTTCATCTATTAGGAAAAAATATTTACTATATATCATTTATGATGTCTTATAACCAAATCATCTTTATCTATGTTATTTATAAATAGATCAAAAGGAATAAAAAGTTTCTTCAAAATGGGATGCAAACATACTTTTTGTTAGAAAAAGGATAAACAAGTCCCTTAAAGCACGCAAAACTAACACACATTTGTTTATTTCTTTTGGCACCTTAAAGGTGATAAATAACTTCCTTAATCAAATAAGAAGTGACAATTTGATGAAACACATTTAATGCACCAATTAAAAATTTCCTCCACAAGGAATATAGATGAAGAAAAACGAAATAAGCTTATGAGAGACACTTAAGGATTTGCAACGATCATCTTCCCGAAACACCTATATAAAGAAGTTTGAAGATTTAGAAAAAATATATACAAATACACACACACACATATTTATAGAATATTGTTTGTAAAATTCATTACATTAATTCTTTGTGGAAAAAACTATATACTTAAGTGGTTGTATCATATTTTGATAATAAAACGAAACAATATAGTGATTTCTCAATTTTAACTTTGTGTTATTGCATTAAGCATGGAGAAATTTGATGGTAAAATAATAGTTGGTTGTTGAAACATAAAGAGACTTTGTGTTGAAAGAATACTTGGATAGTTGTTTGCAAAGACAAGTCAAAGGACACTTAGGTTAAGCTAGAAGTGGCTTATGAAAGAATACTTGTATCTTTGTAAAAAATAGTGAAACTTGATTGGATTGATCAAGAACTGAACGTAGTCTCAGTGGTTAAGATTAATTGGTATAAAAATTGTGTATTCTTTCTCTTAACTCTTTGCCTACACTTAAAAGGTCATACCACTATTTCACTATTTCGAAAGTATTGAAATTTTGATTGACATTATTCGAGTTTCCTTTTTAGTGTCTTTCTTTTCTCCATGCTAAGATGGAAATGCAAAAATGGCATATACTCGGGCATGCAATTCCTTGTTTCTAAAGTTGTATTAAGGTGGGAAGGCATTTTATGCAAATTATCCTTATTAGTAGCTTAACCATTTGATGACAACCCTCCTTGCATGGATTGAGTTAGGAGCATCAAAGAGGGAAGACTAGACTCCTTGGATCATGGAACTCAAGGTTTCTATCCTTGGTGATGGAGATGGGCGAATGGTATTTATGGAGGCTACGTGTTTGATGAAATGCTAAGGTGGTACTCTAGGGTTTTGGCTCACTTCATTGATGGATGAAGGTCACTCCTAAAGGTGAGAACACTCACGGTGAAGATGAGAATGATAATTGGCCAAAATGACCAAGGGGACTAAGGAAAGAATATTAAGGCTCAAAGGCTATCTTAATATCATAAATTCCAAAGTAGTTACAAGGTTTCTAGCCTAGGGAATTTATAGAAGGGAAAATGCATTTAGGGTTATATTTGAGAGTGTTTGGCTGAAAAATGCAAGCCAAATGCACTTCAAATGAAACCTAAATTAACCCTAGATGCTACTTGGTGGCCAAGGATGGAATCTTTGGGTTTGGTTAAGCTACATCTAGGTGCATGATAAGACCATGCAACCTAGGTGCCCTCCACTTGGGCCTAAACCTTGTCAAATCCAAAAATAAATCCAAGGCTACCAAAAAACACGTCTAGGCCTTATTTTCTCACCCTAATAAAATACCCTAGCTATAAAATAAAATCCTATAATCTAAGGCACCCCATAATACAAGGGTAAGATGAGAAATACAAGTAAAAATAAATCCTATAACTAAGACGCCCCAAAATATAAGGGTAAAATAGGAAATACAAGATAAATAAATCCTATGTCGAAGGTACCCAAAATACAAGGGTAAAATAGGAAATTAAAGACAAGGGTAAAATAGGAATAAATCCTATACTAATAAAAAATGTAGGAGCTAAGGCCCAAAAGTAGACTCACTCCTCTTATGGTTTTCAAAACTAACCTATTCCTCTTGCCTCCTTCAATATATCACCTCTTGGTCTTCTTGGCCTTAGTGTGATTCCATCATTCCCTCCCTCTTGAAAAGGATTTGACCTCAAATCAAGAGGTTCTTCATGGTGGATATCATGACCAACAAAAATAAACAAATA
Organism: Cajanus cajan; assembly: GCF_000230855.2. Lineage (NCBI taxonomy): Eukaryota > Viridiplantae > Streptophyta > Magnoliopsida > Fabales > Fabaceae > Cajanus > Cajanus cajan. The sequence goes on along the minus strand of NC_138520.1, from coordinate 16,592,862 downwards.
AGAATTAGAGCCAGTAGTATATGATATAAATGGAAAGTGCATCCTAAGAGGAGTTCCATTAAAAATGCTAAAAAGATTTTCTAAACTAAAAGGACTAAACTCTCTTATGCTAACGATAGGATCCTCCCCATGATGAAGTCTAGGTGTATAACTAAAGCCTAAAAAGGTAAAAAGACTAAAACTATAGCACACTAAAGCATTAGGCCTAAGAACTAAAATGTCTTATTGGAGGTACGTAATGTAGTGACCTGGGTATGTCTTGGAATAAAGAAAACTTAACTAAAAGATTACCTAAACAACTTTGTGTTGCATTATTTGTTAGATACATATGAGAAAAGGGTGTTAAGAGGAGTCTAGAAGACTCATATAATCTAAGTTTATCTTGTAGGGAAATAGCCAAGTTAAGTTCAAATAAGTTTGAACTTCCCTCAAGATCAAAAGAAGAAAATATGACACCATGAGATGTATCCAACAAACCATACAAACCAAAAGTTGGGTGCTTTATGAAGAGAACTAAAGTAGAAAGAGTCTTAAAGAAAGAAGACTTATCTACCTTGGGCACCACCAAAGAAGTAGCACAAGAAGTGGGACTAAGTGAAGTCTAATTCTTCTTCACTAATTCTTGAAATTGAGATTCTTTTTCTTGAAAAGAGATTTGTTTTTGAATTTCCACTTCATGACTAGTGGCAACATGAGAGAAAGAGTTAAGGTCTTAATGAATGAAAATAATCCTTTTTAAATCATTTTCAACGGTAAAGTGACTCTCTTTAAACATAAGCCCTTTGGAAGAAATATTATCCTCCTTACTCTTCGTTAAGAGTGTTGGTTGTTGTTTTTCTTGTTCTAACCACTCTTTAACCCTCTCTATACTTTTCTTATTTTTTTTCTTTCTTTATCATTTGTATTTTCTTTTCTTTTTCTTTTCTTCTAAGTTCTTCCTCTCTTTTTGTATTTTCTTGCTCATGCATACTCTTAGGGGTTCTAAACCTTTTGGCTATTTGAGACCTAGTAGTAACAACCCTAAGTTTTGATCCACTAGTTTCTCTTCCCTCAACTAATTTTGCAAGTAATTGTCTTATTTCTTCATTATTCTTTGCATTTTCTTTTTCTTCTTTTTTAATTTCTTCTTCTCTTTTTATGTTTTCCTCTTCTTTTTTTCTTATGTACTCTTTCAACTCTATAAGTTCATCCCTAACACTAGGTATACTACTACAAGAGTTATGACCATGTACACTAGAGTGATCACTCGTCTTTGATCAAGAAAAAGGTTTTCACAAATATGTTGCAAAAATTTGGCACTAAAAGTTTTTACAAAGAGTGAGTGATAAAAAGTTTTCAAAAAAAGTTTTCAAGGTGTAAGAGTAGTATAAAAAGGCTTAAGTGTACAAAGTGAACTATGAAGGGAGGTGGACTACTAAGAATCACTTAAAAACAAGCCTTTTCAAGTAGAAATCACTAAGTCCTTTCACACTTTTCTTACAAAACAATTTGCGCAAAAGTTAAGTGTGTGTGTGCACGGCCCCCTAATAGGCAACTTGTAGCCTTCTAAAATAAAACAAGTAAGAATAAAGAACCTAAGCAATTATACTACCAAAGCTATAAAGCATGCAATAAGGCAATTAAAGCATGTGCTAGTTGGATTCTCGAGGATGGGAGCTTGAAGTGACCTTGGTGATATTCAAGCCACTCCCACAAGCACTACTCGAATTACCCTAAAGACTACTTAGTGAAAGGCCAATTACTAACCAAATAACGAAAGGAAAACAAAGGCAAAAAATACAAGTGGCCTAAAAGAAATTGTGTAAAAGAGAAATGTAAACAATAAAAGTAGATCTTCTAGTCTTCAATTCTCCACCCCTTCACAAGGAACACCCAAGGTTAGCCTTTCAATGGTGTATTCACTCTTTTTGATGGTAGAACTCCTTCCAAAGGTCTTGGAGTCAAATCGGACAACTCCTCCAATCAATTCACCGAAAATGTATATGATGAGTTTAGGAGCTTTCCACACCTAGATCAAGAAGAAACCACCCAAGAGTACAAGAGTCCAATGAAATAAAAACTAAAAATGCACAATTAGGAAGGCTAAACTCAAGTGGAGATAAATGTGACAAAACTTAGGAGTAGAAAGAAGACACAAAACTAAAATTAAGGCACATTAAGAAAGGCAAGCACTCAAAAGATTAATTCCTATAATGGTACTAGAATTGAGTAGCAAGTGTTTGATAAAATGTTGCACTTGACATGTTAAATTTTAAAATCTCATACAGCCAGTAAAGCATAGTCCAAATGTCCAAAGATTAACTGCAATTGCTAAGGTAGGAAAAATTGTCCAAAAGTCCACAAGTCTAGTAAAGGATCCCTGTTGTTTGCATTTTTTTCCCACTTGTTTTGGCACGGTTTTTCAATGATAATGTCCAGCCACTTTCTTTTTTTTTTAATATTAATATTCCTCCTTTGCTTGGGTTTTAAACTTGTGTTTGTTGATTTTGATTAGCAAATATTTGGAGTATCCTTTTAGCTATTAGTGATGGCTTAATGAGTCAATAATTTGAGTTTCTTTAAGCTTTATGTGCAATAAAGTCCAGCAATAAATTAAGCTCATATAATCACTTTCCAACCTCAAATTATCAAGCAAAACATGTTCATATTAAGTGCAAATGGAAAAGGAAAGCAAGATGGCCGAATTTAGCAATATGTGCAAAGATACAAATCACACATGAATGTTTAAATATCAATGAACATGCTAGGACTAATTAGCATACATGATTGACTCTCTAAAGCGCTCTAAGTCCCACGGCCATTTCAACAAACATATAGCATGCATATCATATTTTGATCATGAAAGTGTCTAGGCATGTGTATTTGAAATTTTCTTTCAAGAAGAGTTAGGGAGAATCATACTCTTATGACAAAACTTAACAGATTATAAAATAAAAACACATGATCATCATTTTTCTTATCATGCAAAAAATTTTCCAGCCACCCAAACTTAAACAAAAATGGACGGATCCTACAAAGAAACCTAGGCACAAAGATGATTCACAAGAAGGTTTATGGCATGAATCAATGAACAAAACAAGACACATAGACCATGAGAATATAACATGAATATGGTCTATTTAGCATAACTTTAAGACAAGCAAGAAAGACATGACATGACTGGATTTTTAAAAGACTCAAAATAGACTAGAGATTACCCTTGAAGAACCATTGGCTCTATATACCACATGATGGCAACCCTCCTTGCATGGATTGAGTTAGGAGCATCAAAGAGGGAAGACCGGACTCCTTGGATCATGGAACTCAAGGTTTCTAGCCTTGGTGATGGAGATGGGCGAATGGTACTCTAGGGTTTTGGCTCACTTCATTGATGGATGAAGGCCACTCCTAAAGGTGAGAACACTCACGGTGAAGATGAGAAGGATAGTTGGCCAAAATGACCAAGGGGACTAAGGAAAGAATATTAAGACTCAAAGGCTCTCTTAATATCATAAATTCCAAAGTATTTACAAGGTTGCTAGCCCAGGGTATTTATAGAAGGGAGGATGCATTTGAGAGTGCTTGGCTCAAAATGCAAGCCAAATGCACTTCAAATGAAACCTAAATTAACCCTAGATGCTACTTGGTGGCCAATGATGGAATCTTTGGGTTTGGTTAAGCTACATCTAGGTGCATGATAAGACCATGCAACCTAGGTACCTCCACTTGGGCCTAAACCTTGCCAAGTCCAAAAATAAATCCAAGGCTACCAAAAAACACGTCTAGGCCTTATTTTCTCACCCTAATAAAATACCTTAGCTATAAAATAAAATCCTATAATCTAAGGCACCCCATAATACAAGGGTAAGATGAGAAATACAAGTAAAAATAAACCCTATAACTAAGACGTCCCAAAATACAAGGGTAAAATAAGAAATACAAGATAAATAAATCTTATGTCGAAGGTACCCAAAATACAAGAGTAAAATAGGAAATTAAAGACAAGGGTAAAATAGGAATAAACCCTATACCAATAAAAAATGTAGGAGCTAAGGCCCAAAAGTAGGCCCACTCTCTTATGATTTTCAAAACTAACTCATTTCTCTTGCCTCCTTCAATATATCACCTCTTGGTCTTCTTGACCTCGGTGTGATTCCATCACCTTTTGTGGGATATTGTCAATCTCCATATCACATGCAAATTTCTAGGTTGTTCGTCTAGTTCATGTCTTCTAGATTGCTCCATGCAAGAGTTATATGCTGACCGAACTTTGTACTCCCCATTTTGACTCCCTCCCCAAATTCTCAAATCACTTGAGTTCATATTATTCAAGAGATCATCCTAAGAATAGTATCAACATATCTAGCCTCCAACAATGCCGTTAACATCCCTTAATTCCAACATCATTCTTCTTTGTGAATGAGATCTATGACATATAATTCAATGACTTCCTCCACAGGTGAAGTTTACACGTATGTACAATCTCTCTCTCGGAGCCATGGTTCACACAATACCTTAACATCTTCTCCATTACCTACTCTCCATCGAATCCCTGTCCTAGCCAATCTTTGGGAACTCCATATGCTTCTTCATGCAAAACTTGTGTTATGGCCTAGCAAAACCACCAAAAAATCCCTCTACAAATAATATTTAGCTTTATAGATTCTTGATACTAAAGCATAGAATTAGAGAGCACCTTTCATCTTTGTTTCTCCAACAATGCCAAGTTAAAACCGTACGTTCCTTGCGCATTGGAAGCTTTTTCCCACTTAACCATCTAATACCACTAGTGTTTTAGTATTTCGTACACCACCAATGAGTTCGACATACGTTGGATTTCATCGGAAAATAACGAAATTAAAAAAGGTTAATATACTTTTATTGTGATTTTCAATATGCTCCTAAGGCCCTAACGTAATATTCATTAATTTCTTAATTAGCAGCGAATAGATAGTGGTAAGTAAGACTTTTTCTTTTAATCTTAAAAAAGACTATTTTTTAAAGACAGAATAAGATATCAAAATGTTAAGTTGAATCTTTTCTCTTACAATTCATTAATAGGTGAATTCATTAAGTATGATACTAAACCCAACCCAGTTTATAACAAAATACATACACCTTATTAACCCTTTTTAGGCGGTAGATCTATATCTATAATAATAAAAAGATTGAACTATTTGGTGTAGATAATTTTTGTTTAATTTTATTTTTATAATTAATTTTTATAAATTATATAAATTATTTATTTAGTTGTGTAAATTTTACTCTATAACTGTTAATATTTTAAATAATTATTTATTATTATATAATTTTTTATTTATTATTTTTAAAAATAATTCACATAGACACATAATACTACTTTTGAACGTTAGTTTATATAATAATAATTATTCCTTCCTATCTTAATTTGTAAACTTAACATAATACTCGAAACAACCACTGAAATAATAAATACAATTTAATAAGTAAGTTTATTAATATAAATAATCATCATTAAATTATTTATTTAACGAAGAAGGACAAAGCAAACTAGGCAAGATATTTATTAAAGAATTTTTTTAAAAAAAAGCTAGCAAAATCAACTGCTGAACGAATGCTTGCGTGTTGCGAGGATGAATCTAACCGCAATAGCGTCCAAGAACCAAGACTGGTAGGAAAATTGCGGTAGATCATTGCCACACGATAAGGTGTTTTTTTTAGAAGATAATCATTGAAATTCGTAATCGTAAGCATTACAATTCCGTTATATTGGAATTTCTAATATTAATTTCTATATATTCTTTAAAAAATATAAAAATATAAAATGTTTCAATCTATTAATATAACTATTAGAAAAAGAATTAAATAATTAAAAACATGAGAATTTAAATTTAATTTTCATAATCATCATATTATAAGACCATATTGTAAATTCACTGATATAAAAATAAAAGCATGACGGGATTGAATTTTATAAGAATAATACACATGAGATCACAAGAGTAGATTGATTTTTATGAGAGAAAAATATTAAAAATGAGGTTTTATGGTTTCAAGGTAATTAGAAGTCAAATGATTACGTCAGCATTAAGGACCTTGATATTTAAGAAACGCACTTCGTGAATCGTGATTGGCGTTGCGCGAGAGAAGAGAGTAGCAGAGAAAAATGGCGTCTTGGAATTCATTTCCGCTCCAAGTTTTCTACGAAGCTCTTGGTTGGTTCGCCTTCGTTTCCTGGTCCATCAGTTTCTACCCTCAAGTAATCTTGAATTTTCGCAGGAAGAGGTTAAACCTTAATTAAACCTTAATTTTCTCATAATCTCCGTAACATGTTTTGTTTTAACCCTCGGTGTTTTAATTTATTTATTTATTTATTTTTGTTTTAATTTAGTGTGGTTGGGCTCAACTTCGATTTCGTGCTTCTGAATTTGACCAAGCACAGTTCCTATCTCATATACAACGCTGCTCTCTACTTCAGCCCTGCTATTCAGAAGCAATACTTTGAAAAATACGGTTACGGACAGGTAAATTGAATCGCTTCTCGGTTAGTTAATTAGCAACGACACCGTTTCTTATTTGCCAAATTTTTGTCTTATGGCATATAGTAAATAGTGTATTATGCATCATCCACAATGTATAATAAGATTTTATGCTATCATTAATTATAAGCTTTCATTGATGATGAATTTGTTGACTTTTATGATAATTATTTTAAAATTTATTCTTACCTACATTGATCTCTTTGTAGTTGTACAATTGTGAATGAGAGTTTGACATTTGATGGGATGAATATATTGAGTAATATATAACCGAGAAAAATTCGTAAATCTAATGTTTTAAGATTTTGATTAAGATGTTGTATCAAGTTTATTTGTGTTGTAAATTCATGGCTCATTGATAGAGTTCTCCTGGTTTTAACTCTCTTTGTATTTTCCAACACTTTGATTGATTGATGGTGTAAAGTTGGTTCATGTTATGAGAACAAATAAGTACTTCTCTTCGTGGAAATGTTAAATACTCTTTTCTTTCGTTTATTTGAAAATGAAAATCTGTCCACATTTTTGATAATTGAAAATTTGGAGTTTTCTTAGAGTTTAAGTAATGTCTGATTTTATGTATGTAAATAAACATTTGGAATTCTCTGATGTAGTTTTAATTTCATTTGTTTCAGATGATACCTGTGGCTGCAAATGATGTTGCTTTCTCGATCCATGCTGTTCTACTGACAGCAATTACGTTGTTCCAGATTGCAATCTATGAAGTGTGAATGATTTGTATTTGTGTTGTTGAGAATGTCATTCGTTTTTGTTCTATGAACTGAATTCTTGATTTTGCTGAACATACTGATTGTTTTGTTGTAGCGTGGGAGTCAGAAAGTGTCTAAAGTTTCTATTGGAATTGTCTCGATTGTTTGGCTTATTGCGGCAGTTTGTTTCTTTATTGCTTTGTCGAATCATTCCTGGCTTTGGCTTCTCTCCATCTTCAAGTATGTTGTTCCTGCTTCTGTGGTTAATTGTTTTTGTTTCACCCTTTTTGGCCTTCAATTTAATTCCATGGAATATATGCACAGATATACTTTGGTTTTATACAAGATGTTATTTGTTTTTCTACTGGAGATTTGTTATTGCTGATTCTTAATCAATTTATGGTACTAATTTACGGAGCTCCAGCATGGTAATTTCTGAGAGCATTCTTGAGTCCATCCTAATTTCTAATTCATCTCGTACTGGCATGCTATTTGCAGTACCGGAGAAAGCTTATAGTGAGATTATCTGGCATATCTTGTACATAATCAATTGGTGTATCAAACAGATTTTTAGTACAGATTTCTAGAGAGATTCTTAGAGATTTTTGGGACAAATTTCTTGAGAGATTTTTATTACAGATTTTGAGATATCACTCATGTATATATATTCGTGTATTTGTGAAGAGATGAATGACAAAACAAGACAATTCTTTTCCAAATTTGAGTTCTTTATGGTATCAGATCTTGGTTAAGGTTCTGAGAATGCCTGTTCAGATATGCTAGACAATCTCATTAGCTTATTTCTCTTTTATCAATAATTAAAGAGATGATGTGCTCAATCTCGGCAACTATTTTCTGTTTACTTTGAATTTAGGTAGGAAGGGGCATATGAAAATGGTGCATTGACTGAGTATTTCTGTTCCAATTTTAGAGCCCTTCTGAACTATTGATCTTAAATATTTCAGCTGCTGAATATTACCCATCATTTGAGAACCATTTATTATTTACTATTTTGTGACCCACTTGATAGTGGACAATTACATTCTTTCCTACGATGGGGTTTCTTACCACTGTCGACTAAGCTTATTGTATTTTGTTAGTGAAAAGCCTAGAATCTTCTTCTGTATCTTGAAATACCACAGATCCACCCTTGCTGTAGTGCTACAGTCTATGTTCTGTGTAATTAGAAAATATCAGGTTGGCTTAGTGTTTTGATGTGATCTAGATTTCTTCTGACTTTTTATTTAACTTCATTATGTTGCAGCACCATTCAAGTAGTTATGACTACTATAAAGTACATTCCTCAGGTTGGGATTTATTTTGTCAATTTTAATTTTGTCTTTCTTTTGTCAGTAGATGGTTATTGACATATCATTTTTCTAAACTAAAATTTCTTAGCAGAAATTAATTTATTGAAATAGTTGTAAATACCAATGAAACTATTTCCACGTTCTTTTCTGGAGTCTTTGGAACCATTAGTACTTAAAATCTAGACCTTTTTGCTTGTGAGTTGTTAGAGAAAAACCAATTTATTAAAAATAGAAACATATAAAAGTCAGATGGAATGAGTAAAGGTCGAATCCAATTCTTTCTGTAAAGTAGTGTTAGTTGAAATTTGTTAGGAAACCAAATTAGAAAAATAGAAATAAGAAAAGAAAGATTTTATTTCTTGATTGCAAAGGAATAGATAATGGAAAAGATAACTCTCCTCCAAAGGTTCCGTTTGCAAAGCATTTCTCTTCTCACAACGAGCTATTTCTCAATTTACAAATGAATAAATATAAATGAATTCCCTCTCCTTCAGTCCTCCTATTTATTTATGTCATTGACTCACTATAGCAAACTAATATTCTAACTAGCTTTCCATTCCCAAAGTCCTAACAAAGCACCATTTTCTCTCTTTGACATTGTTCTAGTTATAGTGATATAAAATTTGGTCTTTAGACATAAACTTCATGTCACAAAAGTGACTGGCTTGGGAGCTAGAAAAGTGAGCTATAATACTATCATAGTCTATTAAATTTCAGTTGAAAACATAACTGATGCAGTTACCTTTAATAGTAAATTCTTAAAACTTAAATTGATTGATATAGAAAGTCTTGTTACTTATGTTCGATTGATGAAGTGGGCCATATTCATCATTTTTTATGAGTTTATTTGCATAATAAATTAAAGTAAATTTTATATCATTATTTTTCTAATTTGTCAATACACCAGGCTTAGTAATTGTTTTGCATCTTCTCACTGTACATTTAATCATGTGTGTATGAATGCAGGCAGTCATGAACTTCCTAAGAAAAAGTACTGATGGCTTCAGTATTGGTAACATTCTACTTGATTTTTCTGGAGGGATAGCAAACTATGGACAGATGGTTGTGCAATCAGTAGATCAAAGTTTGTCATCTACTCACCTCTACTATATATATTTCTTGTCATTTGATTATATATTTTAACATTAGCTTATTTTAAATCCTATCTTTCCAGATTCATGGGTCAACTTCTATGGGAATATAGGAAAAGTGTTGCTATCTCTGGTATGGGAAGCTCTCTTGAGGATTATTTTGCTTGTTTCTCATGGTGTAGTTGTTTCTTACTTTACTTTTCTCGTATGTTTTGCATGCAGTTGTGGTTCTAGCACTGATTCTGGTTTTATTTTCATATCATTATTCTAATCTTAAAATTATACTATGTTTTTTGGTTGAGAAAGTAATTTCTTTTGATATAAGAGCAATGGCATACTACGCAAACTGAGTAGAAGATGCATGTACTACGAATCCATTTTTGCATTTTGCATAGTTCTAGGATGGTGCTTGTGCCTGGTAAATGTTTGTTAATTTGATAAGTCAGACATTGCTGCTTGAGGCTTTTGTGACATTGTTTTTTTTATGTAATACACAACTGCAGGTATCTGTATTCTTTGACATTATTTTCATTATTCAACATTATGTTCTTTATCCTGGTAAAAAATCCTCCAAATCGGTGATCACTACAGAGCAAGAAGATCAAATCAGAGAGCACCTTGTCAGACCTTCTGATCAATCACCATCAGAGAATGTGTAAGACATATTTGTGTCAAAATCAAATTAGGATGCTATTCTTATTCCATACATCAGGGGCACCATTTTGCTGGGAGCTTTAAAAACATTGTATAAGTTTTAAGAATTATAGCCGCCTAGTCTTTTATACTAATTTGTATATTAAATTTATCAAGCTACTGAATTCCATACTGGTGTTTGTGGCTAAAGATCAAATGCATGTAGCCAAATAACTTCACTTAACTATCAATTTTTTAACCTTCCAAAATCAAGTTTTCAAAAATCAATTTCATTTAAATTGATTGATAATATTGACAATATAACAGAGTTATGTAAACTTTCTATACACTCTGTTAATGCATGTCGAATCAAAGGGTACATCTGTTGTAGGGTTAGATGCACGACTTAAATCGAATGTTTTCTGCAGGGGAAGTATAAATAACTTTTCTGCCAGTAAATTCTACGAATGAAATGCAAGCATGCATTCTCAATTTTGCTGGATGTTTATTATCCTAAACCTAAATTATAAGGATAACATTTATCTAAATAATATCCCAAAAATTTCAAACATAACAAAATTTCTAAAAGCTAAATTATTCTTTTTCGAACTAAGATATTTAGGTGTATTATCAATACTCTTTTGACTCAATATTTTTAGACTTCTAACTTGAATTTCAAGTTTGAAATGACTTTATTCTTTTTGATGTTTGTTTGTTTTTGTTTTTGTTTTTTTTTTGTTTTTTGTTTTTTTTCAATTTCACTTATTGTAAATCTTATCAACATTTTCTTGAGGGGAAGCACCTCGACTTTTGACTTGAGTATTTCCTTATACTCATATATCGTTATGGTCAGATTTCAACTTTTGTTTCTCGAACGCTTCATGCTAGCAATATTGAACTTTTGATAGATCTCAGATGATTTTTTTATTTATTTAAAACACCTGCATCTAGGTGTTCTTTATTTGATTTTGATCTTTTTATATATTCACCTCTTCTATTATTAAATCTAATGCATTGCCCGGCTTGCATATGAACTTTGATCAATTATATGTTGTTTATAGTTTTAATACATAATTTTCATCTTCAAATTTAACTACTTTTCAACAATTGAGCAACACTTAAATTTTTTATTTATTAATTTCATAGGTATATAAAACATCTTATATTAATTTCAAACTTGAGTTACTTCTACTTGGGATTGTTTTTATTCCTATTACTACAAGGTGTGCTTCATTTCGAACTTTGACTTTGAAAATAACAATTTCATTGAGCTCTTTGAAGACCTCTTTGTCATAAATCATATAGGGGAAAACGTGACGACTGAAAGCTCTACTAGGGTTTCGGTTTCAACCACGAAAGAAGACAATCTTCTAAATTGTAGTACAAAAAAGGTAAACAAAAGAAAGGACGATCATTAAGAGGATGCAATAATAACTAAAAGAGAATTCGTCCTCCCTCTGATATACCTGCACCCGTGTCATCATATGAAGATAAAACTATTGGTGGAAGAGAACACGACGTTAGAAAACTTCCATTACTATGTGAAGGATTTCATTTTGCTTGAAGATCTTATATACGAGGAAGATATGCAGCAAACTAATGCGGAGGGGCTGAACTCTTGTCGAAGAATGCATGTTAGTAAGGAATAATTCGAAGAATGGTGCGAACCTGGGAAAAACTTCCTCATTGTTAACGTCATGGGTAGTGAGCTTCAAGATGATTGAAAATCTTTTAGAATCATTGATATGCCCAAGATTTAAAAATAAAGTTCTAAAGATCTAAACATGGCAAACAATTAAAACAAACACGTTCAAATCATTTTAAAAATTGCAAAAATTAAAGAATCATCTTCCAACCATTGGATAAGCATATAATATTTAAAATTTATTATACTTAATTTCCAATATGCAATGAGAATTTTTGTAATCCTTTAAAATTGCAAAAACTAAAGAACCAACTTTTATCCATTAAATAAGCATATAATATTCAAAACTTCCGGCTATGGATAAACATATAATATTCAAAACTTATTATACTTAATTTCCAATATGCTATGAGAATTTTTGTAATCCTTTTATACAATCATTTAATAACATGTACATGTAGATGACGTGACTTCATTACTGGTGGGATCCAAACTTGTGCCCTGACAATTATATCTCAAATGAATTAACCACTACACCAAGCACTTCATCTAGTATGTGTGATACAATTAAAATATAAAACATTATGTTTGTCAATAGCAGACAAAAATGAAACGTGAAAACACAATGGGTTTCACTCGTCTTTCCACCTTGAGATAGGTCTATTGGACATGTTTATAACCCGTGAACCCGAAATGAAAACTCAACTATTTTGCCATGTTTTGAACACTGAAAAACACCATTTTTAATTACAGAAACCTTAGAAAAATCATCCTCTTCTTTTTCTCCAGTTTTAAAACAATTATGGGGTTAAAACTAGATACCCAAAAATACCCAGAACAAACACAAGGCAGAAGATTAACATAGCTCTGATACCAAATGTAAAAATAAGGTTCTAAAGATCTAAACATAACAAACAATTAAAATAAACACGTTCAGATCATTTTAAAAATTACGGAAACTAAAGAACCAACCTCCAACCATTGTTGTTTGCTTGTTTGCTTTTAGTTTTCGAACCCTTGCTCTCAATACACAATGATATTATATGCTGAAGAGGAGAGTAGGCTCAGTGACCAAAAACAAAAATATGTGTCCAATTTAATTTATAGAACTCTAATCTATCACAGAGTCTCTTTTGAATATTAGAGAAATATGCGGGAATCATGGTACCATATTCACAAATTATTTGATAATAGGTTGAATCAACATCAATAATGGACCACATTCAGAATGTGTTAACTGCTTAATAGAAGAGAAAAATCAGGAGTGCATACATGAAAATCAGAAGCACGATACTTCCATTTTTGCTATTGTTGCAAAAACCATTTTAAAAACAATGTATATGCCAACATAAGATTATTATCTAGTGCAACTCTTCGATGTAGATGATTAACCCCTGGTGCAACATTGGAGACCGTTCTTTACAACATTGGGTCTTGTACTCAATTTGGAATACGAAAGTTTGCATTAGATATGCTTCCAATGTGGACATTATGGACATAAACAATCCCAATGTGGGGATGGAGGACTAGCCCATGAGTAGGTAAAGAAAATTACTGTAGAAGAGGAACATGCAGATATTGAAGTGCATGATGACCATATTTCATCTAGCCATGCATATGAAAAGCCAAACCTAATCCCCTAGATCCTGTAAATTTGCACTCCAAATAGTCAAAGCCCGAAGAGGGCAGTTAGGATCCATGGATGATTGTAAAGAAAGGACCAAAAGAAAAGTTGTTAAACCCAAACTAGTGGCCCTTAGATGGAACATCCACTACTAGAAAAGTGTCATTTTTCTACGAATTTTCTAGCAAAAAAATATTCGCAAAAATTTTTTGTGAATTTTCTTGCAAAAGAAATATTTGCAGAAATTTTTTGCGAATTTATTTGTAAAAAAGAATTTACAGATATTTCTTACAAATTTTGCTACAATTTTAATAATCATATAAATTTTTTTCCACGGTAAAAATTTGCACAAAATATTGTAAGAATTTTATTTTTTTTTCTTGCAGATTTTCTTGTAAAAATAAAATCGTAAAAAATGTTTACTAAATGGTAGAAAAATTTTGCAGGTAACTTTTCCTGCGAATTTTTCTACAAATTTTAATCCGTAGGAAAAATAAAAAAAGATATTTAAATTTATAAGCTTAATATTTAAAAAAACTTTAAGTCTCACATCGATTGAAAATAAAATAATTAAAGAGTATATAAGTTGGGGCAACACTTACCTTACAAGTTGATTTGTATGATTGAGTGTTAGACTTATAATCTACAATCTTAGAATTTAAAAGATTATGTATTACATGTTGAAAACATGGAAATAAATGCTTCGGATGAATTCATTGTGAGCATTTGAAAGTTGAAGAATTATTGATAGAATTTATAGTAATTTCTTTAATTTTTTTTAAAAAAAATATTTCTGCAGAATTTCTTGAGAAAAAAATTCGCAGGAAAATTTCCTGTGAATTTTAAAATTTGCAAAAATATAATATCCACGAAGGTATTACCTGCAGATAAAATTTTGCAAAAAAATTTGTAAGAATAAAAGAAGTTCTAGTAGTGATCACCCAAGAGTCAAAGAAAAAGAGACCTTCTTGAGAATGTTAGAGGCTCACGTTTTGTCTCCTTAAAGAATAATCATGATGCGATTAAAGGGTCTCACACAGGTCTAGGGACTAACACGAAAAATTTGGAAGCACCTAAGATCCCTAAGCAAGTTTGAAGTCAGAAATTTAATTGGTGGAAAAAATCCACAAGGGACCATGTGGAAAAGATCCAAAATCAGGTGGAAAAATTGGACCCAAAAGTCGCAATAGTGTGATAAGAGAAAGGCTCACCGATACGCAAGGTTCGAAGATACAAGTGGAACATCCAATTATCGAGTAGGCCAGTTGATCTAGGGGTAGCTTTAATAACTCCTTTGAGGAGATTTGGGCCATGCAATGCTTGCATGCAAAATAATACTATGTCATTAGAAATGATTGGAGATCTATGCACTTATGTTACATTGCCTAATTTTGAAACTAGAGCGTTTGTGAAATCAATGAGGCAATTCCTCACAAAGAATGAATTTAAGGACCCCATAAAAAACAAAACCCCAAGTAAGGATGCTATGATAATTGTAACATTCTAAATTTTCAGTTATGAACTCTTATTCTTTATAAATAAAATTATTATCTTTAGTTAAATTTTATATAGTATGAGATGATTTTTTTTTATAGTATTAGTATTCAGTTGAATTTCTATTTTCTTGTCTATATATATACATATATTATAATGGTATATATATATATATATAAATATATATATATATTATAATGGTGCATATATATATATATATATATATATATATATATTATAATATGTTAAGTTAGACGAAGTAATTCCTAATAAGGTTTTGAATGAGACAAATATAATGCATATTGTTATTTCTAACAAATGTGTTAGTGTTTCAGATAAAAACATAAGTACAGGCAAGCTGAAGAATATACGTGTATCACCTTCTACACCATAACAAAGAAATATGAGCTAAGTATCAGATAAAGGTTGATCAAAAGAAAGAAATACATCAGACAAAGATACTCACAAACACAATACTAAATAAAAGGACAGAGCACGAGCAACCAAGGTAAAGGGTAAAAGCTACAAGACATCAGATGAAGAGATCAAACGAAAACAAGCTCAACATTAGAAGGAAATCAATGAAGCCTCAGATGATACAAAACCACAGACGATGGACAAACCTGAGTTAAGAGTTTGCATAGCTGACCAGACAGAGATTCAAATACACAGACGAAAACCAAAAATGCTAGATTGCGTCTCAAGTCACAACGAAAGGAATTACCTAGCATCTACACTCTCAAAAGAACACATGAAATCATCAAAATAGAAGAAGAGAGGAAATAAAAATGAACGAACGCTTATCCACAAGTCAAAGCTGCATGTGTCAGAGCAAGTACACCTACCGGTCAGCAAAAGACAACGCCTCTGTAGTTACAATGCTAGGAAAGTATAGAGATGTCTAGGTCATGATTGATGCCAACCATAAAAGAAAATAAATGGTACAAAAGACTTCGTGTAATGCAGACTCAGCAAGTAAACATTTAATGCAAGATCAAATGCATTAAATGTAAGAATCCACGAACCCTGGACAAAAATAACCAAGAGAATCAGATAATGTCTAGTCAAGCATTAAGATTAGGTCTGATTACGAACGAAAGAACATTCAACGAACACCAAATGGTCAACTCTGATAAAAGAACCGTTAAGGCAAGACACATCATGAGAACCAGACAAATCAAATTGAAAAAGACAAAATACAATATGGGCACCAGACGACTGTGAGTCCAATATTAGATGAAAGCATGAGACAAAAGAACAAGAGAAAGTCAACAACATAGAAGATGAAGGACAACACAAACTATAAGACACGTTAGAAGAAGAACAAAGTCTGTCCACCTGAAACTTTTACCAGATCAAAAGAAAGTCAAAACATTAAACTCAGATGCTCAAACGGAGGTCAAGGCTTGAGACACACATGGACTACTAGACGCAGACGAAGATTACCATAAAAGCATATGTGGAATCAAGTCTCAAAGGACAAATCAAAGCATCATCTATGACCACACAAAAGCTCTCAACGTAAAACGCATGATCAAAGAGAAGAGAAGAAGAAGAAGAAAAGCACGCAAAAGCAAAAGCATGCATCTGTCAAAAAAAGCATCACTTTTTCAGATAAGGACATAACTCTATAGCTATGTGACCAGAAAAGGACAAAAAGGTTCCTAGGTCTCTACTAAATTCAGACATTGCTACTAACAAGGTCTAATACAGGAAGCAACATTTAATGCAAGAACTCAAGTATTAAATGAGTAGATTAAACTAGTCATGATATCTGCTTCAATAGACACTTGCAATGGGCATATTCTACAAGATAATATATATATATCACTATCTCAAACCTTGAAAGGTTGACTTCGTTGGTTGGCCTTTGGCTTTACATTCTTAACCAAGTAATATCAAGCCCATAAAAACAACGAAACTAGAGATAGAGCATATAGAGTCAAATGTACCACAGTGTATTCACCTCTGTAGACTAAGGAGTTCCAAGCATGTGTATCTTAGGAACAAAACCTTAGTGAGTGTACCAATTTATGTATCACTCAGTCGTTGTAAAGACTAAGGTTGCATACCTTAGTGAGTGTAGAAACCTATGTATCCTCTCTATGAGAGTAACCCAAACACTCAAACCAAACCTGCCTAGCTAATATTGTAAAGCCTGAAGAGGCTAGGGAAAGAATACTTGTAAAGCCTGGAGAGGCTTGTCAAAGAATACTCATTGCGAGCCAGAAGTGGCAGATCAAAGAATACTAGCATTGATGAGTGAAGTCAACGAGCCAGGAGTTGGTCAAGAATACTAATTGGGAGCCAGAAGTGGCTGATCAAAGAATACTAGCGCTAGTGAGTGAAGCTGGCGGGCCAGGAGTTGGTCGTTAATACTCATTGAGAGCTAGAAGTGTCTAAGCAAAGAATACTAGCGTCTACAAGTGAAGCTGACGAGCCAGAAGTGGTTGAGAATACTTGGGACCAGGAGTGGTTGTGACCTGGGTGGTCTATAATAGTCACTACATGGCCTGAAGAGCCTGAACAAACAATACTTGTATTTCATTGAATATCTAGTGAAACCCTTCGTTTGAAGGAGACTAGACGTAGCTCAGTATGAGTGAACCAGTATAAAAATACTTGCACCATGCTTTAATGTTTTAGACGCACTTTATTTGATTGATCTTAATTATTGAAAACCTCGTCCACTGATAATCGTCTATTAAAAATATCTTCAGATGAAAACCATACTTGTTCAACTTGTAACCTTAAAGAACGATTTTGAACCTTCATATAATTTGTGAAAACCGGGGTGTTGCAATTCTCCCCCCCTTTTTGAAATTTCATCCTCAAAATTTACCTAAAAATAGAAATGGGTAGGCTCCTCACATCTTGCTTTCTAATTCGCATGTAGCACTTTCCTAAATATTTCCCATCAGAAACTATACTAGTAGAAAATCGCGTGTGACCTCACTACTATTAAGTCAGACGAAGAAATTATGACGAGATTTTGAACATGAAAAATATAATACATATTGTTATTTCTAACGTGAGTGTTAGTGTTTCAAATAAATATAAGAATAGGCAAAACTAAAGAACGAAGTTGTGTCATTACACATACTATGGTCAAATCAAACAAAGCCTGGTTAGGCTGTACAAAGCATCAGACGAATTGAGCCAGATGAAGATACAACAAATACAAGATAAGGCATACTACCAGTCGAAGTTTTGAAGCATCTGATAAAAGGCCAAAACAAGTGTCAAACGAGGCTAAAATCAAGAACAAGACAAAGATGGTTAAGTACCGAATGAAGTCAACACAAACATCAGATGGTCAACTAGACGAAGGTCAACAAAATATCAGATGATGGATAACACAAGATGAAGAAACGTTCCAGACGGAATTAAAGTCATCCATATTCACAACTGACTAGATGAAAGGAAAGGTCAAACCAGACGAAAGGAAAAGTCAAAGTCTATCTTTTAGACGAAGACTCAAATTCTAGACGTAGACGAAAAATATTAAAAAGCGTATGAAGTCCACTATTTACAACGAGAAATATCAAATATCGTCTATACTCACAGAAGAGCACACGAAGTCATCAAAAGTGTGAAAAGAAAAAAGAAAAATAGATGAGCACGAATCTACAAGTCAAAGTTGCGTGTGTTAGAGCAAGTACACCTACTTTTTAGAAAAAGACAACGCCTCTGCAGCTACACTGACGGAAAGAGAACAGAAATACCTAGGTTATGATTGAGGTCAGACATAAAAGTGAACAAATTACGCAAAAGACTTCACGTAACAAAAATTCGGCAAGCAAAACATTTAATGCAAGATCAAATGCATTAAATGAAAGATCTACATAGGCATGAATGAACTGCTATCTGCACCAACGGGAAGCTTTGCTTCAACGAACACTTTCAAAATCAAACAACAAGCAGATTTATCAAGAGGCTATAAGTATCAAGACAAAACACGAGAAGAAAAGAGGAGAGAAGCAACGAGCAATAAGCAAAAGCAAACGTCAAAGCAAACTTACATCTCTTATTGTACAGTCTTGTATATCTGTGTAGATCTGAGATAACTTATCTTAGTGAGTGTTGAAATTATCCTATCCTCACTGTGAGAGTAACACACACACACTTAGAATACACATCTTTGTAAAACTAAGGTTGAATACCTTAGTGAGTGTAGAAATCATCCTATCCTCTCTGTGAGAGTTATACACACACTCAAATCATTCATCTATTGTAAAGCCTAAATAGGCTATTTGAAAGAATACTTGGAGAACTAGGAGTGGTTGAGAATACTCGGTGAACCATAAGTGGTTTAAGAATACTAGTGTCGACGAGTGAAGTTGACGAACCAGAAGTGGTTGATAATACATGGGAAACCAGAAGTGGTTGATAATACTTGCGAAACCAGAAGTGGTTTAAGAATACTAGTATCGACGAGTGAAGTTGACGAACTAGAAGTGGTTGATAATACTTGTAATCTGTTATGATTAGTGGAACCCTTTAGTTGAAGGAGACTGGACGTAACTCAAGTCGAGTGAACCAGTATTAAACTCTTTGAACTTTTTATCTATTTTCAAACGCAGTTTTATTTGGGTGTTATATCATACTAAAAATTTCGTCCACTAATTATTTTTGCCTATAACTATTTTCAGATGAAAAATATACTTACGCAACTTATTATCTTAAAGAACATTTTTCCTTTCAAGAAATATTTTCCTTGTGCAGACGATAAACCTACAGATGAAAAATCTTTTATTGAGCTAATCTTGCACAGTTTTCAAGTGTTCTAGATAATATTATTTTTAGACGGAAAATAGTCTCGTTGTGAAAACGGTTTTAAATTTCCTTCATTCTCGCACACACACATTCAACCCCACTTCTGTGTGTTTTTCCGCTAACTTCAATTAGTATCAGAGCTTGACCCCTAGGGTTGAGCATCTACACTGTAGGGGTATGATCAATGGAAAACGAAGGACAAGCAGTGAACTGCCCACCTCTCTTTAGAGGAACAAACCACGACTACTGGAAACAAAGAATGATTGCATTCTTTGATGAATGTCATATAGACATGTGGGATGTCGTAGAACAAGGAGATTACATTCCACTTGATGAGGTTGGCAAGGAGATACCTATAGCACGTTGGAATGAAGAACAAAAATAGAGATTCGTACTGAACTCCAAAGCTCGAAATGCACTCAAGTGTGCTCTGTTTGAGGAACAATACACCAAAGTACACAACTTCACGAGTGCCAATCAGATGTGGGATACCCTAGCTCTAACCTATGAGGGATCCCTATAGGTAAAACCCAACAAGCTGAGCTTGTTGGTTCGTAAGTATGAACTCTTCGAAATGGAAGAGAACGAGTATATCCAAACTATGTTTGGAAGATTCCAAACTATCATGAATGAACTCTCTTTTCTAGGTAGAACTTATGATGATTTTGATCATATTGACAAACTACTTCGTAGTCTACCCAGGAAATGGAGACCATAGGTTACAGCCTTGAGAGCGTCCAAAAATCGGGAAAAGTTCTCACTGAAAGAACTCATAGGGCTACTCAAAGACCATGAGCTGGAGCTACAACAAGATGATACTGAAAGAAAACTAAATTCCATTGCACTGAGTGTGCAAAAGACAAAACATACACCATCATCTTTGAAAGACTTAAAGCTAGATGAAGCGTCTGAAGAGAGTTTTGTTGAAGAAACATGTGACTCAGACGATGAGATATCCTTCTTGTCAAGAAGGATACACTCTATGATGAAGAAAAAAGGAGGGTCACTTTGGAGAAAATTCAACAGAACTCCAAGAGACAAGGCACAACCATTGTGCTTTGAATGCAAGAAACTTGAACATTACAAAATAGAATGTCCAGAACTAGAAAAAGAAGAAGAGAAAGAAAATAAGAAGCCGACCTCCCACAAAAAGAAAAAAGCCATGATGGCTACCTGGGAAGATCTAAACATGTCATCGTCTGAAGATGATGAAGAAGCAAATATATGTCTCATGGCAAACACAGACTCATCAGAATTTGATGATGAAGAGGTCAGTGAATCTGATTTTAAAACTCTTTAGCATGCATATAATCAACTTTTGTCTGATTCAGCAAAGATTTCTATAGCCTATAAAGAATAGAAGAAAAAGATTTATGAATTACTTGCTAAAACCTTTTACTTAAAAATGAAAATGCAAAATTGTTGAAAAAGTCATAAAAAGGTTTTTGCAATACAACTTCATAAGAAGTAAACATGCTCAACAGAGAAATTGATTTGCTAAAATCATATTTATCAAAGTTCACCATAGGAACCAAAAATCTTGAACAGATTTTAAAATACTCTAGGAACAACAATGATAAATCAGGATTAGGATATCCTGATCCTAAACCTTAGAATAAACCAAGCACATTTCCATATTCTACTTATGAGAAGCATGGACATTCTACGTCCAAGTGCAGTCACTTGCACAAGAAGAGGTATTCGAAAACCTTAAACACTAACACTCATGGACCCAAATCCATTTGGGTACCAAAGACTGAAATAATACATGTCGTAGATCTATTGAACAAAGAAAAGAAATGTGCAGTCATGGTACCTGGACTGTGGCTGCTCGCGACACATGACAGGCGAAAGGTCTATGTTCCTAGACCTCAAATCCAAGAAAGGAGGCCAAGTCACATTCGATAGAGGACAGAAAAGACAAATCATAGGAATAGGTAAAATAGATATCAGCTTCTCTATCTCCATTGATAATGTCTTATATGTTAAAAGATTAACACATAACTTGCTAAGCATAAGCCAATTATGTGACAGTGGTTATGAAGTATCCTTCAATAAAAATAAATGTATTGTTAGTCAAACTGAATCATCTATATTATTTACGGCTAACATATGCAACAACTTGTACAAAATAATGCTTAATGAGCTAGAACATCAAAATGTTGATTGTCTAGTCTCATATGAAAACTAGTGGCTCTGGCACAAGAAGCTTGGTCATGCAAGCTTGAGATTAATCTCAAAGCTGAAAAAGCATAACCTCGTAAGAGGTCTACCAAGTCTTGTCTACCAGAAGAATAGTTTATGTGAATCATGTCAAAAGGGGAAATAAGTTAAAAGTTCATTCGAAAGTAAGAATCATGTTTTCACCTGACCTCTTGAATTGCTTCACATAGATTTGTTCGGTCCCACCAGGACTGCATCTATAAGTGGTAAAAGGTATGGATTAGTCATTGTTGATGACTACACCAGATGGACATAGGTACTGTTCATAACCCACAAAGATAAGTCCTTCAAGGTATTTTATATATTCTGTAAAAGGGTTCAAAACAAAAAAAGGAATATCAATTGCATATATAAGAAGTGATCATGGGGGAGAGTTTGAAAATGAACAATTTCAAAAATTTTGTGAAGAAAACAGAATTAAACATAATTTTTCAACACCTAGAACTCCACAACAAAATGAGGTTGTAGAGAGAAAGAATCGATCTTTACAAGAAATGGCCAGAACCTTATTAAATGATTTTTCAACCCCCAAACACTTCTGGGCAAAAGCAGTTAAGACCTCCTGCTATATTCAAAATAGAATATATATTAGGCCTATTTTGAAGAAAACTCCCTATGAATTTTGGATGGGACGAGCACCCAACATTACGTATTTTCATCCATTCGAATGCAAGTGCTTTATTTTAAACACTTAAGATAACTTAGGCAAATTTGATTCAAAAATCGACGAGGGTATTTTACTTGGATACTCTGAAAGGTCAAGAGCCTATAGAGTCTTCAACAACAGAACCAAAACTGTTGAGGAAGCCATTCATGTAAAGTTTGATGAAAAAAAGCCTGATAAAGAAATATCAGAGCTAGGAAATTTCTTTGAGAACATGTAGGTGAACAAAGACTAGACGTAGAAGCCTGAGTCTAAGGAAACTATAGATCTACAGGATGAAAGAGAGGAAAGAGAACCAGTCAACCAAAACTGGCAGATGAAAAATCATCATCCACAAGAACAAATCATTGGTGAAGCAAAGGATGTAGTAAGCACTAGAAGCTCATTCAAAACACAGGCACAGATTGCACTGTTGTCCCAGGTTAAACCAAAAACCACAAATGAAGCCTTGTTAGATGAAAGTTAAGTTCAAGCCATGCAAGAAGAACTCGCCCAATTCCAGAAGAATGACGTCTGGAAACTCGTTCCAGTACCAAAGGAAAGAATGATCATTGGAACAAAATGAGTGTACAGAAACAAACTGGACGAATCAGGAAATGTTGTGAGGAACAAAGTCAGGTTAGTTGTAAAAGGGTACTCACAACATATTTCACAATATCATCAAGAGGTTACTTCCTTTAACAATTGCATACATCCAACAATACTCAATATGACATACTTAACTAACCAAAATTGTCATCACAAAAATTTAACTAATATTTATGCATGAATATAGTGACATGTAACGTGGGATACCCTATGCCCGTTGTAGTTTAGACAAAGAGCACACATTATTTTATAGAAAGAGCTCACTTGGTGTGACTTTTCTGAGCATAGCGAATTTGTGTGAGCCCTCCCATACCAAGCATAAAAGTAACAAAGCCAACTGTTGCTCTTTGTTACTTTTGTGCTCGACGACCACATATGATGCCTAGTGTCATATTAGAATAGACGCTTCTACAGAAAAGTGAAATTCACACAATACCACTAACATGCCTTTTAGCAAATTACAATCGGTCAAAACATATAATAGCACGATTTAAACATTACTAGGTCATCAATTCACATATTACAAACATTACTTACTAATTTAAATTACTCTATCGTTGGGATTTTCACGAGAACCCACAAACATCCATAGATTCACAAATTCACAAAATTACTTATCAATTATTTTCATCCAGGACCCTCAAGAATCATATGGAACATGGAAACACAAGTTACAATTATAATGTAGGATTTCCATTTATACAACATATGCAACAAAATGAGATTAAGGGTCAATCTCGTTACTTCCCGTATAACCTACACTCCAAAGCTAGATTACTCACTCCCTCCTTACTTCAGTAAACACCAATCATTGGGTGCAGATATCTATGATGGCCTCCAAATGTCTCTAATTCTCCAAACTCTCAAACACACAAAAGCGTAAAAGAAAATTATGAGTGTGCGACAACCCTAACGTTACTTCTCTTTATAAAGAAAACCCTAACCTCATTTAACCCATCAATCCAAACAATTACCTCAATTACTCTTTTTCCTTTATAATTAAACAATAACTAATAACTATATAATTTCAAAATATTTCTTTTTTTTAATACTAAAATACATTTTTTATAACAATAAAACTCAATTAACTATTTAAAACTTTTATTAATTTATTTTAAAAAAAAACTTGAAATCACTACAAGAATGTTTTATTTTAGAGCCAGTTAGAAGTCGACTCTAAATAATAAAAATTGACATAAAATTATATTTATCATTGATCATTCGTTGATTTTTAATATTTTTTTGTCGGCTAAGCCGTCAAAAATAATTTTTTTAGTCAATTTATTGTCGATATAGTAAATGCTAACTTAATATTTTTTATTTATTTTAATTTTTATTGTCAGTTAAGCTAACCCTAAGTCGACACTAACATAATAATTTTATTCATTTTAATATTTTATTATCGGTCAAGCCAACACTACATTGACACTAACTTAATAATTTTATATATGTATGTATGTATGTATGTATGTATGTATGTATGTATGTATGTATGTATAAAAAGGGTAAGTTAGAGTTCAAAAACATGTACATATAGAAAAAATCATCAACATTGAACCTTCCATCAAGAAAACCAAACCCTTATTTTTCAACATGCACCCATTTAGAATCCTACCAATTTTAAGTCTCAATTCATTCAAACAACCTAATATGCATATCAAAACCCAAGGTTTCCAGCTTCCCTCACCTCAATCTCGAGCCCCCCGAGGAAGAAGAAGAAGAAGAAGAAGAAGAAGAAGAAGAAGAAGAAGAAGAAGAAGAAGAAGAACTTCAGTCTACTCTAAGGTGGCAGAAGAGAAAGAAAATAGAGAATCTCTGAGCTCTAGTAACTCAAGTTATATAGTTATACCACGAATTCAACTCCAAGTATTAGAGATCTTCCCCAAAGAACCTAAAAAAAAAAGAAAAATAAGGTTTGGTTATAGAAGTTCCTCTCCACCCTTAAGTCATGATCTCACAGTTTTATGTGACATATTTTTCACACGATTTTCACTATTTATATAGATCTTTTGGTTTTGAAATTCAATTGAATTTCATACTTTTTATATAATTGAATCTAATGTTACAAGTTTCACGTTTTAAATCAGTCAAAAATTGATCAAAATTGTGTTGCAAAAACTAAATTATTTTAAAAGTGTAAAGACCTGCCATAGTCGTCTCACTGTGTAAAATCACTATTACTAGCAACTAAAAAAGTTACTAGGACGTATAAGATTAATGGAAGAAATATATCATACGTATATATAACATGAGTATATAAATAAAACAGTCAAACTAATATAAATAGGATATATATATATATATATGTATGTATACAGTCATCCCAAAATATTCTTACGTCCTAGTACCGGTCAAACACATCTATATAAGGCACATCAGTAGTATCGCCATCAAAAGGTCACAATTGTTGGGTATTGGGCTCCTTTCCTATATGGAGAAAAGGCCCAAAAATTGAGAAGCTCAAATTTTGTCTCACCTAAAAACCAAGTGGAGATGGGTCTCTTAAGGAATAAGAGAGAGAGAAAATTACACAGCCATCAAGGAGAGAAAGAGAGCAGAAAATTTGATTCACACACACATAGCAGTTTCAGTAAAATTGCGATCCCCACTTCGTTTACCGTTGGATCGGCTTGGAAATTTGATAGCAGTTTCTTAACACAGTGATCTTTGTTTTGACCATTGGGATCGTGAATTGGAGGTTTTGGTTGGAGAAATCAATTTCGTACAGTTGCTCTAATTTGAGGTTTCTTCTTCTTTATTCTTTAGTTGGGAGGCCTTGTTGCTTTAATATATTGAGTGGTTGTAAGAATTTGTTTATGCATTTTATTAGACTCTCTTGTACCTTTATTTGATCATAGTGGAGCTTGATTGACTGGCTTGTGCCCGTGAGTTTTTACTTCTCACATTGAGAGACTTTTTCTATGTTAAAGATATTTGTGTCTTTTTGTGATTATTTTCTGCCATTTATTTATTTTGTTGCTCCTTGTTGGTTTTTTGCAAGTTGGGGAATTACTTCCGCTGCGTACTTTGGCACTTTTGAATATTGTGTTGTTTCCCCTATCACTGTGGTATCAGAGCTCTTTGGTTTGGGCTATATTTACTTGCTTAAATGATGGAGGCAAATACAAAAAATGGTTCCTTTGAATGGTACAAATTATCATATGTGGAAGGGCAAGATAAAAGATTTGTTATTTGTGAAGAAATTGCATCTTCTAGTATTTGCTACTCAGAAGCCAGATTTTATGTCTGAAGAAGAATGGGACTTTGAGCACCAACAAGTGTGTGGTTTTATTCGACAATTTGTAGAAGACAATGTTTATAATCACATTGCTAACGAGACACATGCTAGAACTTTATGGGAGAAGATTGAGTCCTTGTATGCTTCTAAATCAGGGAATAATAAATTATCTTTGTTGAACTGTCTGATGAATTTGAGGTACAGGGAGAGTTCTTCCATTTCAAATCACTTGAATGAATTTCAAGGGCTCCTAGATCAATTATCTGGAATGGGTATCAAATTTGATGATGAGGTTTTGGGACTATGGCTATTGAACACTTTACATGAGTCTTGGGAGACATTTTGGGTTTCTATTACCAACTTGGCCCATAATGGTGTTGTTTCTTTGTAAGCGACAAAAAGTGGTTCTCTTAATGAAGAGATGAGAAGGAAGACACATTGTTCTTCATCTCAGTCTGAGGTACTTATCACAGAAAATAAAGGAAGAAGTAAAAAAAAAAGAACCAAAAGGTGGTAGAGAGAAGAGCAAGAGCAAGTCCAAGTCAAAATACAAGAATGTGGAGTGTTGTTATTGTAACAAACCTGGGCATATCCAAAAGAGTTGTTTTTTATGGAAAAAGGAGAACAAAGGCAAGAAGGGTATGTAGAAAGAGAAGGATCATGATGATGATTGTGTCACTACTACAAGTGGCGATCTTATTCTTCTTCGTGACTATGAGTCTGTTAATCTTGTATCAGATGAGAGCATGTGGATTATTGATAGTGGTGCTACGTTGCACGTTACACCGAGGAAGGATTTATTCACATCTTACACTTATGGTGATTTTGGAGTGTTGAAGATGGGTAATGATGGTGTGTCTAAGGTGATTGGTGTCGGTGATGTTTGCTTGAAAACCAACATGGGAATGCAGTTGTTTCTTAAAGGGGTTAAACATGCTCCTGATGTTTGTTTTAATTTGATCTTTGTGCAGATGCTTGATGATGGTGGTTATGATAACCACTTTGGTTTTGGAAAGTGGAAACTCACCAAAGGTAACTTGGTTGTGGCTAGAGGGGAGAAAAATTCTAAACTATATTGGACTAAAGCTTTGGTTGTTAAGGATAATGCGAATGTTATGGATATGGAGGCATCTTTGTGGCACCGAAGGCTTGGTCATATTAGTGAAAAGAGGCTTAATTGCTTGGCTAAAAAGAATGTGCTTTTGTGATTGAAGAGTGTAGAGTTGGAGAAATGTTCTCATTACATGGCTGGTAAACAAACTAGAGTATCCTTTAAGAAGCATCCTCCCTCAAGGAAGTTAGAGTTGCTTGAATTGGTGCATTCTGATGTTTGTGGCACATTGAAGGTAAAGTAATTTAGTGGTGCACTTTACTTTGTTACTTTTATTGATTATTGTTCCAGGAAGCTATGGGTCTATGCATTATAGAGGAAGGACCAAGTGCTTGAAAAGTTCAAAGAATTTCATGCTTTGGTTGAGAGGCAGTTAGGCAAGAAGCTGAAATGCATCCGTTCTGATAATGGTGGTGAGTACCAAGGACCCTTTGATGTCTATTGCAAGCAGCATGGTATCAGACATGAAACTACTCCTCCTAAAACTCCTGAGTTGAATGGTCTAGCAGAGAGGATGAATAAAACTTTGGTTGAAAGAGTGAGGTGTATGCTTTCTGAAGCAAAGTTGCCTAAGAACTTTTGGGGAGAAGCATTTTTTGCAGCAGTGCATGTTATTAATCTTAGTCCTGTAGTTACCTTGAATATTGAGGTGCCGAACAAAATTTGGTTTGGCATAAAAGTTAGTTATGAT
This sequence comes from Cajanus cajan, assembly GCF_000230855.2. Lineage (NCBI taxonomy): Eukaryota > Viridiplantae > Streptophyta > Magnoliopsida > Fabales > Fabaceae > Cajanus > Cajanus cajan. The sequence continues at coordinate 16,564,570 of NC_138520.1, read as the reverse complement.
TACTTGCGTGTCTTCGATTATAAGGCATTTGTTCATATTCTAAAGGATGAAAGATCCAAATTAGATACGAAGACAAGACAATGTATCTTTTTTGGTTATGGTCAAGATGAATTTGACTACAGGTTCTATGATCCTGTTGAAAAAAAGCTTGTTAGAAGCCATGATGTGCAGTTCATGGAAGACCAAACCATTGAAGATATTAACAAGGTGGAGAAGACTACACCCGTGAAAGATAATAATTTGACTGATGGTAATCCCATGTGGTTGCCTTTTGACAATCTGGATAATATTGAGACTGATGCTCAGAAGATGAGAAACATGGTGATGTTGATGATCAATAGATTGGAGATGTATTATAGGTTTCAATTGACGATGCTCAAGAGGAACATGATATGGTACATGATGATGATCTTGATAATATTCATGAATTATCACAAGTCTCTCCTAGGAGGTCCAACAGGTTGAGACAATCGTCTTCTAAGTATTCATCTAATGAGTATATGACCTTGATCGATAGAGGTGAACCTGATTGTTTTGAAGAGGCTTTGGAAAGTGAAGAAAAACAACAGTGGCTGGATGCAATGCAAGATGAGATAAAATCTTTGCATGATAATCATACTTATGACCTGGTAAAGTTTCATAAAGGCAAAAATCCCTTAGAGAACAAGTGGATTTTTAGGATAAAACAAGAAAGTAATTCTACATCTCCGAGGTACAAAGCCAAATTAGTGGTGAAAGGGTTTAGATAGAGAAAGGGTTTTGATTTCAATGAGATTTTCTCACCTGTGGTGAAGATTTCATCCATCAGAACTATATTAAGCTTAGCTGCTACTCTTGATTTAGAGGTTGAGCAGATGGATGTGAAGACAACTTTCCTTCATGGTAATTTGGAGGAAGAGATTTACATGAAGCAACCCAATGGTTTTCTTGTTGAAGGCAAGGGAAACTATGTGTGTAGGTTGAGAAAAAATCTATATGGTTTGAAGCAGGCTCCAAGACAGTGGTACAAGAAGTTTGAGTCTTTTATGTGTGACCAAGGCTACAAGAAGACTACTTCTAACCATTGTGTATTTTTTAGAAAATTTATGGATGATGACTTCATTATCCTATTGTTGTATATTGATGACATACTTATTGTTGGGAAAAATGTTTCCAAGATTGACAAGTTAAAGAAGCAACTAGGCGAGTCATATGCCATGAAAAACTTGGGAGCTACTAAAAAGATTCTTGGTATTAGTATCACATGTGATAGAAAAGAGAATAAGCTTTGACTATCACAAGAGCACTACATTAAGAAGGTATTGCAGAGATTCCAGATGGAAAATTCTAAAACAATAAACACTCCTCTTGCATCTCATTTTAAACTGAGCGTTAAGTAGAGTCCTTCAAATGAAGTGAGAAGACATATATGAGCAGAGCTCCTTATACATCTGTGGTGGATAGTTTGATGTATGCAATGGTATGTACAAGACCAGATATTGCATATGTTGTTGGTACAGTCAGTCAATTCTTATCAAATCCAGGTAGAGAGCATTGGAATGTTGTGAAATGGATTTTGAGGTATCTTCATGGTACTAGTGGTTTAAGGCTTTGTTTTGGAGGGGATAAGCCTACCTTGGTGGGATACTCAGACTCAGATATGGCTGGAGATGTTGATTCCAGAAAGTCCACTTCGGGCTATTTGATTAAGTTTATAGGTGGAGTTGTAGCTTGGCAATCAAGGCTACAAAGGTGTGTAGCATTATCTACTACAGAGGCAGAGTTTATTGCTATTACTAAAGTATGCAAGGAGTTGCTATGGTTGAAGAAATTCTTGCAAGAGCTTGATTTTGTGCAGGACAAATATCCTTTATTTGTTGATAGTCAGAGTGTTATCCATCTTGGCAAGAATCCAACTTTCCATTCTAGGTTCAAACATATTGATGTAAGGTATCATTGGATACGTGATGCTTTAGATGCTAAGCTGTTGGAGTTGGCTAAAATTCATAATGATGATAATGGTGCTAATATGATGATTAAAGGATTGACAAGAGGAAAATTTAAAGTTTGTTGTGAGATCACTGGTTTGGCGGTTATCTCCACATAGTTGTGAATGGGAGATTAATTTGTTGGGTATTGAGCTCCCTTCCTATGTGGAGAAAAGACCCAAAAATTGAAACTCAAATTTTGTCTCACCTAAAAACCAAGTGGAGAGGGGTCTCTTAAGAAATAAGAGAGAGATAAAATTACACAGCCGTTAGGGAGAGAAAGAAGAGAGAAAGAGAGCAGAAAATTTGGTTTGCACACACATAGCAGTTTCAGTAAAATTGAGATCCCCACTTTGTTTACCGTTGGATCGGGGTGGAAATTTGACAGAAGTTTCTTAACATGGTGATATTCGTTTTGACCATTGGGATCGTGGATTGGAGGTCTGTGGTTGGATAAATCAATTTCGTAAAATTGCTCTAATTTGAGGTTTCTTCTTTATTCTTTAGTTGGAGGGCCTTGTTGCTTTAATATATTGACTGGTTGTAAGCATATTTTTATGCATTTTATTAGACTCTCTTGTACCCTTATTTGATCATAGTGGAGCTTGATTGATTGGCTTGTGCCCGTGGGTTTTTACTTTTCACATTGAGAGGGTTTTTCCACCTTAAAAATATATGTGTCTCTTTGTGATTATTTTTTGCAATTTATTTGTTTTGTTGCTCCTCATTAGTTTTTGCAAGTTGGGGAATTATTTCTGTTGCGTACTTTGGTACTATTGAATATTGTGTTGTTTCCCCTATCAACAACACCTACTTACATCACCTCCTCAAGCCCAGTCTTCATTTGCTCCAATACAATGTATGATCATTGCAGTCTAAACAACCTTGGAAATAGAAAAGGTAAGCTAGAGTTCAAAAACATGTACATATAGAAAACAAGTATATAATATACAACAACACACCAGACATCATACATGAAAGCTAATCACATCCAAAGCAAGCATATACCTCACTCAATCATGTCCTAAAAGACATCAAAATGCACATGAACACACCTCAACATACATCATATGCAAACACATCAATCAATGTGTCGTCACGCATTCACCTACGGAGATCTCCTAACAACATGAGAAATCTAAGTGATTTTTACCCTATCGAACCAACCCAATCATTTTCACACATGAAGCATCAGTTCAATCACAATAAAATGGGATACCAATCCCTCATCTAGTTTATTGGGTCTCATCACTTACACTAGGAAAGTCTGGTTCCATCGTCAGGAGTAGTACAACTAGGTATAGGCTTACCACGACTGTGACATGCATTACCAAGTCACATATGGGATTTTCCTACTGATTATCCTCAAGGAACCACACAGCCTTTCCTGGTACTTGGTTAAGGGTTGTAGCCATTGACCTCCTACCTTACTCAAGCACTAACTAAGGATTTAGAGGAGACTCAACACATCTCAAAACCTACTCCATGAGACACACCACTCAAGGAGGGTTTTCCAAACAGTGACCTACCTGAACACCACTCCAAGATACCCTATGTGGAATCTACAGTTTTCAAAATAATTTTCTCTCCTCAAATCCTACGTTAGCCACCATGCTACAATGCCACACTTCATTCTCAACAACCACACCTCACCATTCATCTACTATATACATCATATTTAGTCAATGCATATAGAGATCAATAACATCAATCATTTATAGCATACCAATGCTTAACACCTTGACAATCATATTTTAGTACATCCTTCTTTATATATTTTTTCCTTATTTGATTTCTTTTAGTGTCATATACTCATGTATTAGTTTAGATTTGTGTTAGTGAGTCATTTAGGAATTAGTTGTAAATTTTACTAAATTCTCGTAATAATTTCCTATTTTGACATAATTTCTTGTGCACACCATATCTGGAGCCATACAACTTGGAATCAGGCAAACTTGGTGCCCTTGGAAAGATAAGAGGGAGATATACAACTTCTATGTCAGGAGAAAAACCTAGTTCATACGTTTTCAGGCCGAAAATCACACCTCAAGCTCACGGCCCTGCACTAAAATTTTCAACTTGTCTTGAAATTATTTAATTGTAGTTAGTTAGGCTTTTAGGAGTGTAATTAGTGGGTTTAGCCCTTAGTTTAGGCCCATTAGTTTGTCTTTAAATACATGTAATGACTCTTTGCATTTAATTTTTCCCTCATTTTTCAGATTTGAGTTTACATGTGTTGCAAGTTTCTCTCAAATTGAGTTCCTAATTAAATTAAGTTTCTCTCAGATTTAATCAGTTTAGGATTTCAAGAACTATGGTAAATTGAGTTCCTAATTTTTATCGAACAAATTCTCTCTTCCTTTTCTCTTTTCTGTTAGGATAATTTCATTTTTCATGATATTGAGTTTTCATTTTGAATCCTAAACAGAAATGAGAATATGTAATTTCATATTTGAAATAACCTAAATCTCCTAATTCAATCGATTACCATTCTTGAATTTTGTAGAACCTTGAGTTTGTGATTGCAGTTCTTGCTTTAATGGAATTTATAATCTAGATGTAGTTTTCTGTATTGATTAATTTTGAATTGAATTATGTTGATTGAGAATTCGTATTTATTGTGAACAATGAAAATTACACCGTAGGAATTGAAACCTTGAATCGGTATTTGATAATATTGAAATTATGCGTTGAGAGTCTATCTTATCTTTTATGTATTGTTTTTTACAATCTCTTTGAAAAAAATCCTCCAAACCTAGCCCAATTGCATGATAAAAACAAAAAATAGAATGAACTAGTGTCCTTAAGAGGTGACCTAGGTTAGTTCTTTGTATTACATAAATTTTGAGAAACTTAGTTTTGTTTGATGGCCATTACGACGTGGTTATCACACCTCCACCAAGAATAGCATATTAATGCATAACAATTCATACAATAATAACATATCAATGCACCACCATTCATTCAACAATAGAAAACCAATCATACAGAGCATATCAATGCTTATCACCAAATTCACCCATCATACAACATGTATCACATGCAATTTATCAAAATCACTTATTCCTAAACCGACAACCTTCACATAAAACAACCCATAGGGAGTTCTACTACTCCAATCATTCTCATCCTTATCTCATATGAAAGGTAAACAAATTTTTATAACTTTCATGAAGAACTTAGGTTCTAATTCCCTTATCTATCATGTTAAAAATGGTAAAGACTGCAACAATTTGCCTAAATTGTGACAACTTGACCTTTTCTTAAAAAGGTCATAAGTGGAGTTATAGACCTCCTTTTTGGGTGATTCTAGTGCCATTGGAAAGCTAACATCCAAGGCTACAACTTTCATGCAGACCCCAATACCAAATTTGATCATCTACTCTCAGCATTGTGGCGCTCAATGCAGTGCTTCAACGTTGGATTTCTACCAGCTTTGTTTTCTCCTAGGGTTGCAATGCTCGGCTAAGTGATAGATTTCTACCACCTCATTTTCTCTCACAGCTGCAGTGCTCCACCAGCACTATAGCTGAGTGTAGAGCTTTTTGCAATTCCATGGCTTCCTCCTTCGATCCTCACCTTCCTTTCACCAATTTTCCTCCTAAATATGATCCACACTCATAATCTCTTCTTAATTTGTTCATATAACCCAAAAAACACGAGAAATTCAACATGCATGCATCAAAGCTCAATGAAAATCATCAACATTCAACCTTCCTTCAAGAAAACCAAACCCTCAGTTTGCAACATGCACTCATTTTGAATTCATTCCCCCTAGTTATAGATTTTCATAATCCTACCACTTTCACTACACCAAAAAAAAGAAATAACGTCACAAATTTTGCGGCAGTTTTAAAGAACCGCCTGCGGTTTTTTAATTTTGACTAAAACACATTAAAATTACGGCGGTTTGACCTAACGGACGCAATTTTTAATTTTTTTTTCGACGATTAATATAGAACCGCCGCAGGTAGGTTAAAAATTTCAGCTTACTCAAATGTTCCCTCCCCTCTCGTCCAGAAACCTAACCCTTAACAACATAATCCCCGTTTCTCTCGGTCCATTCTTCTTCTTCCCTCTCGGTCCATTCTTCTTCTTCCCTCTCGGTCCGTTCTTCTTCTTCTCTCTCGTTCACGGTCATGCATCTGCTGCTCAAGAGTGATGCCTCTAGCCTGCTGCATTGAACGTTGCTCCAAACCACTGGTTCACGGGGTCACAGTCACGCCTCTGCTTTCCTCTGCCTCGCCTGGTGAGTTAGAAACTTGCTCACAGAGCAACAAAGATATTGGGTTTTATGTTAATAGCTTTTTCCATATGGTCTTGATTGGTCGTAATGCCTTGCTATCTAATTTGAGATCAGGTGGAACTGGCATTGACAGCATCTTAGAGGGTAACAAAGATGCACAAATAGTCAACTGATTGTGTTGCAACCAAAGAACTCTGGTACATACCGATGAATCTAGGTATTGGGTTTTATGTTTTATGGTTGATGGTTTTCAATCATATTAGAAAACATTCTAACTTGAAGAATGTGTTGAATTGATTAATTGCCTGATTATTGTGTTTCCGTAAGTCGAAGCCCACCATGATCTCATCAATCTTCATATGTTATATAATTGAGTGTTATTAATATTAACTTCTAGGTTGCAAATTAAGGTTGTCGACTGCATGACGATTAGTAGGGACAATGGACATGTAGTGGTCAAAGACTATGTAATAATTCCTCTTTCCTTTCAGCATGTTTGCCATTTCAAGAAATTAAACAATCTGTTTGTAAATAGCAGTAATTGGTTGAGTAATTAATTAATTTGTAATTTTCTTGGTGCCTCATATTCTTGAGAGACTGTCATGTCAAATTTTAACATGGACAAAGGTCATATTCAATTGTTGAGACAAACAAAAGGTTTGAACATGAGAGGATCCATTCCACTTCTTTGATTTTCATTTATTCATCGACTTTTTTTCATCAAAACCGTGTTCCATTATTTCAAGGCTGACTTTTTGGCTTTATAGAGTTTCTTTGTTAAATATGCGTTTAAGTATGTATTTTTTCCTTGCCAGAGTGTTAGAAATTAATGGTTGAGAGACATAGAATTAACTATATATAATGATATATGTTTTACCTCAAAACCTTGTCGGTATTTGATAACAAAAATTTAAGCTTCTCATTCAAGATCATACAATTCCTTAGTAGACAAATGTTCTAATATTTGTGAAAAACTAAAAGTATGACTTATTTATCATATAGTTTCGATTAATATATATTTAAAAGTTCAGACCAAGTATATATAAAAGATCCAAGGTAGAAAAAAAAAAGAATAGAAAATAAAATTTGTACACGTACCAAATGATGCCCCTGTAGTTGCTGGAATATTGTTTACCAACCTATCCATTGAAGAACAAGAAGTTATATACACACAAAAAATATTTTTCATATACATAATCTCTACATTTTTCTACGGGTACGCAAGGACAGATCCAAGGAAAGCAAGTAGGGACCTTGACCTCCCCCTCACTCTTGACTCCTTAGAATTTTTATAATAAAATATATTTATTATATTAAATAATTAACTATATTGAAAAATTGATTAAAAAATAATACTTAAGAAATGTATTGGACTGAGACTTCACAAGACTTCCTTAACAGAAATAAGTTTTATTAATTTTAAAAATCTTTGTAAGGAAACTGAAATTCTTCATTTGCCCAACAATGCAACTTTGGTTACTAATGTGTCTGAATTGTTATCGTAAAGATTAGATCTCTAATACAAAAAAGAATGGAATCCTACCATTGTGCTGAATGAAGTGAACTAGTGTACTGAGTTTGTCAGAATCTGGATCCCACTATATATAATGATTATTGCCATATCGGGTTACATAGAACATGCCTTCATCTGGTGTGAACCTTACTCTGAGCTTACCAAGAGAATTTTTTTTTTCTAGCAAGTTTTGATGATTAAATTGAAGTCTACATTGTTTGCAGATCACTAAGTACCATTAGAATGTCAAATTCTTTTGAAGTTAGAACCTCACGTAAAGGAGCTGCAAACTAAATATTGTAACCATAAAGCCAATTAACAAATCAACTAGGCTTTTGTATGATATCCAAGTTTAAAACATTTATTTTGCTATGATATTATGATCATGCCTGAAAAGAAGTTAAAAGCGTTTTTAGAGTTTCTCTAGTGAAAATAAAAAGTATTTTTCAGTAAAGAAAATTCTCAAAACACTTCTAAACTTATTCCCAATAGGCTTAATATTTTGTTTGAAAATCATACCTTTCTTTTCCTCTTCCACATAATTTAGCTAGTATTTATGAAAATTATGATAATCAACCACTGATTGAAATGAACTACATATGTGTAGCTCACACAGGATCTTGGGCATTAGCCTACCCTGACATTGTAACTTGTGCGAACATCCATTTTGGTTCATCAAGATTCAAAAGAATATTTCTATATTTTTATCTTTTGTATAGTTTTATGTTTCATATTTTGTTGTATCAAAGTTTCATAACCTCTTTTAAAGACTTGGATGCTTCATAGATATTTATTGGTGAAGTGTCTTGAAGTACAATTGTACAAGTGCTTCATAGTGTATGGCCTGACATGGCCACTGCCAGAAACAAATTGATCTGGTGGCAGAAGAACAAATCTGTTGGGGCTATCACAGTTTGATCCATAAATAAATCCTTATTTATTAAGGATTTGGAAACTTCTTTTAAGTGAAAACTGCTTCAAAATGACATTCCTTGCTTTCTTGATTTGGTTGTTGACTTTGTACATTTTTTTACTATGAATAAATTTTATCCCAATGCTTCCACCTTACTTATTTTGTGTTTTTCGTTTTTGTATGTAGGCCATTGACAAATTGCCACCTTTCCCAACTGTACTGGAATTAATTGGAATATTTTACTCAATGGTAAGTGTTGTACTATGCTGCATACTTTAAACTTGTCTTTCTATTTCAGTGGTTTACTTAACTTTAAACCCTACACATTCCACTCCACTTCCTTCAAACTATATGCTTCATCACCACCACGCACCACTCATTTGAATCATCCCAATATACAATAATGCCTAATTAACCAACTCTTCTTTTTAAATTATGTACCAAATAGTTAAAAGAATAATATATAATTAAAACTATACTATTTGGATTCAAAGCCGACCAACACAAACTCAGTTGATCACTTACATAAACTTCCTTGTACTTACATACTCGAGAGTTTAATTTTTTATATATCGTAATCTTAGTTTTTAGACAATTAACTAATTAAAAATTAATGTATATATATATATATATATATATATATATATATATATATATATATATATATATGGCTAATTCAAACATAATGTATATAAAATGTGCTAGCTGAATGGTACACTGCCACATGACTTGAGTCTATATTATCATTTGAAAAACATGTTTCTAGTGAAATCTAATTAAATTTGAGTATGTTTGTCATTTAGAATAAAGTGTTGATACTAGGCTTTTAAGTTGACTGTTGACCCTTATTGTTGATTATTTATATTTAAAATTGAGTATGTTTATCATTTAAATAATGGAGTGGTTTTAATTAATAGTCATTGAGGCCTCTGTTGATTAATATAATTAGTGATAATTTTAAGCAATGATTTGATAAATACCTAAAATATATAGATTATCATTTTTCAATTTATAATGATACAAACTCAATCATTAAACTCAACTAATTAATATTATAATTTTTTTAATTAAAATAATATTTTTTATTAATCCAATTTAGTTATTTATTAGTTTAGTTCTAATTAATGATTTAGAACACTTCCTGATTATTACATTTTTATAGTTAAATTGCGCTAAAGTAAACTAGTTTTTATAATAGTTTAGTTTTTAAAAACTAAACTTAAAATATAGTTTAGTCTAATTTTTATAAAAATTAGTTTAGCTTTTTTTTTATTTATAGTCTAGTCTAGTTTATCTTAGACAATAGTTTAGTTTAATATAGTTTTTTATACACTCCTAGCTATTATTTGTCTTGCACTATACAAAACTTGCTATTATTTGTCCTGCATTATACAAAACTTCCTATTGCTCATAAAAAGAAAGATGGATCATTTGTGAACGAAGATGCTAGACAAAAATATGTGAGTACAATATATTATTTCTAATTTTCAATTACCATTTTATTTTCACTCATATAAGTAATCTTTTACTATTTATCTATGTATTCAACATTATATGTAGGAACAATTGCATAATGAAATTCAAGATACTTCTTCTGAGAATGAGGCATTCTTGAAAGTGTTTGGAAAGGAGCATCCTGGATATGTTCGAGGCATGGGACTTGGGGTTACTCCAACTCAAATCATTGGATCATCTTCTTCCTCTGCGAGGTCTGGATCTTCATCAGATGCGGCCACGATAGCACAATTGCATGTGATATGAAGTTGAAGAACTTAAGGCACGAGTTGGTGAAGTTGATGTTTTGAAGGAACAATTAGCTTTCCTTATGCAAATGGTTTAAAGGAAATTAGGTATAAAATAAAGTCTTTAAAAAATTGTAAATTTTATTGTCCAAGTAAAAGTTCAAATCTAATTTGTTATTATTTTAATTTCAGGCAGCTGAATTGGAATCTCCAGCAGATTTGAGACGTTCTTCTCAGTCTAGCCATGTTCCTGAAGATAATGGAGGATCACCATGAAGGACTATTTAGATATTTGCTTCAATTTTAGTTTGTTAGGAGCTTTTAGGACCATCTTTATATTTTCATTGTTTTTATGTACCTAAGTTTCTTAAACTTAAGGACCATTTCTATGTTTGAAAGATGCAAATCTATTATGCACTAAATTTGGATTTAATATCTTTATTTAATGAATGACATTTTTATTTGTGTCATTTGTATTAGTTTATCTTTATCACATGTTTGAGATGAGAAATTAAACAAACAGGTTAAAAATATAATTATAAAAAACATTTAATAACAAATAGTCGCGAACTAAATTGCGGCGGTTACAAACTGCTGCAAATTGTTAATTAAAATGCATGTTCTCATTTGTGGCGGTTTTGAAAACAGTCGTTATTTTTTAGCTAATTTCAGATCCCAAAATCGCGACAGTTTTATAACCGCCGCAATTTTATTGAATATTTTGCGGCTGTTTGTGTGGCGGTTTAGAAAACTGCCGCAAAATTTAGTCACGACGCACAACATTGCGGCGGTTTACAAACCGCCGCAATATAAGTTTGCAGCGGTTAAAACCGCCGCCGCTCTTACTAAAAGACCGCCGCAATAATACAGGTTTTTTGTAGTGTTTTAAGTCTCAATTCATTCAAACAACCCAACATGTAAATCAAAAACTCAAGGTTTCCA